>NW_027040902.1:902500-1502500 GCF_037179485.1 Ochlerotatus camptorhynchus
GCGTCATCGAAAAGCGAAGAAAGCTTATTTCCTTTCTTTGGACCTACAACAGAAGAAAAAGCGGCACGGGCGTCGAGTGAGAGGTCACAGATAATAAAAGTCCGGCACCCGTTTCTCGGCTGTACCACTCCGGAATCCGCAAATTTTCCACCCCAAAGCAGTGGAGATCATCTGACTTGATTCCTGAACCGAATCTAAAGTGTGTTACGGAGATTTCAAGAACCACAAAAGGCGGACGGAGACGAAGCGAAGGTGGCCAGATGCCAGATGGATGCAGGACAATGTGTCGGTATAGAAAATAGAAGCACAAAATAAAATTTATCGGATAAAAGTACCCGGACATCGTTTAATTTTATATAAAATGTTGTCTTTTTCGATCTCTCCTTGAGTTGGGTCCATCCGTTCTCCGTTCTTGCACCTACCGGCCTGTACTGAACACCATGCTGTCAAGTTTTATTAGGTTCCATAAAGTGACTGAAATGAAGATTCGATGAAACACCGGACG
This sequence comes from Ochlerotatus camptorhynchus, assembly GCF_037179485.1. Taxonomy (NCBI): domain Eukaryota; kingdom Metazoa; phylum Arthropoda; class Insecta; order Diptera; family Culicidae; genus Ochlerotatus; species Ochlerotatus camptorhynchus. Next base: position 903,006 of record NW_027040902.1, read on the forward strand.
TGAGAAAAGAATGGATGATTGAAAATGGCGTGGAATGAATTCTAAAATTTAAATGCTATTGGTTTGATGGTTTGGATGTGTTTCTTGATGTGCATTTGTGAGATAATGTTTGGATCGATTGTTGCAATGCATAGAAACAGTTATTATAAATATAGAGCAGCATTCAGAGGGCACATTTTTGTCTCATACATTTAGTTTAGATTTTTTATTATCGAGACTTTCAGCTGTGGGCTAGCTCGTCTCTTCCTGTTTCACATATGCATTGGACAGACTAGAACAGCAATTTTAAATGACCCACATTGGAAATCTCCATAAGCACGTGGCCCACCATAATTGAATACAGATGTTGTATAGCCAAAATGACTTTAAAAACACAAGAATGATTTTAAAACACAAAAAAACTGCATGATTGCCTGAGACCCAAAAATAGAATGACGTTGAAACGGCTTAAAAAAGCCAAAACACAAAAAAATATTAAATGGCTGTAAGCGACGTAGACGTGGCACAATTTTGCTAAAGCGCCAAATCAATCCAAAATCGGCCTTATAGGGTAGAGCTCTACTTCATCGTAATCGCCTATTGCTAGACGAATATTTTACCGAATTCGTGTCGCTGTGCGTTCGGACCATGGACTCTGGCGGACAAATCGACGATGTTTACACTGATATCAAGGCTGCATTTGACCGAGTAGACCTCAACATTCTTTTGAGCAAGCTTGTATAACTCGGAGTTTCGGTATCTTTCATCTCGTGGTTCAAATCTTACCCAATGAACCGTTCGCTTTGCGTTTTTATATTAGAGCTTCTCGTTCTGAAGTGTTCACGAACGTTTCCGGCGTTCCGTAAGGAAGTAATCTGGGACCCCTTTTGTTTTCGCTTTTCGTGAACGAGCTTTCGTGTCTACTGCCACCTGGATGCCGGCTATTCTACGCTGACGATGTCAAAATGTATTGCATCGCTGATTGTGAGGAGTTGCAGCTGATTGTGGATCGTATGCAGAGTTGGTGCTCCCGTAATTTCTTGACGCTCAGCATCAACAAGTGCAATGTGATATCATTTCACCGCAAACAAATCCATTTCCGGGTAAACATTAGAGAGGATTAGCCAGGTCAAAGATTTGGGAGTAACACTTGACTGTGAATTGACCTTCAAACCGCACTACAATGACATCCTGACTAATGCTAACAGACAGCTTGGCTTTATGTTCAAAATATCTGAAGACTTTCGCGATGCGCTTTGCCTGCGGGCGCTGTATTGTTCATTAGTACGTTTAATCTTAGAGTATAGTCCTGTCGTCTGGTGCCCATACTAAGTACTGGATAGCCAGATTTGAGAGTGTACAGAGAAAGTTTGTTCGCTACGCGCATCGTCATCGGCTAACTTGCCGTCTTACGTGGATCGCTGTCGTCTGATTGGAATTGACACCTTGGAACAAAGAAGACGGAACGCTCAAGCTGTGTTTGCTGCTAAGATCAGCGATATTGATTCCCCCGAATTACTTCAGCAGCTTTTCTTTTACGCACCTGAGAGAGTGATTAGACAGCGTAATTTTGTACATCTCGCAGCTCGTAATCGGCAATATGGGTTGAATGAACTTATCCGTGACGTCGCTAATGCTTCACTATTGCAACTTCGAGTAATCTGCGCAAGTACTTGCACTTTTCAAAGGCACTTTTGATCTAACTTCAATTACTCTCTCATACTCGAAATGTGCCACGACCAAATTGGTACAACGACGCCCTATACGCTCTCTGGACGAACGCAGGCAGTGTGGGTAGGACGGAAATTAGATCAAAAACCCTAATGCAAATATGATCTGAAAACACTGAAAAGTAACGCATGAAAAGTATCAATACGACAAAGTAGTTGGGTAAGTTATGGCTTCTGCATCCACCAAAATTAAAACGATAATTTCGCTGTATTTTCTCTCCAAAATACTTGGCTGAATGTATTTAAACAATTTCTTTGTCTATCAGCTTCAATTTGATTATATTTTTACGACAGAGCAAAGGGGCTGTTCATAAACTACGTAGACAGTTTTTTTTTTGGTATTATTGACCCCCCTTCCCCCTGCATAGACAATTGTCCATACAAAATTTTTAAAATTTGTATGGACCGTGGATAATTGTCACCCCCCCCCCCCTAAACTGTCTACGTAGTTTATGAACAGCCCCAAACCTGTTATGCCAGATTTTTCTTCAAATGAAACATACGCAGTACTGTCTGTTGCCTTACAGCTGGTTGTTCAAATGGATAGGTTGCCGAAGAAAAAGCGGCTGCTGACAATAGTCCCACTTGCCTGGGAAGTTTGGAACGTATAAAAACGTTTTCAACCCGTTTTGGATAGCGTTTCGACAAATTGACGTTTGAATCTTTGTTTACAAAAGTAGATACGTCCCTTTGAAAAACTAACCGAGAAATTACTTTTGAAAACATTCTGGAAACTCTCCAAACAATCTTGAATTCGTCGACATAACCATACATATTTTAAAACACCAAAAAGGCCTAACAATAGCTGAACTAGCCCGAAACAAATGCATCAATGCCTAGTCTAAGGATTGCTGTACTGGAGTGGCGTTTGCCTGACGCACCACACTGAATAATCAAATCAACATATCTTTCGGTCAGAACGGCAGATGTTCATTCAGCCAATTCTGCGTGCGGTTCGAGGTGTGGCATGGTGCCCGCCCAAGTAACAATTTGGGTTTTATGAGGGTTCTGTAGACCATGATTTAGACTTGTAGTATGCTATAAAACCTCAATAAAACTTGCAATGTTGCTTGGGCGTCGTGCTTAAAGACCACATTCGGCTGAAGCGTACCGGTTGGTTCTTGTTTTCTATGCTGAGCACCAATGCTACCGACGCCAGAGAGGCAGCTCCCACACTTGGACCCTACCTATCGTCCTATCAACTCGTGAACCGGGAACCAACTTCCCTTCCTCGAAGGAAGGCGTGATCGCAGATGTTATGCCTCAGAACATCCCGGCGGTTCCGACTGGGATTGAGCCCAGGCCTTCTGGGGTGAGAGGTAATCACGGTTACCACAACACCACCGGCGCCGTAATTTTTGGATATGAAGATTACACTGCACTTCATCGTTTCTTCTACTCTTACTTTATTTTATTTCCTTGATCAACCGTTGTTACACTTTTTTCTAACCAACTATCTCAACTGTGTACTTATTAGCCTGAAGACTTACTCTTGATTTCCAGTAACCACTAACTCGTGACTTCCAATCACAACTCACTCTTGACTCCTCTTGGCCCACCAGCAGTTGACCACCTCAGTCACCACTCACTCCTGACTAACATCCTTCCACTAACTCTACTGACTACCTCCTACGACTGACAAACCCCCGAATACTAACCAACCTCCGACTACTGACTAACCCCCGACCACCGACTCTAGAATGTTTCCTTTTTCACACCCCTTATAGAGTTTTCATAATATTTCTTATGTATTTACAAATCATAGTTCTATCAACAATCAATACGAAACTAACGATTTTAAATTGGCTCACTACTTGACTAGCCTATTGGTCCCAAGCAGACGATTAACGTACTCCATTCTAGTAGAAATTCTAGTACTACACAATGTTTGTTTTGTTTCGCTATGAAAGTTTGACAGATAAAATGAGGGGTTAGTGGATTTTCCTATGTTTCGAGGGGTGAATCGATTAGCTTGGGACTGAAGATAGAAGATGAGTCAAAAAGTTGAGCACGTTTCTTCGGGACCTGCTGGTCTTAGAGTTACCTCTATGGTTCTAGTTCGGGGTTTCGTTACATCGCTTGACTCGTAATTCGTTCTCTCTCTCTCTCTCCGAATCTGACCGAGTTCATTTCTCAATCGTTTGCTTACTTTCTATGGTCTGCCGAGCAGAGTTCCTTATTTTGTATAACATTCTACTGCGTAGAGCTTCTACCTATTATAACAAAGAGCTCATTTCATAACATGATTAATCGCTTCTAGAGATTTCCGTATACTAGGTGGGATGAAAAGTAACCTCTTTGAACGCCAGAATGCGCTGCTACTGCAAAAAAAGTTATGGTGCCTTGCAGTCCGTTAATATTAAGGCAGACATGCCAAATTTCAGTGCGATACTGTCTTTAGTTTTGTTTTGACAGCTGATTGTTGTTGACGTGTTTGGCATCATGTTGAGTATGGATAAAAACGATTTTCGTACTCTCATAAAACATTATTTTTTGAGAGGTAAAACGACGAAGGAAACAAAAGAAATGTTCGATAAATATGATGGGGCTAATGTTCCGTCAGATTATACCGTCAAATATTGTTTTTGAGAGTTTCGTGGTGGCCGCAACTCCACTACCGATCAAGTCCGTAGCGGCAGGCCTTCCAATGCGGTTACAGAGGACAATGTCAAAAAATACATGAAATGGTGTTGGCTGACCGGAAAGTGAAGGTGCGCCAGCTAGCAGATACCACAAAGATTAGTACTGAGCGCACACGCCATATTTTGGGCGAGATTCTGCATATGAATAAGTTATCCTGCCGCTGGCTGCCGGTCAAGCTCGATCCTGACCAAAAACACGAACGCGAGAGCACTTCGAAATAGTGCTTGGACTTGCTGATGGGGAGTCGGGCGGACTTTGGCGTCGATTGGTAACTGTTGATGAAACCTGGATCCACTATTACACCCCAGAGAACAGAATGAGTGCCCGGCATTGGACTGAAGCCTGCACGAGTGCTCCGAAGCGGCCAAGGGAGGCTCGGTGGGTCAGAAAGATTATGGCGTTGGTTTTCTGGGATTGTCATGGCATACTCTTCGTGGACTACCTCGAAAAAGGAAAAACCATCAAGAGCGAGTATTACTGTACATTATTGGAGCAATTGAAGGCCTAAATCTCTACAAAACGGCCTCACATGAAGCGGTTTTTGTTTTGTTTTTGCAAGACAATGCGCCAGCGCACAAGAACATCGCAACCACGGCTAAAACCAATGACTTACGGCTCCAATTGCTTCCGCATCCACCGTATTCGCCCGATTTGGCTCCCTCAGACTATTATCTCTTCCCGAACCTCAAAAGATGGCTCATCAATAAAAAAAAATCAGCTCACGTGAGGAAATCATCAAGGAGGAGTATTTTGCAGACCTTCTGGAAAATTACTTTTCGGACAGGATCATGAAGTTGGAAAATCGCTGGAATAAGTGTATCGAGCAAAAAGGTGGAATATATTGATTAAAAAAATTCATTCCCAAGGAGGATCCTTTTCACTCCATCTAGTATATCATATGGCCTTGACTTGTTTACACCACAGCCTCATTTTTTTAAATTTTGTTTGCTTGGTATTTTTTATGACCATCTCTAGTTTTCCCAGAAAGACTTTATACTTCTCTACAACTTTGTCCCAGACGTCATTTCGATCAGAAATGACGGTTTTGTGCTACAATTTATTAAAAAAAAATACAAAGACGGCATTTTGAAAAAGAAGTACAACATCCAAAATTACCAAATTTGTGTAAAAATTTGAATGATTGCCCATTACACACAATTATGCAATGTTTTATGCTAATCGGAGAAGGTCGAGTTTTTCCGATGCTTCATTTGGCGTGGAACTGCTCTATAGAAATTGATCATGAGTTTATGATTAGAGTAGCTCAAAATGGTAAGGGACTATATTGCGTGACGTTACAACGTTTAGCACTTCTCAACTACAGTACTGACCCAAACGGTTTGAGCTACTCAAATCAGAAACTCTTGATTAATCCTTAAGGACATTAAACCATTTAACGCCCTTTCCAAATCTGCAATCATATTTAGGATCTACTGTAAAAAAAAATCCAGTTCCAGTACAAAAAATGTCAAAAAACAGGAAAAAATCGTTTTAACGTCATGTAGAATGTATCTTATTTAAAACGACAAACTTCATAATACTCTAGAAACGTAAAAAGTGGTTTTAAAACTCTTAAAATGGCCCAATAAATTCAAAATGATCAGGAGTTTTCAAAATGCCAAAATATCTTAAAAATCGCCAAAATGGCCAGCAAACGAGAAAAAAATCTGATATTTAATGATAGAACCACCCTAATGATGATGAAGCTGATATGGAACTACCTCTAACTGTAGCAAGACAACTGTCGGTAGACTGTGGACTATTCTATCTGTTCAACTTAAACAAGATTAATAAGCTCTGTGAGTCCGTGGGCAACAACGCCCATGTGAATCCACGGGATTAATGAGAATCTCATTCCAACAACAGGATCATACAGCCAGTCAAAAACGGGCCACTCAACAGGAGGATTCCCTAAATGAGTGGAGAGAAGAGCCCGCCCTCTATTGATAAAATGTTAAAGACAGGGAGTTGGCATTTCGACTCTCCCCATCCATTTCGTACCCTGCATATAATGTTTCATATAATAATGGAATGAAAGTTAAGAGAAAAATAAAGGAAACATCTCACCCAATATGTTGCAAAGGTCCAGTGTTCACTCGGCTGTCGACAAAAGCAGGCCACTCTCGATGTGTGCTACGCGATCGTCTGTTTTCTCGGCAGCAACCATTGTGTGGTCCTCCTCATTGTTCTTCATCAGCAGTTCTTTCGGTCGATGCGTCGTCGACTTTGGAAAGCAACCGTTTCGTGATGAGTGTGTGAGTGCTGATCACGCTCTGACGTTGGCGTACAACAATTTGCCATACAATGAAACTATTGGAAGCGGCTCCAGTTCTGATGGAGGAGGCTTTTTGGATAGCGGAAGATAAAGTGTTTATTGTGTTGTACCTTTTGACTATAGTTTTAAAATGTATTGTATAGTGACCAAGAATCCTCGGCTCTGTAAAGTTAATTCGGTTGAGCCTTATCAAATAAATTAATAAACAAATATGTTGCAAAGGCATCCATGACATCACGATGATTTCGAAGAGCTCCCATAGATATGCTATCGCTACTTCTTCAACCGGTGTTAAAAACAACACTGTCGCCTTTCCTTCTTCACACAGTAGCGTAAATCACCATCAACCAAGAAACACACTCTAGCTGCTCCAACTAGAGGAATCTCAGTAGGAAAAAGGAATGCGTCCACTTTCCATCACCAATCACTTGCGATACAACGGCTTCAGTTAAGCCAGTATACAGTCTGGAAGACGCAGCGCCAGCTCTTCACTGATCGAATCAACTCGCGACCAACTCCGAAATCAGAACCGACAACTCCTGTGACCGATAACAAACGCATCATATACAACATTCGACAAGTGCCTGTCGTCCGGGAGCCGAAATGTCAGCACGCAGCAAGCAAAGGGTAGAAAAAATGCACACACAGAGCACAGCACGAGCTGAACTGCTAACGTTGAAAGCCAAACGCGAACTCTTTTGATAGAAAACACCTAAACAACATAAAAATCGCCCAATCGCCAAAATAGCTTTAATGAAATTCCTAAAATATTTTGAAACGTCAACACATTTAATCATGTATGATTGTGTTAACATTCCAAACACGATGCCTCCGGCAAAACGTGTAACGGCAAATTGGCAATGTTGGAAAAAATCATCGATGGATTTGAAATCTATTGATAGCGAATACATCTTTAAAGTATGTAGTTTCAAATGGCACCAACAAATGGCAGAGCTATGATTTTTCAAATATTCATAGTTTGCCGGGACACATTTTACTGGAGGCATCGTGATCGGAGCGTTAAAAGGTTAAAATTAGTAAATGAAAATTTCAATCCATCCATCAATTTGGGAGATATTTTTTAATTTTCGCAAATTTTTAATACATAAAAATGCAAGCAGCAAAACTAAACCAATAGGTTGTTATCGTAGATCAATTTGAATCAACTAACCAAACATAAATTTGAATCCAATTTCAATTTCTGCGACACACCTGAGGGCAACCCGAAACCCATCAGGTGGGTTGCGACCCATAGATTGAGAAACGCTGGACTAGAGCCTTGGTAGCAGGGATCGTATGAATGTACGTGCACGGCTCAAAATATATAGTGCTGTGTAATATCACAGAAAAACAGACGTAACTCTTCATTGTAGATCTTCGTTCACGCATTTAACGGTTTATTTGAATATTATCAGTACCGCGAACTACTCGCCGCAGCGCTGGAATCGGATCACTTTGACGATTCTATACATTCTATAGAACTTTTATGCAATATTGTTTGCGAGCTAGCGAGCAAGCTTGTTTTCCGCGAGAAGCCCGAGAGATGTCGTTACTGAGCTCCTACGTTTTGAGATACTATGTTTTCAAGAAAAACTTTTTCAAAGAGTTACGTCTGTTTGTCTGTGGTAATATAAAGTCTCCTGCAGTCGATTTTGTCGAGAGTAAAGGCCCAAGCGCAATGTGGGCGGAAGCGGAATGGAAACGGAAAGTTTGATAGTTGTCACAAATGACATCAAGATGCCTAACCGAAGTCGATTTGGTTCTAACTAGTTTTCAATCCGACAAGTAGGCTTACTCAGATCGGGCTTTTCCGCTGCCGCTGCCGTTCCGCTTCCGCTGTCATTGCGCTTGGGCCTTAAGAGAGCAGAGAGAGTACGCAATAATTTGAAAGAAATGCACTTAGAGAGCTCAAAATTAGCATGAGAAAAACTCATTCCATTATAAACAGTTCCAAAACCAATGTAAACGAAAACAACATTTTGGATGTTAATTCTGTAGCATGGAACAATATTATTCTCAAAATTTTAAAAACGTTAGGTTTTGGAAAATCAGCACATTTTGTATGAGCCACATTTTTCATTAGCACAAGCTGATAGCTTTAGCCCATTGGACGTCTCTGTATTTTTAAATTGCAAACATGAATGCGATGTAGCGGAACACAATTAATAACTCCGAAATGAGTCATTTGAGCGGCTTTGTGATTTTGGAATTGCTTTTTTTTTTGTTATAAAAAGCGTCATCTTTTGACAAAAAAAAAATGTGCTAAACTTATACTAAACTGCTATTCAAAATGTATCTTTTTATGTATACATTCTGGAGATTTGGTTTCTGTAACAAATATGTTTATTAGTTATAAATATGAAATTCATGAAGTCGTTAAATTTTTAGTGGCCTTGGTTTTCAAGATATTGGCTTTATTGGCTATTAAAGTAAAACAGCAGTTGTTTACAATTAACTATGTTTTCTAACATCAAAAGTAGTAGTTGTATTATATTTTTTTACTAAAGTATTTCTACAAAACTAGAAGCTTTGCCCAAAGAGCATTAAATTAGTCATAAGTTTAAAAAGTCATATCTATGTAATCACTCAAATCGCATCCTAGAACTTTTAGGGCTGACAGCATTTGATATTGAATATATGTCGAAAAAAAAATTAAGGTCGGAACGTTTTGGAGCTTTTGATCTGTGTATATTTTTGTGTAATTATTTTTTCTATAGAACTGATTTATTTTTTGTATTCAAAAGTGTTGAAGAAAACGCAGTAACTGGAATCGGGAGTCATGAAATTTACAAATTGTTTCATAATAAGACCAACATTACGAACAACCTTCATTAAATCTAAGACTAGAATTTTCGTTCACATCAAAGTTGTTTCATTAATATAGATTAAGAAATGACGTATCTTAGGTTCAGGGCGAACAATTTTGGATACGCAAAGGCTAACAAGGTGGTAAAACTTAATAGAAAGAATTTTTTGAAAATATATAAATTCTTGTTATATTAAATACGCCTTCCCGGCAGTTCTTATTATCATCATACCGACTCATAAATTACATTGTTATTTTCAGCTCTGTTGTCTAGAATATTCAAAAAATACAATAGATAACATAAACAAAAAATAAATCAGTTCTAAAAAAACTTAAATTACACAAAAATAAAGCGTCAAAACAGGGTGGTACATTGGATAATGTTTCTAGTTGTGTTGAAATATGTTAGTAAAAATTAAAAACTAATACTTTTGACGATAAAAAGCATAGTTATAAATTGTTTTTTTTTTTTAATTTTAAACAAAAAATTTATATCTTGAACAGGTCGTTGCAGTTTTCACACCTTTGTAAGAGTTTCATGTTTATCACTAATGCACAACTTTGTCCATGACACCAAATCTCCAGAATGAATAATTAAAAAGATATATTTTGAATAGCAGTTTAGTACAAGCTTAGTACAATAATTTGTTGATCAAAAGATAAGATAAAAAAAAACAATTCCGAAATCAAAAAGCCACTCAAATGACTCATTTTGGAGTTATTAAATTTGTTTGGCAAGATCAGGACTCAACAAGAATCGAGACGAAAAAGATTCAGCAGCAAGGACACAATATATAAGCGGTGAGATCTAACTGATTACAACTAGATATACAAATATGAAATGCATCCTACTAAATACGTGCCATCTACAAAACAGGAATTGCTTTGATGATGGAAGTGTACACGCAGTACCAATATACATTTTATATCGGTACTACACTACCCGATGATAAGTTTAGGACACCCCAAAAAACCATGCAAATATGTTTGGTTCAATTTTCGATCTCCAAAGGTTATTTGAATGGTATGAATGGTATAGCATAAGGGAAGGTCCATTAATTATGTCACGCAAATTTGGCCCATTTTCAACCTCCCTCCCCCCTTTGTCACATTTAATTGTTTTTTGTAAGGCTCGTCACAGTTTCCAAAACCCCCTTCCCCCTAAAAGTGTGATATAATGAATGGACGATCCATAAGTGTTATACTACTACTTTGATTTCAATTTGCCTACGAGGAAAGTTCCATTCAATACCTTTCAAATGATCTAAAGAGAACGAAAATTGGACGTAACATGACAGAGATATGAACATATCAAATTTGTCGTGTTTTTTTGAGGGTGTCCTTAAACTTATGCTCTGGAGTGTACGTGTATGCGGGGCTTGTTGTAAGTGAAAGTAACCTCGGAATGGACGTGAGTGACCAAGCATTCTGAAATGGGTTACTGAATCTCAACAGAGCTATCACCTTTCAACTTCCGGGCTAAAATTGTTTGCAATGGGATCAGTATAAGATAATAATAGATTATACGGCAAACATTTTTCTTCCATAAAAACATTGCCGGACAGTGGAAGTTGGATTGCATATGCATACATACATACATACATATATACATACATACATTAAATTTGTTTCGCAAGATTGCATTCCTGGACCCACTGTGCAGGGTTTTGATCGTTCCAAAAGTTTGCATTTTTTTTTAAATCGGGATTTTGAAATACTGAAGCTTTTTATTTATATTTTATTTGTACTTAAAATAAAAAAAAAACATTTTTTTGTTTATTTTTTTCCAGAAAGACATTACTCTACAACTTCGATCAGAAATGCCGTTTCCGAGCAACGATATTTTGAAAAAATTCAAAATGGCCTAATTATAGCAAACATTTGAATCAATGTCCATTACAAAACAATTACGCAAAGCTTCATACAAATGGGACAAGGTCGAATCAAAAATTTATTTTTTTGCTATTTTGCATGGAACTGTTCCTAGGTCCAATAATAATAAATTGATGGAACCCTCTCACACCGTTACAATTGTCAAAAATCAATAGAAAATGAGATGATAAAAACAATAAGTCGCTGACATTTTACTATACAACACATCTAAATCTCAATTCTAGATTCTCGAAAAATCTCTCAGCTAATGAATCTTCTATCATTTTTCGCATCTACTAGCATCGCACATCATTTTTTTTGCAGTAAATTTTCAGAATCGTCATTAACCTTCTTTCTGTCTACTCAGCGTGCGCGCCGCTAACCACAGCAAAACATTTTTTTTCCTGTGTCGCAGATAGAGTCGCCCCCCTAGAATTTAGCTGATTTTCTTGAACAAAACGATATCTCTTGAATCCAATCCAATCAAAGTTAGAAACATATATCATCGGTAAGAGACGTGCTCACCTCTCAGTATCCTCTAACTTTCGCATTAAACAATTAATATAGACTAAAAAGTCGTTAACCGTAATTAAAATGCCAATCAAACTATCTTTCATTCACCTAGCTAGAATGGAAAGTGCCGTTCGACATTCACCAACATAGGTACCGATTTAAATATCTTTCAACATTCAATCAACAGCTCATCCCTCAGTTGAAGGCATCCCAACAATCACTGTCATTCCAATTAAATACGACGGCAATCGAAATCTGTTTGTCTGGCATCTCGAACTAAACTGAAGCCAGGAATGTCTTTCAAAGCTCAAATTCCCCAAAAACTTCTCACAAGAGTCACTAACCGAGTCAGCAGAACTAACCTGGACGTTGCTATTGCATTCCATCTCAAAACAAAATGTCATCCGGAAACTCTGTAGACGGAATTCCTGGGAGCAGATTTGTGCTTGTGGAGAAGTAATTTACACGCCTTTGACCAGGCCAGAAGATGCAGCGTCCGATTTTCAAGGAACAGCAGATGGCTCGGCCATCCTGATACGGTCAGCAACAAAAGGGGTAAGCAACAAATATCTATTACACTTGATTGAACGTTATAATCACCTGATTCCGGTGTCCTGCAACAAATTAGATTTGCTCCGATAGATGTTTGTTCTTGTGGCAACTGGCACATTCTCACACCAAACGGACAACCAATGCATCCATGGTTATGAATGTACTATTTTGTTCTGATATGGTTTTGTAAAGTCGAGAGCATTTTGAATGAAATGCTGCAGGGGTTGTCATTAATTGAATTGCTTGAAACATTCCGAATGAAAAGCACATTCCAAGAGCTATTTCCTGTCCTTACAAAGTGCATGGGAGCCCAATTGCAGCGTCTTGAAGTGAATTCGTGTCATCTTGATTGAATAGAGTGTAACATCCAAGCGTACCGTAAAACAGGGTGAAACTGATCGCTTCAATTTTCGTTTTTCAATAATCCTTTTCCATGATATTGTTATAAGCTTCATATAAACAGCAAAATATGGTAAAAAAAAGAAATTATTGATTTCAACTTATACCTACAGAATAACAGTTGAGTTCTCCGACTAAGACATTTATTGAAGATTACATGAGAAAATTTCCAAGATTTTTGATGGGGTTGTACGCAATGGTGACGTAGGACTACGTGGTCTTATATTAGAAATGTTATTTGTTATCTGCAGCAGGAGCTTGTATTTTGTGTAGAAATATGAATTTAAGCGGGGTTCTCTCTGTTTATACTCTTTAGTATGGCGCGCTTGACATAGATGGCCCACAGCGTCTCACGAAGAGCGACTGATTCCGATCAATAGCGGTGCGGCGTCTTCCTTCTTCTGTGGATGCTCATTCGGACTGCAGCTCGCTGCTTGCAGGCAGCTTTTCGTTGTGTACTGGAGAACTATGTTAAAAACCACGCACCGAAAGCACTGCTGCTGTTGCTATTGATGCCTACGACGGGACACCATCACACACGGTGATAAGAACTCAATCCGATCAGCGGTTGAGGGCAGCCTTGATAGCTAGCTGGAGAACACCACCACTCACCACGCGGTGATTGAGTAAACACCGTTTGGTGAGACCGGATGGAATGCAACTTTGAAATCTGTGTTCTTCTTCTTCTTCTTCTTCTTCTTCTTCTTCTTCTTCTTCTTCCTCGCATTTTAAGCTTATTGCGTATGGCATATTAGCTTATTGCGTGCCCTCAACTTAGTGTTCTAGATGCAGTTCCACAGTTATTAATCAAGTGTGGCAAGTACAATCATACTCTATGCCCAGGGTAGTCGAGAAATTTTCCAACCCGAAAAATTCCTAGACCGGACCGGGAATCAAACCCAGCCAACTCCAGCATGGTCTTGCTTTGCAGCTGTGCCTTTACCGACTGAGCTAAGGGAGGTCCTGAAATCTGTGTTAGGGAAATCGCTTTTCGCAGGCAATCGGTGATAATTTTAATTATCATAGCAAAAGCCGACATTCGTGGAATTTTCAATAGGACATTTTGAAAAATGATTTAATCTTAATTTTAGTAGATGCCCAGAGATATTTCTGATCGATTGGTGATAAAGTTATTGAAATTGGTCCAGAGGCAGCTGAGTTATTAACGTTAAAAATCTTTCATAATTTCGTTACATGTTCCATTTTCGGTTTTCACAAAGTGTACCCCATATAGAAATCTCACACATAGTCTTACGTCAAAAATGAATTTTTGGATCGACTTCTTGTTTTGCTTGATTTGTTTTCCGTCCGTTTTTGTATTTCCGGAAAAATTGAACAGAAAATGTTTTAATTTGTTTTAGAGTAAAAATTTTAAAAATATAACATACCAGAATATCGCAAAATGTTCTTGTCCAATTTTAGATTTTTTTTTTCAACATAATTTTGAACTTTTTGTTAGTACACTTTTTTTGTGTATTTTTTCACAGAAAAAAATGTCACTAACATTGTTTTTTGAGTATATAAATAACACGAAAAAACGTTTCCTCCACATAACTTCAAAAATGTAACCAAAAATTATTTTTCTACGATTTTTGTGAAGTTTTAAGTGTCCATAATTTTAAACATTCTTGAAAGAAAAAAATAAAAAAAAAATCGGTCAAGCACATTTTGAGATATTTTTGCTTTTTATAATTTGTTTTAGAAATTTCAATTTAAATTAACAAAATTATGTTTGTTTCGTTTTTCCCAGATTTTTTTCCCTACAACTTTGTTTCAGATGTCTATCGATCAGATGTGCCGTTTCCACGCTACAGTTAAAAAAATTAACAGACACCATTTTGAAAATTTTACAAGATCCAAAATGGCCGTAGCAAAAATATTAATCATTGTACTTAACAAATAATTATGCAAAGATTCATGTAAAACGGAGAAGGTCGAAGTTTTCCGATTCGTCATTTGGCGTGGAACTGATTTTTTTATAAAAGTCATGCCTCTGGGCAAGACCAAATTTTAGGCTTCTGATACATTGTATTGAATTTTCATCAGAATACCAAATAAATTGACGAGAATCGTAGAGGAATTGTCGGGATTATTCAAAGAGAATTCCAATATAATTTAACTAGAAATCTCAAGCAATTTTGAGAAGCATTTAACAAAACAATATTAAGGTGGATCAAAGATAATTCTGTAGAAACTACACTGTGCAACAGGACTTTGTAGGACAGTACATTTTTTCAATCTTTGACTTTCTCATGGTTACCTGAGTTTTAAATATACTTTTGCCCTATCACAGCACGTTTTTTAGGTATCGCTCTCTTTATAAGGTTGTACCACCCCTACAGGTGTGTATGCGATCTGCGAGCTTGCAGCACGGAGGGGCTCGGCGTTCTGAAAGATACAGCTTAAGTAGAAATATTACCAACATTAGGGGACATCGAGATAGCGTTTTCGAATGTTCTAGACAAATGTTGCTTGATTAATTCTCTACAAATCATCTTACCACAATAATGTCACAGACTTAAGTAGGCAGTAAATTACCAAATTGTGAATTATGTTCCACATTATAAAGAGGACGGTACCTAAAAACGTGACGTGCTATAACATAAGTATATCCAAGACTTCAACTCAAAGGACCACAATTGAACCTCCACTTTGAATTCCCTTAGAATGAGTGTTCACTCGGGTGTCGACAGAAGCAGACCACTCTCAATGTGTATCACGCGATCGTCTGTTAGCTCGTCAGCAACCATTGTGTGTTGTGTGGTCCTCCTCATTGTTCTTCATCAGCAGTTCTTTCGATCGATGCGTCGTCGACTTTGGAAATCAATCGTTTCGTGATGAATATCTGAGTGCTGAACACGTTTGCGTCCATTGCTGCAATGGAAGCGCTCTGACCCCCGTTGGCGAATCTGCCATACAATGAAACCACCGGAAGTGGCTCCCGTTCTGGTGGAGGAGGCTCATTGGATAGCGGAAGGTAATTTTTTTACTGTGTTGTACCTTTTGACTATAGTGTTAAGATGTATTGTATAGTGAACAAGAATCCTCGGCTCTGTTAAATTTAATTCGGTTGAGCCTTATCAAATAAATTAATAAACAAAAAATCCCTTAGGAATGCTCCTTGAAATTCCTTGTGATGCTTTTGAGATCCCTGGAATATTATGACTACAATCCTGAAACTACACCTAATGATCACCTACGACAGAAAATCTCTGAAATGTTGATCAATCATTCAATCAAAGATAAATTCTGATGAGAGCCGCATGCAAAAATGGATAAAAATTTCAATGCTATGAAATTATTTAAATAGGTCAAACAATTATTTGCAGAATTTCAAGCTAGTTTAAAGGAAGCATCAAGGGAATTACTTAAAGAATTAATAAGAATTTTGAGAGATTTCAAGAATTTTCCGGGGGGGTTGGCCAGGAAATTTAAAGCAAAGAATCATTGAGTATAGTTCCAGGTGATTCTTAAGAAATTTCAAAAAAAAAAAATTAAAAAAAAGTTTCAATAAACTCCAAGAAAATTCCAAGAGATCCTCTCAAGAATGAGGAGATTTACAAAGAAATTTTTGATTAAAATTACCGTCGAATGCTTTCCAAATACTAGCTTTCGAAAGAGAATTGTCGTGAGAATTATTAAGAATACGAAGATTGCATTTTTTATGGGAAGCAATTTTTAAAGTGTTTTGCACAGAATCTGAGATTGTTCTTTCTAACAAACATATTGGCAAATTTCTAGGAAACACAGGACATAATCATACTATTATTGAAGGGGATCCTAAAAGTAAAAAATAATTCTGAAGACATTTTGGAATGATTCTAAATCCATGAAAAATTATCAAAGATATCCTTAGATAAGTTCCAAAGAAATAGTAATACCATAATTGTAACTTGGGTTGTTTGTGTGTCGAATATATGGTTGGAAAATATTCAGGTTTATCGATAAAAAGTGATCAACTTTCCTCCATTCTACGGTACGCACTTTCCCTCCTGAATGATGGCTTAGACTTTAGAGGCTCGATGTGACCAAACAAGCAAATTGAATGGAATTTACAATGAAATAATTATAATGTATCAAATCAATCCTAAATGCCGGTTCACTTTGCAAAATCAGACGACGTATACCTTTGATTATGCTGGCTGGCTTGTATGTGAGTCGCTTTTGGTATTGCTATTTTCTTCGATATAATGAACGGTAGGTATGCTACCCATAATCGCATAACCAAAGATGGGACTGATATGGGATTATGGGCAGTTTCGAATAGTTTATTCATTAAGACAACTTTGTCAGGTAAATTATTAAATAAGTAAATAAATAAATAATTATTAAATAAGGGTTTGGTTGAAATTATCCATGGCGGCGTCAGTGATTGATTGGAAACCCGAGCAAAGTAAAACAACAACCTGATATCATCTTGAAAACAAGTCTTGTTATTCCAGGTATCATTTAGTTTTCATATGTTATCGGATAACTAATTTAGTTACCAATTTCAACCAATTTTGTTATCATGAAAGAATGTAAAATGATGCAAGGTTAGTTCAAAACTTCAAATATTATCCACATGGTGAAAAAAAAACAAACACTGCCAATCATATTTCAGTTATCAGCGTAAGGCTTTAATACAGATCGATAAAATAATTTGAAATTTCTTGAAAAAATTGGCATGGATCACAGGATTTGTTGTCAAGATGTTTTGAATGATTATTAAATCAGTTATTTTTGTGATATCCCAGAAGTATTATTTTGTTATAATTTTTGTTATGTTGGCTGTTTATTCAACCACAATGATAACATGTTCAATTATCAAATCTTGATAACCGGGTATCAGAAGTTGTTATCAATTTGGTATAATCCTTTGCTCGGGAAGCGTCACTGCATTTGCACCACAGGGAGTCTGCGATCAATCCCAGTCGTGGTCGTTGAGATTTTCTGAGGCGAAAAATCGCTGGTTGGTACCAGGTGGTATTGATGAGTTCGATATGTAGGGTCCACTACGTGCGAAACGGAGACCGATGAAAAATAAACAAGAATATAAAGCTCATTCAATTCAGTCGGAAGCTAACTTTTTTTAACTGTTTGGCAGTAGGATTTCAGAGAGAGTTAGCGAAATCAACCGTTGAGTGTGGGTTGCTTTTCTGTAAGCGACCGAATATTTTTGTTTACTTTATCATTGCCTTGTCGTCTACCGTGGAACATAGATATATGTGGATGGGAAAACCGAATTGAATGGTGTGGCGCTTTTTATTCTGCCTGAACTGCCAAACATTTCACATTTTGAGTGAGAATTTTTTTCAAGCCATGGTTCATTTTTGCATGTGTATATTGTGAAGCAAGCTATTGGCAGTAATGAATTTTCAGCCATAACCACATTTATGTTGCCAAACTTTTTCAGAACCGACTTTCATTTTTGGCTACCGGGAATCAAATTTGATGTACCTATATTTAGCCACACCCAACCGAAGGATGTAAGATTCACTTACAATTATGAGGGATTCATCGTCGTAGAATGTTAGTGGAGACCGCATGAACGGAGGATGCGATATACCAAGCTGCGGTCCAATGCATTAGAATGGAAAAAAGAAAACTGTGGAGTTTATTAGTGAGTGAAATGAATCATGTCGAAAAAATAGAAAAAAAAAAACTACTCGAACCACGAACTTTGCGATTTTCAGACCTGTGCTGTCTCCACTGCTCTCTCCATGGATAGACTAAAAGCGAATAAGAAGCGCTTATTCCCTCTCATACTCGACTTTGTATGCTTTTTCTGCTGAACAGGATTTGGAGAGTTCTATAATGTTATAAATAAAAAGCACTATCAGCCGAATGATTGATGGGGAAAAGTCTATTTGGCAAATATTTGCACAAAAAGGCGTAAAAAACTCATAAAACCCACAGCCATCCTTTCATATTAATGAGCTGTATGGTCAAATCACTTGTTCATCGTGTATTTTGTGAAACTTGTCGTCGTCGGTGCCGGGTTTGAATAGCTACAACAAATCGGTTAACGGTATGATGTGATATGAGGGGCTCGGTGGCATTAGAGTGACCGTTTTTGCGTACTGAGCAGAACATCATGCATCTAATCTCAGGCCCATCCACATTCAAGATGTGTCAATCGTGTAATTTGTTAATATGGGTAGATGGTAATAACAGCAACTCGATGATCGGAGCTCCTTTGTCTAGTGGTAAACGTTTTTGCTTACTAATGAGAAAACCATGGGTATAATCCCAACCTCCTTCGCGTTATATGATCGTTAGGACATCAGTTTAGCTTATCATTTACCAAAATGAACGCAGTTGCCAACCTAACCCTCTTACCCGAACATCCCAGTGGTTCCTCATGGAAGTGCTTCCATTAAAGCAAGCATCACGTCAACACATTCCTACCCATTCCTTTCTTGACCTGCGTTCGGGCGCGGCCGGTGCTGGTATTGCCTAGTTTGAGATCACCAGTTTTTACAGATTGAAGATAAATTATAGTCCCAAGCATCGTCTGTTGGTTCTCTGTGTAGTTACAGCTGATCTGGCAATAACAGTGTAGCAACCGTTCTAATCACTCAATTTTCCAATCATCTTAGCATGAGATATGATTGGCCAATCATATCTCATGCTAAGATGATTGGAAAATTGAGTGATTTTTGCTCTCACTCTTATCTAGAAGACTCTTCATTTTTATTTCATTGATAGTAGAGCTAGTACTCCATTCAATAGTTACTGATAGATGTTCTGCTCTTAATTTTGTTATTTGAACTTAAATGACTAAAACGAGAGCAATATGGGTAATAAAATACATGAATATCAGAACATTAAATAAAGTTTGTGATTTGATGTCAGACTCTGCTCAGGTGATTAGCAAATTTATGTCAAAAAGTTTTCGTTTCGATCAGCGGTTTAGTGCCTCAGTATCAGTGTCGTCTTAACTCTACATGGATCGCACTTTATTGATGAAAATGTTTATTTTTGTATCGCAAGTCCTTCAATTTTGACTGGAAATCGAATTTCAGCTACTTTTCTGCAGAGTTTCAATTTTCTGATGTTATGTTATGTTATAATTTGAGTGCTTTCTATGCCGACCAATGCATGCATTTGTATATTGTGTGCCAAGCACAATGATACTCTATGACGTAGATTGTATGCCCAGGAAAGTCGAGGCAATTTTCAACATAAAAGATTCTACTAATACCGTGCTCAGCTGACTAAATGGGCTATGTTTGGCCCGAAATGTCTAGGCTCTCTGAATGTGTGAAAACTATTTAAATAGAATACTGCTGAGTTGTTAATTAATAAATCTATACGTTAAATTCCAGTCTTAATATACAGAATGTTCGGTTCCTTAGTGAAAATAATTTAAGGGGCGATAGAAGATCATATTTGAAGTTAAAAATTGTTCAACGCATTTGATCAAATCTCAAAGATTACTGAGTTATTGAACTTTTTCTGTTTTGGTCAATGCTTGCCATAAATTAGCTCTAACTCAAAAACTATGCCATGTAGCACAAAAATCTAGCTTCCATTGGACAGCTTGGTGAATTTCCTACTTAATAGTGTCATTTTTACTTTAAGTAAGCTGCATTTAGACACATTTTACGGATACACAAGTCTAAAACTTTACGGATTTTCCCTTATTATTAAAAAAACGTAATAAAGTGTGTTGTTTTGTTTAACAAAAATATGCCTCTAAATGCGTTCTACAACTCTCTCTTTGACACCAATTTTCTATCTTGTTTAGTTTTGTCGCAATTTTGTACTAAACACATCATGTTGGGTCGATAATTAACGGTTGCGTAAAACACGAATTCAACCCCACCGTGCGTTGCTTTTGACGTCTGTTTGCAGCGCGCATAGCACACTTGATTGCCACGCGGAGTGACGGCATGAGAAGTGTGACAAGAAAAACAATGCTGCGGACGGTTCAATTGAACGCATGATGAAAATTGAAAATGTTCTGTTTTTTTCTCGATACCAATGTAGATCAGTTCATTGAACTGATTGGGTATTTTCCAATGATTAATCAAATTGAAACACTGATCTTCGTTTCTTTCATAAATTTATTTCAATAGTTGCTCTATGTGTCTTCCATTTTCTTGGATGCAGTACCGCCCAACAAACAATTTTAGCTGCCGACCAGCTAATGCAAGCAAAAATTAGCTGCATAAGGCAAATTTTGGCTGTATAAGCTTATCTGCAGCTAAAATTGTTAGTTGGGCGGAACCTCCTTCCGGTCTCTTCCACAAGGTTAATATTATTTATCTTCTCTTGTATCTTTCGAGCAGCAAGAAAACATCGGTCAACTAGCTGTTCGCGCGTGTTGATTGTCACCGAATACACCTCTTCCTTTATGCACCTCCATAAAAAGAAGTCCATGGAAGTCAAATCCGGACTCCTTGGGGGCCAAGCAATCGGTCCATTCCGTCCGATCCACGGTTCCCGATAGTTGGCGTTCAGAAAATGTCTTACCGCATTTGTGGAATGAGGTGGGGCTCCGTCCTGTTGAAACACCAAGCGCCGTCTGAAAGCAAGTGAGAAATTGGAAAATACCCAATCAGTTCAATGAACTGATCTACATTGGTATCGAGAAAAAACAGAACATTTTCAATTTTCATCATGCGTGCAATTGAACCGTCGGCAGCATTGTTTTTCTTGCCACACTTTTCATACCGTCACTCCGCGTGGCGATCAAGTGTGCGCTGCAAACAGACGTCAAAAGCAACGCACGGTGGGGTTGAATTCGTGTTTTACGCAACCGTTTATGAACGACCCAACATGATGTGTTTAGCACTAAATTGCGACAAAAATAAACAAGGTAGAAAATTGGTGTCAAAAAGAAAGTTGTAGAACGCATTAAGATGCATCTTTGGTTAAACAAAACAATACACTTTCCTATGTATTTTTTGAAATAATAAGGGAAACCCCGTAGGGAATCACAAGTTTAAGACTCGTTTATCCCTAAAATGCGTCTAAATGCAGCTTAATTAAAGTAAAAATGACACTATTAAGTAAGAAATTCACCAAGCTGTTCAATGGAGGTAAGACTTTTGTGATACATGGCATAGTTTTTTAGTTAGAGCCAATTTATGTCAAGCATTGACCAAAACAGAAAAAGTTCAATAACTCAGTAATCTTTGAGATTTGATCATATGCGTTGAACAATTTTTTACTTCAAATATGATCTTCTATCGCTCCTTAAATTATTTGCACTAAGGAACCGAACACCCTGTATTTTTTCCCTGTTGGGACAAAAAGAGCTGAAAATCTCATTCCCCATGATGCAGCTAGTTAGAATGAAACATTATTGAAGCAGTATTGATTTCGATCCAAATCACTAGCAATGACAATACATCGTTCCCCCTTTCAGCACCATAGGCTATCCCATTAAAGGTGAAACATGAATGAACACAATGTTTACCAACTGCCAATCGCATGTCGTTCGAAATATAACCATACTACCGCACCGTAAGTGGACTGAGTTGTGGTTCAACAGATCCGTTCCGATAGGCCACTTCGCGTTTATTGCATTGGACATTGCCGAGTCGGATGGATTTTGAATTCTCAAAACCCTCACGAAAAACTGTAGCACATCACACTCGAAAGAAAGTCACCGCAATCACAGCAGTGTCGACAACGTACGGCAAGAACGGTGACAACCGTGACGACGACATTCTATCTGCTCACTTATAAACCATGCTGCAGGGGCAGTACCGGAAAGATACCTCACCAACACCAACCCCTTCTCCACTGTCGGCTAGCTGTGTTATTTTTACGTCACTCAATTTATTTGCCCTCTCGTTGGCATCCTCATTTTGACCAACGAGTGTTTCCGTCTTGTCCGTTTTCAGATTGTCTACGACAAGCGGAACAGCCATCAATGATGGTGTTCGGGACTTTCTGACCCTCGCCTTCCTATGCTACCTACTATGAGTTTGCGGGGAAAATTTCGTCTTCCAATTTCATTCCCACATTGAAACTCTACGGTCCACACTGACCAGTTTTCCCGCTACAAAGTCGCTTCCTTGACCATCAGACCCGAAATGACCAGACCGACCCGGCCATAAAACACCCCCGCCCCCCTACACGATGATCCTTCCACCCTCAGCTGGAATGATGTCTCACGCAATTTCGTTGATTTCGTTTATGCAAAGTATGGTAATTCTCGACTCTGGAGTCTCGACTGACCTAATGCTGCCGTATGTGTGTGTGTCGGGCGACGGGAAAGGACATGGCTAACCAGCAGATGTGCGGAGTTGAATAGTCTTTTCGCAGCTCTTTGTATCTGCATACGAACCGCTTCTGTCTTTTGGAATGCCACGAGAGATGTCATGCTTGATGTTGAAGATAGATCCGGATGCCCCTGGGCAGTCGGTCGAGGTGGGTGACAACCGAAATTGATATAAATTGAAGTGGTAGTCCCATGAGACGGAAAGGGTCCATCTCAAATTGCTTTGGTTTTGCGCTTGGCTCTTCCTTGTCTAAACCGAATCGTCACAATCATTCATGATGACCGACAGATACTCCATGCTGGCTGGGAGTGTAATGAATGAAACCGCATCTGTATGGCCATATCAATTATCAATCCGTTTTGCACTCTTTGGTGGACTTTGGTTTTCGGAGAGCTGACGTCATGATTAATGTTTTTTGCATATTTGAAAAGGAAACCCGATTGCTGAAGTTTAACCCATTCCATGAAGTTCTTCATCCCGACTTTTTATCACTCAAATTGAGGATTATTTTCGACAAAACGTGAAAAACATGTTTGAATAATATCAAATTATTTATATTTACTGGAAAATTTCTATTGATACAGAGTTAAAGTCAGAAGAATTATGTTTTCTATTCGCGATGTCACGTCACGCAATGTATTACTTCTAGTAACATTTATTATGACAATGTTCATAACTATTGATTGGACAACAATGTAAATCACGTCTACCTTATATAGGTGCACATAAAATTGTCATATTATTAAGTTTATTGCAAGTTTTAAATGAAAAGAGTAATCACGGGCCGAAAATATGCGCGGAATGGGCCAGTTGTGAAATGTATTAACTCTTTTTTGTCCGAATTATTTAAAAAATATCTCCATGTAAATTTGAAAATTCAAAAATGCTTCAGATCAGTCTATATTAAAAATTTAATATTAAAATTCTTCACTGTAGATTAAACAAAAATAGGATTAAAGAGTGTAAAATTTTGTTTGGAAAGGTAGGAATTTTAAAACCATCGTCATTTCGATAGTTCTTATGTTCGCCACGAGGGCCACCTTTTGATCGCGAATAAAGCTAGACTGTGCATTTGGGTGTCTTACAATACTGCAGTCAAGTTAGAAGCACATTTCCCAATCATCCGCTCTCCATAATTTTTTCGAGCTGTATTTCGCAGATGCCTCATCCGTCTACTCGTTGTCCATGTTCCCTACTCGATAATTAACTTTCAATTCTCCACAAAATTTAATCGGAACTGGATAACTTTCTTCAGCGGCGCCGGTGGTGTAGTGGTAAGCGTAATTGCCTCTCACCCCAAAAGGCCTGGGTTCAAACCCAGTCAGCGCCGTCGGGATTTTCTGAGGCATAGAGGGAAGTAGTTGATCGGTCGATAGGTAGGGTCCAGGTGTGGGAGCTGCCTCCCTGGCGTCAGTAGCAGCATTGGTACTCAGTACGGAAAACAAGATCGATGGAAAACAAATCAAGGAAATTAGTATTCTTCTAAGAATTCCCTTGAAACCTTTCGCGTAATAATAGTTAAACTATTCTCAGAATTGAAATTTGCCTTAAAACTCCTTTGGAACTATTCTCATTCACATTCCCCTTGAATTCTTATCAAAGCTTATTTATAATTTTTGTTTGGGTGCCATTGGAGTTTTTGTCAGGGAATTTCCTTGGATTTCTTGTTACGAAACTTTTACATATGCATCCAAATTACCTTGAAATTGTTCTCCAATTTCTGTTGGAGTTTTTCTCAAAATCCAGATGATATTCTCCTTAAGATTCTTCTTATAATCCCGATAAAGTTCTCCTCAGAAGTTCAAAGTTGGAACTTCTATGACATTTTACTAATAACTACTACAGTAATGACCCGATTTGGCTAGCCCCTCCACGCATAATACTTTAATCGTTCAATAATTTCACATAACCGTAATTTAAAATCATTCTTATTCATCATCAAGATGTTTCAGACAGCTTTTGATAATAAGTAATATTGGAGTAAATTTTGAGTAGCTCTGAGTAACTCGAGTTGCTCAATATTAAATGCACCGAGACATACCAACCTGTCTGTCCACTATTGTGCAGCAAAGACGTTTGAACAACATTACATACTAGATCTTCATCCACAAAATCTGTGTCGCAGCATGCAAAATCTGTGAATGCTTATCATTGGTTTACGATGATAATAATTGAATTTTCAAGTGAACATGGTTGTAACAAAATAATATGTATTGATGATGCACATGGTTAGCGTTCTCTTGAGAACATTTGGACAAATTGCATACCCACCAACAAGATTCAAAATGTTTTAGTACCTATTACAAGTTTCACTTCAAGTGCTCAAAAAGGCGAAAAACACGAAAATGGTTTATAAATATTTTTTTAAAATATGTAACACATACTATTTGAAAACTGTATACCATATCAACGGAAATACCCTAACCTACAATATGGAACCAATGTTTCTTATTTGGAAAAAAAGCACAGCGAGTAAATTTATTCTTTTTATTATACTGTCAAAGTTACCCGCATTATCAAAGATACCCCGTTTTACGGTACCATTTTTACACTTTCATCGCATCGCGTTTTACTCGCGGCACTGGAGGACAATACTCATTGAGGAATTGCAGTCATGCTTGGCATGCACAGTTGTACACACCATCTGCTCATTTGTTAATAACTTTTCAGTCAGTTGTTGAAATTTGTTTTTCTTTAAAGTAATTGATTGATTAGAATCATAGCTTACTATAGATATGCAAAGAGTAGGTAAATCTTAACATTTGAATCAACACCAATGAATTTTTACACTTAAAGTTCGAGATGTGGAGTGAGCATTTCTCACTTCATTTTTACAACGCCAAAACAAATACAGTTTATTACTAGAGTTAAAATCTACTTTTTTTTACGTACCCATAACAAGCTTAAACTTTATTCTATCTACTGCTTCAAACAGAACTATGTTTTGTCAACTGTGTGCAAAGTTATTAGCATATGAGCAGTTTCTGACCAAAACTGCGTATGCCAAGCATGGTTGCAGTTTTCCATGAATCGCAAGGACATTTATTGATAATTAAACCTTTCTACTAAGTTAAAACCGAGATTGATGAAAAGATGATTGTCTAGTCACAAATAAAAATTTACTGCTCTATCAGAGCAATTAAAACTAGAATTCACAACTCATTTTAACTTATTAATTTAAGATGCTGAACTCACCCTAAACCACGCCAAATAATGAGTTCGTTTTTCATGCCAGGCATTTACCGGATCATATCGGAACTATCTTTTTCCGGATTGTCAACTTTATTGTCTCACCATAGTAGAGACCCCGAGTAATTCATACTGAAAACCAACCAAGAATAATTCATACTGAAAAAAATATACACGGATTTATGAGTATGCAAGAATACAAAAATAAAATACGGATAGGATCACTCTGACACTCTGACAGATATTGTTAATTTATTAACGAATGTGAGACTACTTCGATCCAAGGGGTAGGACACTCCGCACACCAATCTTGGGTCATCTTTTTTGTCAGTGTGCTGCAAGTGTGCCGGTCATAGAGCAAGCTGCGATTGTTTGTAAAATGCCCATCCCGGCAACCCGGTATTTTTGACACCTTGAATGTTTTGGTTTGAAATCGCAAGGATGAATCGGATTGAGGATGACGCGGGAAGTGGCGGGTGTGCGGAATGATGGTGTTTTATGTTCAAAGAATGATAAAAATTCTTTTGTTGTAGGGTGTTATAATATCCTTAAAGGCAGACCAGAAACCTAGCCTATCGTGCTGTGAAAAACAACGGTCTATCAGCGGCCGAAAAGAGATGAAACCGGTGGGGAACCTTGTTGGAGATCGATTATAAAGGATGATGAATAGACTTCTGTAGTTTGTTTTGTGTGAGTTGCATCATTATTTGAATTAAGGGTGCTAATGGGGTCTGGATAACTGCTTCTTTCTCTTGAACCCACTCTAGAACCTACATTTCGTATTTAGATCTATAAGTGAGCTGCTGGTCTGAGTTCCTCTGGTATATTCAATTAGAAGATGTTCCTGAACATACAGTAATGTTGTGAACAACTTCAAAGATAGTTATCCAGTAGTGCTTCAATTTTATTTATAACAATCCAATGCCTACAAGATTGTGCCAAAGGTGTGTTGATGGATGTGCCCAAGCTGTGCCGGCACTTAAAATTTACAAACATGAAACCTCACAAATCAATATTTTTCTCGTTTTTGTTTGTAACTTGTACAAAGCAACCGATTTTTGAACTAAAGAAATTGTTAAAAAATAAAATTACAAAAAAAATATAATTGAAGATGCTAATTTCAAATGACAGACTGTAGTGGTAATTTTTATACGATAGATGGAGTAGATGAAAGCATAGAGTTGATAGTTCCGTTAGAGTACGGCAGTGTGAAAATTGCATATAGATATTAGAATAGCGAGCTAGGACAACTTTTAAGGAAGGTACAAATCGGTTTTTTCATCTCTCTTTACCAAACTCCCCCTTTGGAGAGGGATGGTGAGGGGTGTCCCCCCCCCCCGTCACCACTGGCCATGGGCCATTGATAGAGAGAGATGAAAAAAAAACGATTTGTACCTTCCTTAAAAGTTGTCCTACACAGCTAAAAAAAAAGTAGTGTAAATTTCCGTTACTATGATGCACATAAATGGAGCGTCCTAAATCATACAAATTTACATTGTAAATCGTGTAAATTTATGAGACATTTCATGCAATATTCCATATATTGTATGCAACTTTCCACCTTTGTTTGCAACATTTCTTGCAAGCTGCTAGTTTACGTGAAAAGGAAGTTTACATGCATGAATGTTTGCATGCATGGATGTTTACATCACCAGTAAAATTTAGATTTTTTTAGTGTGATAGCTCGCTATTCTACTATCTATATGCAATTTTCACACTGCCGTACTCTAACGGAACTATCAACTCTATGCTTTCATCTACTCCATCTATCGTATAAAAATTACCACTACAGTCTGTTATTTGAAATCAGCATCTTCAACTATGTAAATCGTTGACTTCACGCAGAAGTAATACAAAAACATATAGTCAAAAAAAAAAATTATGCAAACAACGTTTTTTTTTAAAGTCAATGTTTGTAATTTTTTCAACTTTAAAATTTTTAAAGAGCTTTCAAATAAAAAAAGTTTAAAAATTTTAAATTCGTATTTGGTTGGCTATTGAAGTTTTTAACAGTTTTTCTATTTTTTCACCAACATTAAATTTTATGATTTTTTTGACATATGAAGTTTTTAAACGAAATGCCATGAAGTTTCCTACAACTTTGTCTCAGACGTCATGTCGATTAGTAGAGCCATTTTCGTCCTATGATTGATTGAAAAATTAGCCGCAGGTCAAAATGACCGAATCCAGCACATATATGACGTATCGCGAACAATTATGCAAAGTTTCATGGAATTCGGAGAGGGTAAATTTTGAATAGATTCGTCAGTTGGCGTAGAACTTCACACTTCTTCTTCTTCTTCGCATTTCAAGCTTATTGCCTATCGCATATCAGCTTATTGCGTGCTCTCAACTTAGTGTTCTAGATGCACTTCCACAGTTATTAACTGAGAGCTTTCGATGCTACGGTATTCGGCTGGATGGTATCTGCTTTGGGGAATACCTCGGTGAATACTAATAATCCTAATTCAAATCCAAATCGTAGGTTTTCCTGTTACATGGCATCTACTTTTTGGCTGTGGCATTATGGATAAAATCTCCCTGCAATCATGTCGTATGGCTGCAAGAAACTTGAATCTGGGAGTTAGAAAACCGTTAGAAGGTGACTGCTCTACTGCAGATCCTATAGACCACACAGGTAAAAATTATGAATTTTAATTGTCATGTAAACATTCATTCACGTAGACTTGTATTTCATTGCACGCAACCGAGCAACTTGCAAACAATGTTGTTTACAAAGATGGGCTTTTGTATACAATATTTGATACATTGCATGAAATGTGTCAGAACTTTACATGATTTTAAATGTAAACGTATATGATATGTGACGCTTCATTTATGTGCATCATATTAAACAGAAATTTACACTACTTTTTCGAACTGTGCATTTATAGAACGCAAGTATTCCGAAGCTATTTTTACACACGATATGCCCCCAATAACTTATCGATGCTAATAAATGACTTTAAATCAAGCAGAAGGGCAATTCTTGATTGATGCGTATTTAATGAGCATTAGTTAATTGATTTTTTTAATATAACTGGAGGCTGGAACAAACTATTGTCTTCTGAAACTCCACTATTTATTCACCAGCAACAGAAAAGAGTGGGACCCCATTTGGTCACCGTCATGCAGAGCGTAAAATTTCTGACTGCTTAGGCTGAGTGTGAAAGCACGGCTCTATTCAATTCATTGGTCTATCCTGATCATATATACCAAGGGGTAAAGGTCGTTGCAATGAAAGAGCCTACAAAAACATTCAGTCACTCACGAACAGGCGACTCACACAACTTGCCTTCGCTCAATTAGTAGGTAATTGAGGCATTTTTCCGTAGAAAATGTACGCTCAGTCATTCAAAACAGGAATTGGGTATCATCACGGAAGAATAAACGTGCTGACTGAGCTACTGACTGAGTGCTCGACTGTCAGTGACTCGTTTACTTCCCAATCATTCACTCTCACGAGGCAGTGAATGATGAGGCGGATGACTGTTCATATTCATATGAAAATGACTCATTGAACCTGACTGTTTTGCGCACTGCCGTCATGCAATACAGTTATATTCACTACACATATTCTACAATTCCACTTTACATCACGGTGAGTTCGGTGGATTGACGTCTTTTGGTATAAAAACAACATTGTTGTCTCTGTACCAGTCTAAAACCGGTCATGCGTAGTTGCAGGATGCCAAATCCAGCCAAATAGCGTCTCGCCCCCGTGAGGCCGCACGAAGGGTAGGAGGCACTCGCCCAGGTAAATTTGCCCGTTGATGGTACCAGTCGTGATGTACGGCCGCACCCACAGATGGCCTGCCAAACCAACTTGTCGACCTTCTTCTTTCTTACCTCCTCAGGAACGGCCAACTGCTTTGCAACTTCCTGGGACAGGTTTTGGCCACCGTGTTTTGTTTGTCGTTCCGGATCGGTGCCTTCCGGACCTTGTAAACGTGGATGCCAGCACGTTTCATCGTTTTTTGGACGAATCAGATGGACACATCAGGCTTCTTCGCCACATCGTAGATCGAAAGATTCAGCCGACGCTTGAACAGACTCAACACCCTCCAGCCTGCCCGCCTCTGGGTCGTCTGGATCTCCTTGAATGACTTCACCCCGTGGAAAATCGTCAAATGATGGATTCTCAGGTGCGTACAAGATTTTTTGGAGGATCTGCTCTTGCTCCGATGCGATCTTGATAACCACTTGACAGATTGTGATGAAATTCTGCCAGCGTAAACATTACACTCTTAGCTAGTTTTAGTCGAAATTTTAAATAAATTACTCACACACTAAACAGTTACAAACTAATCAATGTGTTTCACTTATTAAGAGTACAGTCTTTATCAAATGGTTACTATTCCGTGATTGATCAGAACCAGTGAAATTGAACAATGAATCAACTGAATGGTGTTGGGAATGAACTTCCATTCTCATTTTACAAGTTTCAGTGACTCCACATTTTAAAGATCAATAAAGGCGCCTCCGCGTCCTTGTAATCAGGTAAGAGTACATGGTATTTCTGAGGTGAAGTCCAGGAGGATTATTCCAAATCAATTTTAAAAGAGGCGTGAGGAGTGGGTGGGACAGGTAGGACTTGTCCTACGAACAAAAATACCCCGGTGGGACAGGTAATGCTTTGCCCCACCCACAATTTTTTAGAGAACATGATGATGTTGATGATGATGATGGTCCCACCTCTTACCCCTCCAAAGGTTTGAGCTGGACGAATTAGCTTTAAGATAATCTATCTATCTATCTATATACAGTCAAGATTCCTATAGTACGGTTAATAGGGACCGCACTATAGGAACCGGCATTAACGAATACACGTAGCATATGGGATTAGAGCTAATTGGGGACAAACTCTTATTGTAGGGTAATTTGAAGAGATAACTTCCTGGTGTCTTCTGAAAAGTTATTAAACAGAATATTTGCCACCTTTTGGGAACATTTAGCATCCGGAACGTCAAGAGCCTGATCCTCCGGAAGACCCGGAACATCCGTAAAAGTGGTCAATTTATGAAACTAATCCTAGAGCTTCGCGGTTTTTTCGAAACCGCTCATAGACGTCTTATCAGAATGAAATCGGAGTTGTGACCTGAATATGAACCCAGAGGACCACGGGATGGTCCACCGGAAGATCCGGAACATCCGTAAAAGTGGTAAATTCATGAATCTGATCCTAGAGCTCCGCGGTTTTTTCGAAACCACTCCTAGACAACTTATCAGAATGAATTCGAAATTGTGACTGGAATATGGATACTGGAGACCACGGGATGGTCCACCGGAAGATCCGGAACATCCGTAAAAGTGGTCAATTCATGAATCTGATCCTAGAGCTCAGCGGATTTTTCGAAACCACTCCTAGACATCTTATCAGAATGAATTCGAAATTGTGACTGGAATATGGATACTGGAGACCACGGTATGGTCCACCGGAAGATCCGGAACATCCGTAAAAGTGGTCAAATCATGAATCTGGTCCTAGAGCTCAGCAGGTTTTTCGAAATCACTCCTAGACGTCTTATCAGAATGATTTCGAAATTGTGAGTGGAATATGGACCCAGGGGACCACGGGATAGTCCACCGGAAGATCTGGAACATCCGTAAAAGTGGTCAATTCATGAATCTGATCCTAGAGCTCAGCGGATTTTTCGAAATCACTCTTAGACATGTTATCAGAATGAATTTGAAATTGTGAGTGGAATATGGACACTGGATACCACGGGATGGTCCACCGGAAGATCCGGAACATCCGTTAAAGTGGTTAATTCATGAATCTGATCCTAGAGCTCCGTGGTTTTTTCGAAATCTCTTAAAGACGTCCTATTAGAATGTTATGAGTTGTGACCGGAATATTAATCGTAGAAAACACGGATTGGTTCACCGGAAGATCCGGAACATCCGTAAAAAGTGTTCAATTCATGAAACTGATCCAATTTTTTTCAAAACAGCTTATTGACGTCTTATCATTATGAATTGGGAGTTGTGTTCAGAAAATTGACCATAGGGACCACGGAATGGCCTTCCAAAGGATCCGGATCATCCGTTAAAATGGTTCATTCATAAAACTGATCCTAGAGCTTTTTCGATTTTAAGAAACCCCTCATAGATGTCGTATCAGAACAAAATGGGAGTTGTGACCGGAAAAAGAACCCTTGGTTCCACGAGATGGTCTACCAGGAAGATCCGGAACTGCCGTAAAAGTGTTTAATTCATGAAAGTGAGCCTAGAGCTCCACATTTTTTTATCAAAACTACGCATTGGCGTCTAATTAATTCATTTGTAGTCATTGCCAGAAAATTAACCCTGGGGACCAGCGGACCCTCCGAAAGATTTTTTTTTTTTTTTTATATCTTTATTAAGGAGACTTTCAGCCCTGGGCTGGTTCGTCTCCGGTTCCCTCCGAAAGATCCGAAACATCCGTAAAAGTTAACAATTCGTGAAACTGATCCTAGGGCTCGGTGTTTTTTTATTCGAAAACACTCATACACGTCTTATAAATATGAATTCGTAGTTGTGATCGGAAAATAGACCTTTGAGACCATGGAATCATAGACGTCTCATCAGAATAAATTTGGAGTTGTTACTGGAAAATGGGTCCATGGGATGGTGTTCCGGAATATCCAGAACGTCCGTTAAAATGTTTTATTCATGGAACTGATCTCAGCACTGTGTGGTTTTCTTAGAACCGCTCATTGGTATGATTTTTCTATATATTATATATATTCTAGGTGGTATTTAAGCATTTTAGTAGCATCTAGGCACTTTTAACTGATTTTTTGAAGATTATTCTTTGGATTTCTTGGGCTTCTTTCTTTTGACTTCTTGTAGATTTTTCTTTGGAGTTACAAGTTAACGAGAGACTATCTTTTATGTTGTTATAGTTGCCATACGTTTTATTTATCACATCAAAATGTTATTTAAAAAATCATTTAAAAGTATCGTCTTATTGAGTTCTTATTCATATTTATTTATTTAGCACATCCTCCAGAGATAGATAAGCCATGTATCTATTCTTCATGTTATGATGATTGTGAATTCGTTGGAGTCGTTAATGATCTAATTAGAATGAAAATTATCTTATAAAATTGTAAAAAAATATTCTATGTTGATACAATGATAGTATTTATTACCTTCGTCTGATTTCCATTCGTTGAGCAGATCTTTGCACTTCAAAAGCATTGTTTTAATTTGTGCGGATCTTTTTGATTTTGGGTCTGTAGAACAGAACAGTTCAACTTCCTTCAGCTTCTTGATCTGATCATCTATATTTTCGGCTTTCTCAGTTACAGGCTCAAGCTCGTCGTTATCCGTAGGATGAAGAAGTTCGAGGATTTCTTCGACCGTTGTCTCGTTGTCCTTCGTGATGTTAATGATTTCTTCTGGTGATAATCCATCGGCACCCATTCGTTCGCCAAGGTTTTGAATTGAGCTAATTAACTCATCGTGATCCGAGTGCGCAGTGGTTGACGAGGATGGGACGGGTAAAATTGCATGTCAACAGTTCCGGATAGTAGAGGGTTTAACACGGTTCACAGCAGCAGTCAAACAACGGATGCAGTCTAGGATTGTGAATTCTCTCCAAGCATCGAATAGATTCATTCCGTGTTCATCGACTTGTTTGAAAATCTTACCGTAACTCTCACGAATGTAAAAAAGCTTAAAATTAGCAATAATACCCTGATCCAGTGGTTGGATAAATTTTGGAGAATTTGATATTTTTTTTAGCAATTGAAATAGTAAACATATTTAACAGATTGTACTATGGTATACTTTACGTCCATTTACTGGTCACAACTCTGAATTAAGGGTTTCGAAAAAAAAACCGCATTTTCTGGTCACAACTCCTAATTTATATTGATAAGACGTCTATGAGTGGTTTCGAAAAAACCGTGGAGCTCTAGGATCAATTTCAATTATGGACCAGTCTATGAGTGGGTTCGAATTAAGCGCGGAGCTCTAGAATCTGTTTCGTGAATTGACCACTTTTACGGATGTTCCGGATCTTCCGGAAGACCATAGCATAGTCCCCAGAGTCCATATTCCATTCAAAACTCTGAATTCATTCTGATAAGACGCCTATAAGTGGTTTCGACAAAACCACGGAGTTCTAGGATCGGTTTCATGAATTGACAACTTTAACAGATGTTCCGGATCTTCCAGTGAACCATCCCGTGGTCCCCAGTATCCATATTCAGGTCACAACTCCGAATTCATTCTGATGAGATGTCTATAAGTTGTTTCGAAAAAACCGCGGAGTTCTGGGATCAATTTTATGAATTGATCACTTTTACGGATGTTCCGGATCTTCAGGTTAACCATCCCATGGTCCACAGAGGCCATATTCAGGTCACAACGCCGAATTCATTCTGATAAGATGTCTATAAGTTGTTTCGCAAAAACCGAGAAGTTCTAGGATTAGTTTCATGAATTGACCACTTTTACGGACGTTCCGGATCTTTTAGTGAACCATCCCGTAGTCCCTAGCGTCCATTTTCTGGTCACGTCATTGTAATAAGACGTCTATGAGTGCTTTCAAAAAACCGCGGAGCTCTAGAATCTGTTTCATGAATTGACCACTTTTACGGATGTTCCGAATCTTTCGGAGGACCATCATGTAGTCCTCAGAGTCTGTATTCTGGTTACAACTCCAAATTCATTCTGATAAGACGTCTACGAGAGGTTTCGAAAAAATCACGGAGCTCTAGGATCAGTTGCATGAATTGACCACTTTTACGGATGTTCCGGATCTTCCGGTGAGCCATCCCGTATTCCTCGGAGTGTATATTCCAGTAACAATTCCAAATTCATTCTGATAAGACGTCAACGAGCGGTTTTGAAAAAACCGTGGAGTTCTAGGATCAATTTAATAAATTGACCACTTTTTCGGATGTTCCGGATGTTCCGGAGGACCATCCCGTAGTCCGCGGAGTGTATATTCCAGTAACAACTCCAAATTCATTCTGATAAGACGTCTACGAGCGGTTTTGAAAAAAACCGTGGAGTTCTAGGATCAATTTAATGAATTTACCACTTTTTCGGATGTTCCGGATCCTCCGGAGGGCCATCCCGTAGTCCTCGGAGTGTATATTCCAGTAACAACTCCAAATTCATTCTGATAAGACGTCTACGAGAGGCTTTGAAAAAAACCGTGGAGTTCTAGGATCAATTTAATGAATTGACCACTTTTTCGGATGTTCCGGATCCTCCGGAGGGCCATCCCGTAGTCCTCGGAGTGTATATTCCAGTAACAACTCCAAATTCATTCTGATAAGACGTCTACGAGAGGTTTCGAAAAAACCACGGAGCTCTAGGATCAGTTTCATGAATTGACCACTTTTACGGATGCTCCGGATCTTTCGGAGGACCATCCCGTAGTCCGTAGAGTCTATATTCTGGTCACAACTTCAAATTCATTCTGATAAGACGTCTAAGAGAGGTTTCGAAAAAACCACGGAGCTCTAGGATAAATTGCATGAATTGACCACTTTTACGGATGTTCCGGATCTTCCGGTGGACCATCCCGTGGTCTCCAGTGTTCATATTCCACTCACAATTTCAAATTAATTCTGATAAGACGTCTAGGAGGGATTTCGAAAAACCTGCTGAGCTCTAGGACCAGATTCATGAATTGACCACTTTTACGGATGTTCCGGATCTTCCGGTGGACCATCCTGTGGTCTCCAGTGTCCATATTCAAGTCACAACTCCGAATTCATTCTGATAAGATGTCTAGGAGTGGTTTCGAAAAAACCGCGGAGCTCTAGGATCAGATTCATGAATTGACCACTTTTACGGATGTTCCGGATCTTCCGGTGGACCATCCCGTGGTCCTCTGGGTTCATATTCAGGTCACAACTCCGAATTCATTCTGATAAAACGTCTATGAGCGGTTTCGAAAAAACCGCGGAGCTCTAGGATTAGTTTCATGAATTGACCACTTTTACGGATGTTCCGGGTCTTCCACAGGACCAGACTTGTGACTTTCCGGATGCTAAATGTTCCCAAAAGGTGGCAAATATTCTGTTTAATAACTGTTCAGAAAACACCAGGAAGTTATCTCTTCAAATTACCCTACAATCAGTGTTTGGTCCCAATTAGGTCAAATCCCATATGCTACGTGTATTCGTTAATGCCGGATCGACCGCACTATAGGAATCCAGGGGTAACCGTACTATAGGAATCCGGCAAGAACGAATCCGTACTATAGGAATCTTGACTGTATATATAAAAATGAATTTCTGTCTGTCTGTCTGTCTGTCTGACCCTTATAGACTCGGAAACTACTGAACCGATTGGCGTGAAAATTTGTATACAGGGGTTTTTGGGGCCGTGGAAGGTTCTTATGATGGTTCGAGACCCCTCCCCCTTCTGTAGGGGGGGGGGGGGGCTCCCATACAAATGAATCAGAAATTTCTGCATAACTCGAGAACTAATCAAGCAAATGGAACCAAATTAGGCATGTGGGGGCGAGTGTGGGGGTATAAGGAGATAATCAAAGGGGGTAGCCCCTTAGATAATAGGGGGGAGGGGGCTACGTACAATATAGCATGCTTTTTTTTAAATCGGCGCATAAACTCAAGCTAATATTGAATCCCGAGCAAGACCGGGCACACTCAGCTAGTTAAATATAAACGTTTTAACCAGGTTTACAAAAAAAAATCGAGCTGGTTAAAATTACAGATATAAATGCCCTGTTAAATATGCTATACACACTAAGAAAAAGACATGTAAATTTCAGTGCCCTGAGACCGACACATACAAGCGGCCCTTTTGACATAAGAATCAGTTCAAAAGGACGGGAAAATCAATTCAATCAAACGCACTTTTCGTCGAGTTGTCTATGTTTCAGTTTCAGGAGACTTAATTTTACATGCCATTTTTGTTTGCGTTCCATGATTTACGTCAAAGCTGAATTACGTCTCGTGTGAAAATAATAATTTCTAAGTGTGTAGGCATCAACCAAAAATCCTGAATTAATCCTCCAATGATTTAATTTGACCCTTCTCACCGTTTTTGCTTATTGAGTAGAATAGCATGGGTTAAAACCCATGCCTCGTTACATGATTGAGTTGATCTATTCAGGCCTTTATTGTAGAAATTAATACAAATCGGTGGAACGATTCGAAAAAGTAATATTTATGTTTAGACAAATAAGACGTACACCCAACCTGGTTAGGAAGACATTGTTAACTACTTTCGGGGATTTCATTTCATTGTAATAGCTTCTTGTAACCGATAATGAACGATCGTCGGTCGTAGCTTGTTGTGATGTAAGGGGCACGGTGGCCTTAGAGCGGCCGTTTTTGCTAACTGAATAGAAGATCGTGGGTTAGAACCCAAATCCCTTACACTACTGAGCGTAATGAAATTTGGTTAAAAAACGGATACTTAAAAAATAGTAATAGGGATGTAATGTCGGCCTAAATGCCCCTAATTTGGACCCATAAATAAATTCAAAAATCGTCTAAATTTTCAATAGCGACAAAAAATATCCAGTAGTATCATCCCAATGACGCGTTCATCTAGATAAAATTGATAAATAGCAGATTTTTAGCGGAAACTTTTTTTTCCTTGATTTGTTTTTTGTTGATCTTGTTTTCCGTACTGAGTACCAATACTACCGGCACCAGGGAGGCAGCAGCTCCCACACCTGGAACCTACCTATCGACCCATCAACTCGACCGGGGACCAACGGCTTTACTTCCCTCCCGAAGGAAGGCGTAATCAGAGATGTTATGTCTCAGAAAATCCCGGTGGCACCGACTGGGATTGAACCCAGGCCTTTTGGGGTGAGCGGCAATCACGCTTACCACTACACCACCGGCACCGCTAGAACGGCAATTTGATAGTATTTTTTGAGATATAAGGAGCTCGGTGGCCTAGTGGCGACCGATTTTGCTTACTGATCAGAAGACCGTGGATTCAAACCCAAGCTCCTTTGCGCTATGGAATCGTTAGGCATACCAAAACAAATCCTGCTGCAATCCCAATCATTTGATCCAACAACCCAGACATTTATTGTGGTGGTGCAGAGGTGTTCTTGGCTTTCATTAAATCCAGTATTACGTCAACATATTCCTACTCATTCCTTTCTTGTCCAGCATTCGGACGTGGCCAGCACTGGTATTGTCTAATTTTAGATCACCAAGCAACGTCTATTGGCTCTATGTGTAATTGCAGCTATTCTGGAAAGGGTGGTCAATCATGCTCATGCTCACGCTCAATGATTTATTCTGATCCTTGTTACAAATAGAAATTCTGACTAAAGTGCTCATAGATGAGAAAAGATAGATGAATTCTCATGTGATTTAAGGTAACGCATGATGGATTTTGGCCCTATTTTGGTTAGAAACTGGGGCTGGGTGTTTCCGGAACATTGCCGAATGTGACCAGTATAGTCATGTGCTCTGATTATTACTACCATTGGAATGGTTTAAATTTTCATTTCATTTGTTATGTCACATGATGGGTTTTATTCATAATATTTACAAACTAGAACTGGTTCCGGCCATACATCTTCGGAACCAGTTCACGATTCCAAAAATATTCAATAAGTTCTATAAGATTATAGTACCTTGTCCCACCCATATTTTTGAAGGTGGAGATGCCTTTGCATTTTAATGACAATCC
Source organism: Ochlerotatus camptorhynchus (assembly GCF_037179485.1). Classification (NCBI taxonomy): domain Eukaryota; kingdom Metazoa; phylum Arthropoda; class Insecta; order Diptera; family Culicidae; genus Ochlerotatus; species Ochlerotatus camptorhynchus. Next base: position 941,820 of record NW_027040902.1, read on the forward strand.
TAATAAAAGAGCTCCATAGGCTCTGAACCATTTGGTGGATTATTTTAACTTTTGGTTAAAATTTGACAGATGGAAAGTTATCGATTAACGCTGCTATCCGAGCGTGGTTACTTCTGACAGACAACAAGTTAAATTTTGACAACCTTGGCTAAGTTCTTCTCGAAAACCGGTCGATCGACAGCACAGGGATTTTCGAACATAAAAAATAACTTTCGAAATGTCACTTTTAACCACGAGTTAAATTTAACTCGGCAAATGGTTCACAGCCATAGAAATTCGGACATGACAATCGAAAGAACTGTGATTGTTTCAGACGTCATTTCGATTGGAAGAGTCGTTTTCGTCAAAATGAACGAATTTCAGCACAAATTTAAATGTTTGCCCCCCCCCTGGATTTGCTGTGGGGCCTGAACTGCACTCCAGTGAGTTATCCGTTTGGGATAGTGGAATTTCTTGACCTCGGGCCGAATGTTTTTTCCCGCGTATCAAATACGCGTAAGTGCCAAGCCCCAACGGAGTAATTGCTTACCCCTCACGTATACGATAGATCTAAAATTGTGGAGTTGTGGAATTACTATGCTTTAAAAGAAATAGACCTCTCTGTAGGTGAATCAATCATGTATTTTGTATATTTACTTACATGCATAATACTGCATCTGATGAGTACGTTTGTAGGATGGTCAATTTAGTATGAAGCATCTTATAAGGACCTACGTCCTTACCGCCACGTTCATTGTAACGTTGACAAATATTGATGGAAATGTGAATATCTAATGGACCAAATATCTTCGGAGGACATACAAGGGTTCAATCTCTATGGGTGAAAACGATTGAGTAGCTGAATAAGAACTAAATTTATTGAATCAGTTGTGTTCTTCTGAAAGGATGTTCCTACATTCTACGATTTGCTACCACACTGAACTGAGAAATGATGACGACAAAAACGCGGCTGGTAAGTTTCGAACACAGTCATTGTCGTTATGTTGAGACTATTGATCCGGCTGATGTAAGCCTAAAAACCCAAGTAAAACGAACTCGTTTGTCATCCAAGATGCGTCACCGCTGGCTGCGGCTGATAAATTGCTTTGTAGGGATGGGTCTTAATTAATTACGGTGTAGCAAGGAGCATACGACCTGCAGACATAGACCAGAGGGAAGTAGTTTGTATTTAGATGCATGGTGTGACGATGATAAATCATACCACGTTGTTGCATGCCTGATTGGATGGTAGTACAATCGTTTTATAAATCAGTGATTCTTGAGTTGATTTGATAATATTTCAACTTTCTACATTTTTATGAATAACAGATTAAAATTTTAATCAAGGAGACGTGATAAATAATCCGACCAATCTAACCTTCTAATTACTATTATCATTTCATTCGGGCTTTCGAATTTGGCTCAAAGATACCCCTAAAATGACATCCCACGCAGCTGACAAACGGCCTTCCGGTTTCTGCATAGATTCAACATCCAAATCTATAACAATCCCAGATAATTAGAAACTGGATCTCCAAGGATTTCCGATCGCAATAAAAATGGAAAATCAGAGCATGACGAACAACAGCAGTGTGAAGCCCGCGAAAAAATCTCATTTCAATATTTTAATTAAAAATTTGCTCAACGACTGAGACCGATGGATGTGAACGAAGCGGGTCAGTCAAAAAGTATTGCCCCTCTTTATATATATACCTACAAATTAAAGCCGTGAATTTGCTTCAAAAATAGCGGTGGATGAATGAAAGCTTTTTCGAAATATAGGAATGTCTACTGGGAAGAGGAAAAGGCTGACACTGCCGCAGTGGTACGTGAGCAAGTCAAGTCAAAACAAAGGACAAGACGACATCAATAATGGAAAAGTCTTAATTATAATTTGCTAGCAGCAATTTTTTCTCCTCATTTCACGCTCCCTGTCACGCAGCGTGACATTGAAGACAACACGCTCGACCCAAAATTTCGGGGGAGTAAAACTTTTCCGGCTGTGTGCAGTTAGGGCAAGAGTTGCCAAATCATTTGGTCGTTGTTCAAGATTCTGATAGCACTTACTGATTAAACTTTGGTGGATTGTTGATCTGGGTTCGGAGGGGTAGTAAAGTTTCAACCAACTTATGCCAATGCTCTTAAACCTGATGAGTTTCACCGCAATGGAAATCGTAGTATCTGTCAAATGTACATACTGATTTCTTCCAAATTTAAATTTGATTAATTTATTTTCTGCACTACGCTCTTCTATGTTGTGCGGCAAGCAGAGTTCATGACAACGTTCACGGGTATCCCAGCAGGGCAGATGTCAAAAAGCTGTGTCACGCGCGAAATCTAGCGCTCCCCATCTATCTGTGCGCTGATGGCTGCGATGCTTTCACTCAACATCAATGCAAAAGGCTGGTTGGCTTTCAAAGAAATTAAATTACGGTAATTGCCAGGCGTAAATATTTGCCCGAGCAATTAAAATAATGAGTTGGCAGAGGGATTTTTTTACGTGCCTTTCAAGCCCAACTCAACCCGTTACGAGCGTATGTCGAGGAAAAGCTGCAAATCTAGATGGGGAAATTTCCTACCATGAACAAATGCGAATTCCATGCGTGGGAAATAAGGGGCAATCGATATAGTACGTCACGCTTTAAGGGGGCAAGTGGCATTTAGAAATCTGATTCAATCGAGGCATGAGGTATACGAAAAACGTGACGAAAGGGGGGTTACTGCTTCTACATTTTTGCGTGTCGTACATAATGAATGCTCCCCAAGCGGCTTTATTTTGCTGACGAATAATAAAGTTTGGAATTTATAGCATGCAAAGAAAAGCTTGAGTTTTTAGCATTGGCATTTTTTTATTTACAACCGCTCTGCAGCTGAATTCAATTGACTCAGAGCATTTTCTTTCCATACGAAATTTACTCATATTTGAAAAAAAACGGCAGTTACATTAGCTATGAGTAACTGCAGTTTTTTTACGTAGGACTACGTCTGTGATTTCTATATGGGGTACACTTTGTGAAAACCGAAAATGGAACATGTAACGAAATTATGAAAGATTTTGAACGTTAATAACTCAGCTGCCCCTGGCCAATTTGAATAGTTGTATCATCAATCGGTCAGATATATTTCTACGCATCTGCTAAATTAAAGACTTTTTCATTGTTACGTCACCATTGCGTACAATCCCATTGTTGCTGTCAATTATAGTTTTTTTTATGAGTAAATTTCGTATGGAAAGAAAATACTCTGAGTCAATTGAATTCAGTCGCTGAGGTGTTGTCCCAATTAACAAATCTAGAGCTGCTTGGCTATATTCAAAATTTATAAAGGTTTTATTGCAGCTGCAACCATTAACTACAGCTTTATGACGGTCATATACAATGCAAGTCATGAAACATTCTTATAGCTATCTACAAAACCCCTATAATGCTAATTAAAAAAACCAACTGATGCTTATGCTATTTTTACTTATGAAAGGTTTTATGATTGCCTTGAAGTATAAAAAAAACGATAAAGCTTGCTTCATTTAGAATTGGAACAAACTTTTGCTCATATTGTGGTGCTCCTGGTGGACGGATTTGGAAGTTCTTGGCGCCCACGTGTCGGGAATTTTGTCAGCTTCACGTATGTATTTTTGACATTCCGCAAATCGACTGTACTTTGTAAACAACCAACATGGAAGCCGAAAGAAGGGAAAAAATTGTGCACAGTTATTTGGAAAATCCATTGTGGTCTGCATCTAGGCTAGCTAAACAGCTGAAATTGCCCAGAAATACCGTATGGTGCGTTATCAAACGGTATAAGGAAACATTGACGACGATTCGGAAGCCTCAAGCCAATCGTCGGAGTGGAACTGTCGACCGGAAACTGCGTGGTAAGATTTTGAAGACGATTAAGAGGAATCCCAATCTGTCGGACCGTGATTTGGCCAGAAATTTCGGTGCTGTCCATAGTACCGTGAGGAGAACTCGACTCCGGGAAGGAATCAAGTCGTATCGAGCTAGCAAACAGCCAAATCGGACCATAAAACAGAATAGTGTGGCCAAAATCCGTGCGCGGAAGCTATACGACCAGGTGCTGACCAAGTTCGACGGGTGTCTTCTGATGGACGATGAAACCTATGTCAAGGCTGACTTCGGGCAAATCCCAGGTCAAAAATTTTACTTGGCAACGGCTCGGGATGTTCCAGCCAAATTTAAATTTGTTTTTGCCGACAAATTTGCACGAAAATTTATGATTTGGCAGGGCATTTGCAGCTGTGGCAAAAAAACGAAAGTTTTCGTTACAAATAAGACAATGTCGTCGGAACAATACCAAAAAGAGTGTCTCCAAAAACGAATTTTGCCGTTCATTTGATCCCACGACCATCCCGTAATGTTTTGGCAAGATTTGGCAAGCTGTCATTACAGCAAAGTCGTTCAAGAGTGGTATGCAGAGAAAGTTCCGAAAAACCTTAACCCACCCAACTGCCCCCAGTTCCACCCTATTGAGAAATACTGGGCAATCATGAAGAGGAGACTCAAGGCAAAGGGAAAGGTTGTCAAAGACATCAATCAGATGAAGACCTGGTGGAATAAGATAGCTAAAACGATGGACGAAGAAGGTGTTCGCCGCCTAATGAGCCGTGTTACAGGAAAAATTCGAGAATTCCTTCGAAACCGTGACGAATAATTTTATCCGTATTTTTTTCTTAAAAGTATGAAGAAAACGCTACATTTGTATAAAAAAAGATCTTGAATTCAATAATAAATAACTGAAATACAGGCAATTGTTTTTGTTCCAATTCTATCTGAAGCAAGCTTTATGAATTGCCCATATAAAACCCAAAAATAAATCCTTTTGTTGTTTTATAAGTAAGCGCAATAAAACTAGTTGGCCATGAATAAGTTATTTTAAAACAATTATAAGCATTCAGTTGCAACTTGTCATAAATCTAAATAGGCGGTTTATTGTTACAACATAGAAAAGAATCAAAACTTTCCGGTACTTCCAAGCGGAGCGCAAAGAAAATCAACAAAATTGTTAGCATGAGCATGAAAACATTTCATGCATACGTATACGCGACGTAGTGTGCGTAAGAAAAACGTCAGCAATCTCTATAATTCTTCCGTTCTCGCTCGCATATACATGGGGTGACACTGTCGAATCTTGGTCGAAATACATGGAATGGTGACAGTCCTAGGACAAAAAGGTTGAAATCACGCATAACTTTTCATAAAGGTTAATGTACCATTCAAAACTTTTCCAAATGTTTGTAAAATTCATCGGTTGCACCCGTAGAATAGGAATATACATTTGCCCTCAAATAAAAAAAAATGAATTCAAGCTGAACATTGCATTAGGTCCTAAGTAACATTGGCAGATTCTCTTCGTCGACTTTCTCTTTGCATCCCCACGGTCATGTAAAGACATTCCCAGGTATTTTCAGCACATAAATCGATAAAAGAAGCTGTTATCTAGCATCCAATACGACAAACACATCAAGAAACGGTTCTATGAATAAGTTATTACCGAAAGAGAAAGTCGACGAAGAGAATCGATCAATGTTACTTAGGAGATAAATGATTTCCAGTGACCATTAGTATGCATTTATGTATTGAGATCTATTTTCTATAAAATTAAGGTGATTCCATCAAATTCATATGATTTCTGAAACAATCTTTTTTATTAACTTGAATTATTTTGGAAGCGCATTTATTTAACGCTCATATTATCCCAATATACACGATAACATTTCAAGCGCGTATGTTTTGGAACTTCTAAAAAGTCATATATTTTCTTTAAGATTTTCACTAATGTCGCCATGAAACAAAATTGATTACAAAATCATCAAAATGCGAGTACTATTTTGGTCCGATTTGGTATCAATGCGCTTCTCGAAAGACACGGTAGCTTGGTACAAAGCACACAATGTGCAATACGTCCCAAAAGAGATGAATCTGTTTTGAGCGCTTTCCAAGGGATATCTACGGAAACACTTTAAGACAGCGAATTCAATCGAAAAAAAAAAAAAAAGACTGAACAAAAGTGGCCAAAAGTATCGCTAAGGAATATGTGCTGAAGCTCATGGGTAGCCTCAGATCAAAATGTTGCTCCTTGGCGTACGATTAAAGGAACTGTGAATTATTTTCATCCAATTGAGAGAGAATACTACAGAGGACATATATGTATTTGAAAAAAAAAAATAGTTCATTAACATAACGTTGTTTTATTCCAATAATAAACAGTGCTTATATTTTCTGGGACACCCTATTTCCTCCGAAAATTTCCATGAAATTATGCTCTGGATTATTTTTCTCCTAGAAACTTCTTGAAATTATCATTAGAATTTCCATGTATTTCACCTTTCATTTGCCATGCAATTCTGCTCAGAATTGTCGTTAAATAATCCTCAGAATACTCTTGCAAATTTTGTTAAAAATCCTAAGGAGTTAACCTCGGTATTCCTATGAACTTTCATTAGATTTTCCTTTGAAACCAATTATTAATTTCCATAAAATTCTACTGGTTTTCTCCTTAGTTTTCGCATGGATTCTGGAGTTGCTTAGAACAATCTTGAAAGCTTTCTGACCATCACGGACTGTGTAGTATTGGTCTTCCGTAAGCGTCTTGTAGTCAAATTTGACGTATGTGTCGCTTATTTTCCACACAGCAGGCTATCATATAGCTTCCGAACCCTCGGTTTGACAGATGCGGCTTGTTTCTGACTCCGTTTCGGTTTCTTCTGCTTATTGAACTTTTTCAGTCCGTTTATTTCCTTGGAACGTTGGACGTTACTCTTCGATGTTATCAGTTTTTTTTGGTCAAATCTTGAACAGAGGTCTTTTATTATTGATGAACGCTTGGTGATGTTCTGATCCCATTTTCGGTTCACCGGTCCGGAGGCAACTTCGTCACCGAACTTCCGGATGGTGGTTTGGACTGATCCGATACTTACTTCCTCAGTTTTTGCCAACTTCCTTACTGAAAGGTTTAGAATAGTGTACCATTTTTGCACGATCTGCTTACGCTTTTCTGGGAAATGCCTCGCATTTTGATGATTTTGTAAAAAAAGTGCACACAAACTTGTAAAAATCAACACACATTTTTTTTTAACACACATCTAATAAACTTCATCGGGGTAGAAATGGCAGCGAGTTGAAAGTATGTTTATACTTTCTGGGACACCCTATACTTAGGAAGTATGCTAAAAGGAAGAATACAATAAAATCTGAGAATAATTCCAGGAGAACTTCAAATGAATTCCAAGAGAGTTCTGACTTGAGTTTTGAGAAGAAACCTAAAAAAAAAATGTGAGTAGAACTTCAAGTGAATTCTTTAAAGAAATTCAAAGGGGATTCTGAAGGTAATCCAACAATAATCCTGAAAAATTTTCCAATGTGTGAGGAAAATTTTAAGACAATTCTAAGAAATATACCAAGAGAATTGAATTCCGAGGATAGTTCCAACGAATTCCCGGATTTTGAGCAGAGCTAAAATGGAATTCCTATGATAATTCTATGGGAATATCAGGAGAATACTGGGGCCTTCTTCAGCTCAGTCGGTAAAGGCGCAGCTAAAAAGCAAGACCATGCTGGAGGTGGATGGGCTCGAATCCCGGTTCAGTCTAGGAAATTTTCTGTTTGGAAATTTTTTTGACTTCCCTGGGCATGATTGTACTTGCCAGAGTATGATTGTACTTGCCACACAATTATACTTATGCAAAACTGGTGCAGGCATCAAAAGCTGTCAAATAATAACTGTAGGAGTGCATCTAGAACACTAAATTGCAAGCACGCAATTAAACATTCATTCACGTAGACTTGTATTTCATTTCCGGCAACCGAGCAACTTGCAAACAATGTTGTTTACAAAGATGGGCTTTTGTATACAATATTTGCTACATTGCATGAAATGTGTCAGAGATTTACATGATATATAATGTAAACTTATATGATATGTGACGCTCCATTTATGTGCATCATATTGAACAGAAATTTACACTACTTTTTCAAACTGTGATGGGAGTGAATACTTAGGAAAACTACAAGTGTTTTTTTCAGGAGTATTTTTCGGGAGCTAGGTAGTACACTGCATGAATTATTAGTAATGTGAAGAGCATTGCAGAGTGAATTTAGAGAGTTTATTAATTTTATTTGATAATGCACAATCGAATTAACTTTACAGAGCCGAGGATTTTTATTCATTATACAAAAATATCCTAAAACTATAATCAAAAAGTACAACACAATAAACTCTTTAGCTTCCGCTATCTAATAAGCCTCCTCCATCAGAACCGAAGCCGCTTCCAGTAGTGGTTTCATTGTATGGCAGTATCCCCAACGGGGGTAGATCGCTTCTATTGCAGCAAAGAATGCAAAACGTGGTCATCACTTACAAACGCATCACGAAACAGTTTCTATCCAAAGTCTACGACGCATCGACCGAAAGAACAATGCGAAGGACCACACAATGAATGCTGCCTAGTAAACAGACGATCGCGTGACAAGCATCGAGAGTGGCCTGCTTCTGTCGACAGACGAGTTGACACTGCATTCAGAGAGTGGTCTGCAGAAGATTTTCAAAAGTATTATAAGGGAATGATTTTTTTCAATAAATCAAATTTGAGATCCTGGACACACAAAAAATCTAAATTCAAGATTTGGGAAAAAATCTATGGCTGGATTTTTTTTTTTAATTAATAGTAATGAATGAATTTGAATTTTTATTTTTATTTATTTTCTAATGCTTACAAAACTGTATGACGCTGGATTTAGAAAAAAAAATCAAGGTTCAGGGAGTTTTATTTAAATTTATTACTGAGGAAATGGAGAATCTCCAATATTTGGGAGCATAAGAAGCTTTCGAGTTCCAAAACTTCCAAAAATATTTGTAATGCTGAACTAGTATTTAAGATTGCGAATTTGAAATTAATCATATGACAGTGGCTTCATTTTTCTGGAATTTTGAAAATTTTCAAGATCTTGGACTTGAGTTTGAATTTTTTTACAATGTCTTAGACTTAGGAAAGTTAAGTAAATGTTGAACTTTAAGTGTGTCATGTCTTAAAATCATTTGTTAAGTTGTTGTTTTACCAAAAATGACATATTTTTAAAGACAATTAAAACCAGCTTTCCTATATTTTATATTAATTACTTTATTTGTACAGGCTCAATCGAGTAAACTTTACAGGGCCGAGTTATCATTTTCGTTATACATTATTAATGTCTTATATTTAAAGTTAAATGAATTGAACCGAATACTTGCGGTTGTCTCGAGGTTAGTGGAGGTTTACAAATTTTGGGTGGGAAAAGGGAGAAGGAGGTTTGAAATGTGGTTTACGATGCAAATATTTAATTAATTCTAAAACATGCACTTATTTCTATTCTTCTTGAAAACACACATTAAAAAAACCCACACGTACAAAATTTAAACTAAACACAAGGTTAATCAAACTTACAATCTAAGGTTAATATTATTAAAGTAAACATATATGAGTTTCATAAACTCTAGATCGCGTCTAGCCAAAATATCCCGAACTGGAACATTAGGTTGTCTACCTCGATCCCGAAGGGAATCGTACAGCTCAGGTCTGACTCCACGATGCTCAGCACAAGACCAAATCATGTGATCGGCGTCTTGGTAACCTTGTCCACATTCACAGAGATTACTCTCCCCCAGCCCAACATGAGGCGAGACATCAGACGTATGAAGTCTCGACCCACCTCCAACCCATTAAACCAAGGACTCTTCGACACCTTAGGGATGATCGAATATAGCCATCGTCCCAAACTCCCTGCACTCCATTTATTTTGCCAGCTGACGAGCGACTGTTAACGATAAATGAAGAAAAATTCATTGTAGGCGATTTGACGCTCGTAAATATCGCCTTCCATAGTGCCCACCTTATCAAGTTAGTCCGCCTTCTCATTGCCCGGAATCGAGCAATGAGATGAGACCCATGCAAAGGTGATGACAAAAGATCTTAAAGATAGAGCACTTAGAAGCTCTAGTATTTTAATGAGAAAATACGAGGAGTGCTTTACCGGCCTCATGGAGCGAATAGCCTCGATAGAACTGAAACTATCCGTAAAAATAAAATAGTGATCTGGTGCAAGTGAGGCGATAGTTTCTAGCGTATAACGTATTGCCACCAGTTCAGCAACATATACGGAACAAGGAGCATGAAGCATGCGAGAGGCGCTATGAAATTCGTTATAAATACCAAATCCGCGGACGCCTCTATTAGTGATCCATCTGTGAAGAACGATCTTGCGGAATCAATTTTTCCAAACTTTGCAGTGTATAATGACGGAACAATCATGGAATGATGATGTTCTGGGATTCCGCGAATCTCTTGCGTCATAGATAAATCAAAAATAACTTAAGTGCCGAAGTCGGAGAAGCATACACGAGGAGGATTATGCTGTGAAGGGCTGTTTTATGTACAGTACAATGACATAAAACGAGTTTGAGGGCTTAGCTCAAGATGTTTCTCAAAGTTTTCGATTACCAGTGGGTTCATAACTTCACAACGGGTGAGGAGCCTGAGGAACAATTAGCTTTCTTATAAACATGGAAATTTTCCGCAAAAGTTCTGCAATATTATTTACCAAATAGTGATGGCAAAATTTGAGATGGTTCCATTGTTCTGAAACGTACTGTGTCCTTAATGAGAACAAGGGCTTAAGCTTTGGGCCGAGCGATTGCTAAAAATTGGAGCTTATGCAGTACCCCCTTATCATTGATACACCACTATATAATAAAATAATTCTCGGTAAACACCAATCAGAACCAGATAGTAATTTCATCGCTCTGTGTGCCTCTGGCTCTATCTTACTCGAATCTTATTATTTGAATAACTTGGCGCTTGACCGAGTTCGTCAATTTCAAGTCTTTTTAATTAGAATTTGTATCGAGCACTGATACTGATTCCTTGGTTTTTGCTCTCCATTTCGTTCGTTCGACCCACATGAAAGATTCTTATGGAAAAGCTTCAATTTCAGTGAGGCGAAACAACGATCTTTCGACGAAAGGCGGTCATATAACTAAATGGATAAAGGAAAATCAATTATTTTTCTATTTAATTCCTATCATAAAACTCACTGCGACTCTTTTACAAATACTTTGTGTTCGGTTCGCATGGACGGATGGCTTGAAATCATTCCACGGTTATTATGAGGTTACGCTTCTCGCTATAATGAATATCGATTAATTTTTCCTGTGAAATAAACATTTCCATCTCCCATTTAATTACTCTCCATCCGTTTGCAGTGCATCATCCCATCATTATAAGCCTCTCTAATCAAGGGCGCAACCCTTTTCCGCACCTTCACATGCTTCCACAATCGGATTAGGTAGGGGAAATGTAGGTAATGTCGGCCTACATGTCCCTAATTTGGGCCCATCGCTAAAAGTCTGCTATTTATCCATTTTATCTAGATGAACGCGTTATTGGGACGTTACTAATGGATATTTTTGGTTGCTATTGAAAATTTAGTTGATTGCGGAATTTATGTATGGGCCCAAATTAGGGACACTTAGGCCGACATTACCTGCATCTCCCCTATTTGCTCGAAATTTGCACGATTCGAAACGGATGATTACTTTTCACCGCAAGCTTTTACCCCTTGGTCCCGGAATGGCGCAGTCGAAACAAAATTAAAATCTTCCAATATAAATTATCCACACCATATTGTCATCATTTTACTCTTCCCACGTCGTCAGGCGACATAGAAGAGCTCGTAACGATTCTTCTGTTTCCGTCCGTAAAAGCCTCCTTTTGTTTGTACGGGAAGTGGAACTTTTCAATATAGTTAGGTGTCCCACCATCTAGGGGGCTGCAGAGTGCAATGATGTAGTTAGTGAAACGATGGCTTTATACAACTCACAAGTCCAACGCTTAGCCCCAGCGCTAGAACACTACTTGGTTCGCTGTAGTTGGAAACATCTACCACCGGAAAGCAAACGAGGAGTCAATTGAGTTTTCGGAAAATAATAGAAATCCAATCGGGAAACTATTCCCCAACCTTGCCGCTCGATTTGGTGTCTGGTGTGCGCACGGTGAAAATGCCTTGAGATGTCGAAAAGCCAGCCATTGTAAATGTTTCGACTGCTTCTTTGTGCGGTGCCCATCAGTGATTGCCTTTTGTACCAGAAGCGGTAATTTTCTCTCAATTCCTACCAATAAGACGACACTTTCATATGAGGCGGCATAAAGGGACGCACCACAAGCATCTACTCTAGAGAGTTGAGTCGAGTCGACCCGAAATCCCCTCTGAAAGGGTTTTTCATTTTCGATGATTACATTGCATTGGTTCATTTGGTGGGTGATTCACAGCAGATGGAGAACGTCTTATGTATCCTTTGAGCTGGGATTATTTCAGCCGGCACCACGCCGTTGTATAATGCTTTAATGAAGACGGGTTGAGCTTTTGCGTTTCGAATGCGAAGGCGAATGATGCTCGGTGGATTTGGCTCAAGTGGTGAGTATTGGACTGAACGGTAATCTTTCGTACAATTTTGCGAACAAAGACGCCAGTAATTATTTATCGATTTGCTGCTCAATACATGCGCTTGTGATATCTAATCTGCTTGTAGGAAATTAGTTTTCGTAAAACGGAGTGCAAATTCACAAGGATAAGCCTACAGTACGGTGTATACAGTTAGAAGTGCTACTGCGGATTGGGGCCTTTATTGATCAACAGGGAGAAATGGATAATTATGCCAAGCATTTAAAGGTTTTTTTTTTCGATAATAGACATGAAGTTATATGTTCACAGCATTTGTACACGTGATCGCATTTGATTCAGTTGAAAACAAAATGGAGAACGCAGAAAGCAATTCTCTTGTGTTTCCTAAAATTAGTGGTTCGTGATGTGCAAAACGGTAAATCGCACCGGGCTGTCACTAGGAAGTACAGTATCATCAAGGCAGCGGTGGCAAAACTGAAACTAAAAACGTTCGGATCAGGTGTAGATCGCCCTGGCAGATGCAGGAAGCGCAGAACGGATACGAGAACGGACACCAAGATCATGAGCGAAGTCAAGAAGAATCCGAAGGCAACAGTCTGCGAGATCCAGGAAATCTTTCAGCTATCGGCTTCCGGTCAAACTGTTCATCGCCGTCGCCATCATCACAGGGGTAGAATAGCAAAGTTGCCAGAAAGCGCCTATTTATCAGCAAAGCAAACAAAGTTAAACAACTTAAGTTTGCTAAAGAGCATGATGATAAGCCCCTATAGTTCTGAAAAACGGTTCTCTGCAAGGACGAATCAAAATTCGAGCTGTTTAACCGAAAGCGGCGGGTGTTACCGTTTTGGTTCCTGTACCCTATTGGTTCACTTCGAGCGAGAAAAATCAGGAGATAGCGAGAGCGAGGAATAGGGTATATGTGTGTTCATTGTGAATTCAATATGTATGTCAGTTTCTTGTATGCAATATTGTCTTGTCTTGAATGTAAGTAAATATGTACTCCCAAACCAACGGTCCAATTAAAAATTGTATCCCAGTCACACCAACAACACATAACACATAACACATAACGGGAAGGAGTAAGGATGAAAGTGGGCGTTGGAAACAAGAGAAGGATATGGACAAGGGGTGGTGAAAAGTGGGAGGGAGGTGGAAATGGGCTTAGGTCAAGGTCAAGGTCTGAAGAGAAGTGAAAAATATAGAGTCGCCAACAAATACCGGTGAAACTACCGAATACAGAGCCAGGTAGGACCCAATTAATACCCGGTAGCGGAATTCCCAGCCCTAAGACCACCTCTCATATTCCCCTCAGGACCCATTAATTACGGGCTAAAACCATGAGGGCGTCCGTTAATACGCCAACACCCGTGTAGCAAGCGTCCATCGGTTATATACCGACGACCACTGGGAGACCACCGTCGATCACCCGATCGAGTTCCAGTACAACATCCGTCGTGCCACACGGTGATAACCGTCGAGTACTGGCATCCACCGTGGGCAGTCCGTTCATCCGCCGCCGAAAAACCCCACCCGCTGCAGAATCCCGTCATCGCTGGCTAGCACTACACACACATACACACTACAGACACCTAAATCGTAAGTAATAAAAGAGTAAAAGTGATAAAAAGGTGTTCTGTTCTTTTGATCAGTGCCGACAAGCCAGGAGCCGACCTTGAAGCTCCAGGGTTTCAAGCTCGAGCTAGCCAACAAAAGAGGCGAGTGTAGCCCACCCCAGACGATCTCCGTGGCTAGACCAGAGGTTAGGGGAATCCCTTTTAACTAGCCCATCTGGCTAGCCATCAACACGGGTTCGTGTGTGGCGCAGATCAGGTGAGGAGCTTCAGGATCGCCTCATCCAAGGCACGGAAAAGCATTGAGGAGGAAATGTGACGGTCTGGGGGTGTTTTTCGTTGGGTGGAGTGGGAAGTCTCGTGAAAATCGCCGGGATAATGACGGCAGATTCCTACATCAACATGCTGCGGGAAAATCTGGAGGTTTCGCTGATCCGGGCGGGTCTTAACGAAAAGTTCGGATTTGAGCAGGACAACGACCCGAATAATACTGCCGAGAAGTTGGAGGCGAACCAGCCCAAGGTTGAAAGCCTCCTTAATAAAGCTAAATAATAATAATAATACTGCCGAGAAGACCAAGCCTTTCTTCCGGTCTTATCGGATCAAACCGCTGGAATGGCCTCCGCAAAGCCCGGACCTTAACCCCATCGAGAATTCGTGGGCGATTCTCGATGCCAATTGACAAAACTGGTGTTACCAATAAAATAGCTGTTTTGAAGCCCTGGAGCACGCCTGGGAAGAGCTAGATCCACAACACCTGAAGAACCTGGTGAAGAGCATGCCGTAGTGCCTGCATCAGGTGCTGAAGGCCAAAGGAGGACACATTAATCATTAAAATAAAAATATTTTTATTTCAATTTATCTTTCCTGGAGCCAAAATGAAGTTGATACTGTTTTTGTCACTGTTTCTTTTTAATTTTTTAAAACAAATTGATTTGTTTTGTTCTTTAAGTAAAACTCTTTTTTGTTTAGTATTCCAGAAGTGAAACTTTAAAAGAATATAAAACAATAAAGGGTTGTGTCCTAGACACGATCACAATATGACGTAGAACCACGCAAAATTGATGTTTGTCATGAATTTTTGACTATTATACTTATTATTGTGAATGAGGCGGGGCAGAACGTTTCTTTTGTGCAGAATATGGAAAAAAGGATGGACTTTGGATGTACCAGATATGTTTTAAGTTAGTTGTTGGTAATTCATCAAATGAATGTATCCTCTTAAGCCATTTTTTTTTTAAATTTTGGCGCTGCGTGTAAAAAAATTGTTTTAACTTATAAGGGGCTTTTCATAAACTACGTAGACTTAATTGAAAGGGGGGGGGGGGGTTTGGCAATTATCCACAGCCCATACAAATTAAAAACAAAATTGCATGGACAATTGTCTACGCAGGGGGAGGGGGTCAAGAATCCCAAAAAAACTGTATACGTAGTTAATAAACAGCCCCTAATTGTGGTTTGCTTAAAATTTATTTTCCGGAAAAAAGTGATCGTCAAAGTCCAGAGGTTGTTGTTAAGGAGGGGGGGGGAGGGGATTTTATATACAAAATTTTTCAAGTCTCATTCCTCATTGTGGTGGTCATGGTCACGCCGTGATCCACCTTTATCCGCTGTCTTGGTCTTGCTTGCTGCAGGACCTAGTGCCACGCCGTCCAAAGCGGTAATGAGGAGAGGCAGGAAAGCAGCGCTGTTTTATATCTTTTCAGGTTCAAGCAGAATGATGTGCAACTAAGTGGTATTCGTTTATGATGACTGGGTTTGGGGAAAACGTTTAGTTCATGAAAACAGTGATAAAATTATCATTTGCGCAATTTTCAAAAGTTTTTTGATTAAAAATTGGAAAAATATTTATTTCAGCAGATTCGTTAAGTAATATCCTATCGATTGACGTATTTGAATTTTAATTTCATCTATAAATGACAAAGTTACAAGCGTTCAAAACCTAACACTATTTCATCACACATATTTTTGGATTTGTACCCTAGTTCTACGTCAAAAACTACATACATTGTACATAGACCACGCTTTCAAACATTTAAATCTGATAATTTTAGTCAGCCGAAAGCTTAACAGTAATATCAATTAAAAGGTTTTTAAGGCATTAAATGAAAGTCTTTTCCAAACCTTGTTCAGCCTTTTTTGTTTTATTAAAAAAAAAACTAATGGAAGACCGCTTCATATCTTATCTATATATTTTTATGGGACTGCTATACCTTACCTTCTTTGCTGACTAATTGGATTTACATATTTATATTGTCATTATAAGTCTAAAAAATACCTTTAAGTTTCGAGATTTGAACCGACGATGGGGTTGTACGCAATGGTGACGTAAGATTACGTATTCTTATATAATACATCTTATTTGTTACCTGCAGCAGCTTGTGTTTTGTGTAGGAATAGGAATATGAGCGGGGTTCTCTCTGTTTATACCCCAGACAACCAGAATGTACGTATATTTAAAGTTTTTTCTGTGATATACAAACATATATACAAACAAACAGATCGTATAGAAAGCAAAAAAAGGGCTTATACCTACAAAAGTGGAGGCCATATACGCGCAAATTTATTTTTTAAACGAGTTGATGTGTCATCATATACGATTTAATCTGTAATAAAAAACTCAGTTTGAAAAGACTTACGATGCAATCTGATTTTATTTGTAATACAGTACGATGTGGAAATTTTCATTCTATACGATTTAACTTAAACATAATGCGAAGTTTGTCATACTTATATTCGAAGATGACATAAACGGTAGATATTTACGATACTGTCTGTAGATTGTTATACGACTTCTGGTTGTCTGGGACGCGCTAGCAATAGATGGCTCACAGCGACTCACGAAGAGCTACTGATTCCGATCAATAGCGGTGCGGCTTCTTCCTCCTTCTATGGATGCTCATGTGGACTGCAGCTTGCTGCTTGCAGACAGCCTTTCATTGTGTACTGGAGAACACCAGCACTTACCACGAGGTGATTGAATAAACACAGTTTGGTGAGACCGGATCGAATTCAACTTTGACATCTGTGTTAGGGAAATCGCTTTTCGTAGGCAATTGGTAATAATTTTAATTTTCATACCAACAGTTGCACATTAGTGCAATTTTCAATAGTGACATTTTGAAAAATGGTAAAGTCTTAATTTTAACAGAATCGTAGAAAAAATCCTATCGATTGGCGCCTTAAGAATTAAAATCCATCATCGCTGGATCAAAATAAGACCACTTTCATGCCGCGACCGACTTTGGCTTTTGAATTTGCACCCTCAATGTTGCCTTAAAGAACATGGTATGTTAGATTTAAACATATCTAGAAAGAGCTGGAAATATGCGTAACAGTTTTTGTAAACAATGCTCGATAATTTTTAGGAATTCAAGGCATGCCCACAAAAATCAACATTACCGTCAGGTAGGGGAAGTCTTACCCTACCAGATGGTGATGTTGATTTGCGTGAGCGAGCTTTGACTTTCAAGACATCATCGAAAAAAGTCATTGTTTATAAAAGCTGTTACGCCCTAATGCGAACTCTATCTTGATATGGGAACTGACATCCGATTGATGTCCTTGACAAATGTCCAAAAAATCCTTTTTTGTAAATTGATGGTGGTCCTGAAAAAGACCGTTTTGTCGTGATGGTTGAGTAATGCTGAGCTATTAGGGTGTTAAACACATATAAGGCTGGTGAGCTGTATGTTGTTTGAAATGAGGGCAACGCGCTTGGCATAGCTCACTGCTTGCAGGCAGCCTTTTGTTGTGTACTGGGGAACAATGTTCAACGCCACGCGCCGAAAACACTGCTGCTGCTGATGCCGACGACCGGACACCACCACACACGGCGTAAGAACTCTATTCCAGGAGACAGTGGTCAAGTGAAGAAGTCTGGACGAGATCACTACAGAAGAGGAGCTGATAAGTGCGTTGAAGGTACACTGTGATCTGGGAGATGTCCCGATGTCAGACGTACGGCGGCATGCAAACGGCGGACTGAAAACGATCAGCGGTTGAGAGTAGCCTTGAAGCTAGCTGCTTGCGGGGAGCCTTTCGTTGTGTACTGGAGAACACCACCACTCACCACGCGGTGATCGAATTAACACCGTTTGGTGAGACCGGATGGAATTCAACTTTGAAATCTGTGTTAGGGAAATCGGTTTTTGAAGGCAATCGGTGATAATTTTAATTATCATAGCAACAATTGCACATTCGTGCAATTTTCAATAGACAGTTAGCGCTCAACTTCCAAGCGAAGCAGTCGATTTATTCTCGCTGGAAGGCATTCGCAAGCTATATTGTTTTCTTTATTTTGAAGAGTTTTGTTTCGCGAGTTCTTGTCGCCGCGTAGTTTCGCCGCGATGAGTGTCCGACGCGAAAACACGTTTCGTATTCATTACGAAAACGTGCCGAAGAAGCCGTCCTTCGAGGAGCTTCATGATTTCGTTGCAATCGAGTTGGGTCTAGAATACGAGCAGGTTCTCCGGCTCCAGCCAAGTAGGGCTCTTGGATGCGCTTTTGTGAAGGTTGTCGACCTGGAGCTGGCACAAAAAATCGTTGCCGAGCACGACAACATCCACGAAATCGAGGTCGACGGCAAAACGTACAAGCTTCGGATCACACTGGAGGATGGATCGGTAGAGGTGAAGCTAACGGACCTGTCCGAGCTCACCACGAACGAAAAAGTCGCTCGAGCTCTAAGCGCATACGGTGAGGTTCTCTCGGTGACCGAGCAAGTCTGGGACAGCAAATACCGCTTTGCTGGACGCCCGACCGGCGCTCGGATTGTGCGCATGATGTTGCAACGTAACATCGAAAGCTACGTCACTATCGACGGTCAGTCAACGAATGTGACCTACTCCGGACAGCTGCAAACATGCCGTCATTGCGGCGAATTCGTCCACAATGGCATCTCTTGTGTACAAAACAAGAAATTACTTGTGCAGAAGACATATGCCAATGTAGCAAAAGAAACCGGACCGAAACCCATCGGCCCGAGTCCCATCGGCCCGAACCCCATCGGCCCGAATCCCACCGCGCCAAAACCCAACGCCACGAAACCCACTGCAACGAAGGAGAAATCGCCTCTCGTTAAACCGTTCGGACCGAAGCCCGTTGAGACGAACCAACAACGTAAAAATCCACCATCCCAACAACCGAGCGTGCAGCCTACGCTCGCTGCTCCGAAGTCACCTAAACAAAACCCAATTGCGTCAAAGCTGGCGAAAACAAATCAGTCCGAGCAAAATGCTACTCTCATGGCGCCGCCGGCTCTGATAAATTCTGTCAGCAGAATGGTCACACGACAAACTACCGATGGTAACGAATCCGATAGGTCATCTGCCTCTGGAAGCAGCAAGCGCCGTAGTGGTCGTCCTCCAGGCAAGAAGCAGCGACAACACTATGACGGTGATGCGAGCGAGGAGGTAGACTGCGAACTATAATGGCTCTCTGCAGTTACAATATCACCTCGATAAACATCAACACTATCACCAACTCGACAAAACTCAACGCACTACAAACCTTTCTACGCACGCTGGATATAGACATCGCACTCTTTCAAGAAGTAGAAAACGAGCAACTCACACTGCCCGGCTACACTGTTGTGGGCAATGTGGATCACTCACGAAGGGGGACGGCAATAGCGCTGAAGGAGCATCTGCGATTCTCAAACGTCGAAAAAAGCCTAGACGGACGGTTGATTGCATTACAACTGGAAAACACAACAATATGCAACGTGTACGCTCCATCTGGTACCGCACTCCGTGCAGAGAGGGAGCGTTTCTTCACCAATACTCTTGCTTACTACCTCCGCCATGGCACAGAACGCACACTAGTAGCGGGTGATTTCAACTGTGTCCTACGTCAACGTGACGCAACGGGAAACAATCACAGCCCCGCTCTTCTCGCATCCGTACAGTATCTGCAGCTTCTCGACGTTTGGGAACAACTCTGTCCAAACATCCCCGGCTACACGTACATCACACACAACTCGTCGTCTCGTCTAGACCGTATGTACGTCAGCCAGAGCCTTCGGAGTCAATTAAGAACAGCTGATGTGCATGTATGCTCTTTTTCTGACCATAAAGCCGTGACAGCGCGAATTTGCCTCCCACAATCAGGGCGCGAGCCAGGTCGTGGGTTTTGGTCGCTCCGTCCCCATTTATTAACACCAGACAACATTCACGAATTTCAAGTGCGTTGGCAATTCTGGACCCGCCAGCGGCGGAATTACGCTTCATGGATGCAGTGGTGGCTAGCGTGCGCAAAGCCCAAAATAAAATCCTTTTTCCGTTGGAAGTCAAAGGCTGCTTTCGACGAATTCAATCAAGAACATCAACGCCTCTATGGAGAACTACGACGAGCGTACGATAGATACTATCAAAATCCTGCGATGCTGTCAATTATAAACCGTGTGAAAGCAAAAATGTTGACCCTCCAGCGAAATTTCACACAATCCTTCATGCGTATCAACGAGAATTTTATCTCTGGAGAACCTATCTCGATGTTCCAGCTGGGTGTCAGGCGTAGGAAACGAACAACCATCACAGAGCTGCGTGACAACGATAACCAACTCATCGACGACCCCGGCGCAATTGAGCGGCACATGCTTGGTTTCTACCAATCACTATACGCTGCGGGTGAGACGGAAAGGGAAGCAGTGGACACATTCGAATGTGAGAGGGTGATCCCAGAAAACGATCCGGTAAGTGAGTCCTGTATGAACGAAATTACTCCGGCCGATATCTTCACAGCCATCAAGACGAGCAGCCCGAACAAATCCCCCGGAGGAGACTCTCTGCCCCGAGAGTTCTATCTCAAAACGTTCGACGTCATCTGGAGAGAAATCACACTGGTCATAAATGAGGCACTTTCGGGAAATTTTCCGGCCGAATTCGTCGACGGTGTGATCGTGCTAGTAAAAAAGAAGGGAAACGATCCAACAGCGCATTCGTACAGGCCGATCTCGCTACTCAACTTCGACTATAAAATCCTCTCTCGTGTTCTCAAGCAGCGTCTGGAAAGCGTGATGAGAACCCATCGTGTGCTCAGCGAGAGTCAAAAATGCTCCAACTCCGGCCGAAACATCTTTCAGGCCACGCTCGCCTTAAAGGATCGTATCGCACAGCTGGTCAAATGTAAACAACGGGGTCTGCTAGCATCTTTCGATCTCCGTCACGCTTTCGACTATGTGGATCGTGCATTTCTCTTTCGGAACATGTGCTCACTCGGGTTCGATCCGAACCTCGTTCAGCTACTCAACAAAATCGGAGATTTGTCATCTTCTCGCCTGATGGTAAACGGTCATCTCTCGGATGCTTTCCCCATCGAGAGATCGGTTCGCCAGGGAGATCCACTCTCTATGCATTTATTTGCTCTCTATTTACACCCTCTGCTCAAGCGGCTCGAGGGTATATGTGGACCTGATCTCGTGGTTGCATATGCCGATGATGTGTCGGTGATCAGCACATGTGTGAGTAGAATGAACCAAATACGAGAGACATTTCAACGCTTCGAACGTGTCTCTGGTGCCAGGCTAAGTCTGGAGAAATCTACATCGATATCAGTAGGCTACACTGATACCATGCCACTCACAGTACCGTGGCTGCGGAATGAAAACACCGTTCGCATTCTGGGAGTGACGTTCGCAAATTCCATACGGTGCATGGGCAGGCTGAATTGGGATGCTCTCGTCAGTAAATTCGCTCAGCAGATATATCTCCACTCGCTCCGTACGCTCACCCTCAACCAGAAAGTCACCCTTCTCAACACGTTCATCACCTCCAAAATATGGTATCTCGCATCCATTCTCACTCTGACTGCTGCTCACACTGCAAAGCTGACGGCGACGATGGGCACGTTCCTATGGAGAGGCATCACGGCGAGAGTTCCAATGCAACAGCTGGCGCGTAGCAGAGAAGCAGGGGGTTTAAAACTCCAGCTACCAGCCATGAAGTGCAAGGCGCTTCTCATTCATCGACATGTGAGTGATATCGGTTCCCTTCCTTTCTACAGGTCTATTCTTACCCAGACAAATCCTACCCTACCTGCAGACTGTCCTTGTATAAAACTCATTCTTTCAAGTCTCCCAACATTCCCTCCGCAAATCCAACAAAACCTCTCCGCCGATAGCATTCATAACCATTTCATAGGCCAAACTGAAGCACCGAAGGTAACTCATGAGCATCCAACAGCGAACTGGCGCCAAATCTGGAAAAACATATCCATGCGAAAGCTGAACTCGAATGAACGGAGCGCCTTGTTTCTGTTGGTCAACGGAAAGCTTGAGCACCGAAAACTGATGTATCGAATGAACAGAGCCGATGGAGAAAACTGTCTACACTGCAACGCTGCATGTGAAACATTGCAGCACAAGCTCAGCGAATGCGTAAGGGTAGAGCCAGCTTGGAGACTACTGAAGCGAAAGATAACAACTCTACTCAATGGATGGCGCCGACTCTCGATTGACGAACTCTTGAGGCCCCAATTAAGGAATATAGACACAAACAAAAAATGTAAATTACTCAAATTGTTCATGAAATATGTCACCTTTATTATGCAATGTAATAATGTAATCGACGTAACCGCATTAGAATTTGCTTTGGAAAACGAAGTTTGAATGATTGTACTGTAATTATTTTTTAACTTTCTGAATAAAACAAATTTTACTAGTAAAAAAAAAAAAAAAAATAGTGACATTTTGAAAATTGATAAAGTGTTTAGTTCAGCAGATGCGTAGAAATATTTCTGATCCATTGGTGATAAAATTATTGAAATTGGTCCATAGGCAGCTGAGTTATTAACGTTTAAAATCTTTCATAATTTCGTTACATGTTCCATTTTTGTTTTCACAAAGTGTACCCCCATATAGAAATCACAGGCGTAGTCCTACGTCAAAAAAACTTTTAAGAAAATGGGAAGGAGTAGGCTGTGTGTTTTAACGAACGTTTGTGGTTTGCTTTCTCTTCGGATTTTTTTTACA
The DNA here is from genome assembly GCF_037179485.1 of Ochlerotatus camptorhynchus. Classification (NCBI taxonomy): domain Eukaryota; kingdom Metazoa; phylum Arthropoda; class Insecta; order Diptera; family Culicidae; genus Ochlerotatus; species Ochlerotatus camptorhynchus. Next base: position 964,790 of record NW_027040902.1, read on the forward strand.
TATAGGGTAGGTGTACCAGTTATGGCCATAAGTTCCTATTATGATGTGTTCCAGTTATGGCCTATGGAATGCCATAAGCCATAATTTAAAACACCATAATAGGAACGTATATTCATAACTGGTACATCTACTATATTTCTGATTCAACATTTCTGAAGCTAATTCAACGACTGAAAGATTCAAGATAGTGAAATTCTTACAAGTGTTGTATCTCGTCCTCGAAAGTATACAGGCTCTACGTCCCTGCGGCTTGCCGTTGATAAGCGGTTTCGAAAGGGAAAAGGAACCGCCATCGGACTCGTGACGTCCCATCGTTCCTCGAGTTCACGTCGAGGTGCAAGTTTCAGTGTTGAGTCTGATACTTGGCCGCTTACACTTGGAGCAATCAATTATCAAGCTAAATAGAGGATCACTTCATACGGCACATTTCAAACAAGTTGTACCTTACTATCTTTACTACATAAGGTCCCTAGATAAATGGCTACCGCTTTTGCTTACTGAGTAGAACATCGTGGGTTTACTCCCAGGCTCCTCCAAAATACAACAATTACTATGGTCACATCGCATGCTTAATTGAATCCTTCCTTGAACATTGAGTAAATGTTACATCAACAATATCCTTCCTTTCCCCAATAACGGAGAAGATGGGTGTGGCCGGCAATGGTAATTGTCATGTTTTTTCTGCTCTGAACTCTGACTGGAGAGCTATTCACTTCCAAATAGTTTTCCTTAAGCAATTAGAATAAGAACGTTAAAGTAGATACATGACAGTTGCCAGTATGCAATTTACGAATTACTCCATTACAAACGCAACGCAATGCACTGAAACATCTTATAAGAAAATGGCGACAAGTATAACAAGCTTAAAAAAACAAGTCTTTCAGGATAGTTGTGCAAACTTCAGGAGATTATACAAACTTCAAAGAAGTTCTGTAAACTTTGGAGAACTTCAGGCTAATTCTGTGAACTCAAGGGTAATTCTGCGATTTCAATTGAAATTCTACGGACTTCAGAAAAGTTCTGCGAGCTTCATAGAAATATTGAGAAATTTAGGAAAATTCTATGAATTCGAGGAAAAACTCTGCGAATTTAAGGAAAATCTGTGTTCACGGAATTTTTACGAACTTCAAGAAAGTTCTATAAACATTAGGGAAGTTCCGCAAGCTTCAGGCAATTTACACAAGCTTCAGAGAAATTCTATGAACTTTGTTGTAATGATTATAAACCTGGTAGGCATAACGAATCTACATTAAATAAACTTTAAACAATCAGAAAACATATAATTGTACTTGCCACACACATTTGATCGACTGCTGATCCAACTTTCCTTCTATTTTGATCATAGTCATTACCTCCAAACGTATCGACCAGTATGAAAATGTCATTTCAATACGACTCTTGTCACCGACAAATGACTGTGAGTGTTCATCGGCGTCCATCATTTCTCACCGCATTCGCCAGCCAGAATGGGATGAGGCAAGTGACTCGAGTAGCCTCAACTCACGCGCCTTGCAGAATAAGCCTCAACATGTCTCTATTTTCTTCGTATAATGTATTTCAAGTTGAGCCCGTTCGAATGGCAACTTGAAACCTTATGTGTATTTGACCCGTGTTGAGTCATTCACATTTAAAAAGCGTGTATTTTATGATCTCTAAGAGGTATCAATTCACATTATTTGTGTATTGTATGTGTATTTTAACAATTTTAATTATTTTTAAACGACTTTAACGACAAATTTGAAGCAAAAGTTTAGAGCTAGAAGCAATATTTTTCAGATACACTTAAATAAAATTCTGAAAAATTACTCTAAAATGAGAACGTTAACAGATGAAAAAAATGCTTCTTTCTCAAAATTTCTTGGAATTAACTCAGCTATAACTTTGCTGATCAACATTTAAAAAAAAAGTTCTTGAATATAAATTAATTTGAGGACCACCCTACTGTTTACAACCATCAAAAGAAGGGACAATTCAAGCAAAAAAAAATATCACATATTACACAAAATGTCGAGATATTACAGCAAATGCTCTAGGACTACTATTCCGACTTAATTCCCATTCTGGACCACCGTGCATTGTCACAATAAGCTGTAATGCATTTCTATGATGTTTTTTTTTTTTATATTAAGGAAGTCTCAGAAGAAAATAATGCTATCAAGCTTTTTCTTGATATCTATTAATCAAAATATTATTCGTGACGACTAAAAAAGCATGGCACAATGATAAATTTCATCCATCATCATCAACTTACCCTGGATTACGGTACGTTGGCTCAAAGCGAACAATTTGTTGCCAACATTCTAGATACACTTCCACAGTTATTGATTGAGAGCTTTCTATGCCAATGTAATTAACAAATTAAATATAGGGGAAATGCAGGTAATGTCGGCCTAAGTGTCCCTAATTTGGGCCCATACATAAATTCAGCAATCAACTAAATTTTCAATAGCAACCAAAAATATCCATTAGTAACGTCCCAATAACGCGTTCATCTAGATAAAATTGATAAATAGCAGACTTTTAGCGATGGGCCCAAATTAGGGACATGTAGGCCGACATTACCTGCATTTCCCCTACATCGTAAGAAAGATCACAGTTGTTTGTTGAGCAACGTATTTCAATAAGATAAAACCAACAAAAAAATGAGCTGACCTGACAAGAACCTTACCGAGGGCAGACAGCTTGTTGCATGGATTTGTTTCCCAACGGGGGCAGAAATCCTCTGCAACGCTCACAGTAGTGTAGTGAATGCAGTGATGCTGTGCTATTCTTATGTTCCAATATATGTAGGTACATGTACACGAGGCGGGACTCAAAGATTGCAATCTCCGATAAATGTGTTGACAAGCGTTTTCGTCTTTTCTTTTCTGTCGTAATACTGTTCATACGAAACGAGAAAAAAGCTGCCATGGTACAAGTATCAATCCGATACCCATCGTCGTCGTGTAGAAAGTTTTGCTGTTGGAACAGCAGCAGCAGCAGCAGCAGCAGTGACAGCAACAGCATGTGCAGCAGCAGTATCTTCTGGGAAATTCCCAATGTTATTTTTCACTTCTTTAAACTCTTCTGTGCAGTATGTTGCAGTGTGTCTTCGGCTTTGGGGGGATCAATCCGGTCGGAGAAGCAGCAACGGTGGTGGATTTTCGAAAGCGTATCGTCTGCTGAACCAGAGAGGTCTCGATTTGATCCCAACCGTTGGTTGTTCCGATAAGAGCTTCTCGGATTCACCGGATGACATCGACAACGAAAAGAATCAAGTTGTTGCCTTTTCTCCTCAAAGTGTTGACAAATCTCTTCCGGGAGGACGCAGCGCGTCTGCATTCGTCTGTGCTTGTTCGATTTGAACCAACACGACGAGCATCTACAAACTCGTTCACGCAAACTACACTTGCAGCCTACTCCCCTTGCTCCATGCGTCCAGGCAGGTCCAGGCTACCGTATGCGCGACCGTACTGGACTGATTTAAAAGTAAGGATGAGAAAAATAGTTTCGATATAAATCTTCCAGACGATGGCAACGAGGAGGACACTTTGACGTTGCTGATGAGGCACGAGGATGGCAGAGAGTGAAAAAATTGAACCGAAATAAACGTTTGCTAGTAGGAACAGCAGTACGACCAGTGACAGGCTGACAATGTGCGATGAATCACAATAAGTAGCAAGACATGCCGGAACGAAAGAAACGATGTATCGAACTGAAAATTAATTAATGATTTAAAATTAATTAGAGACAGAAGCTGAGTGGGGAGTACAAGAATTGACAACGACTTCCTGTCTTGTGATGGGGTCGACTGAAGGTGTGACATATACATTGTGTATATATTAGGTGCTCCAAACGGTGTCCTTTCGCTGTTGAGCAAATCACCCAGGTCGGTAGGATATTCAATCATCATCATGTTAACTTTTAGTAATTTCCGATTCGACGATTTTCTGACAAGAAAATATCAGAGGCACGGCAAATATTGATTCGGTAGTTTTTTAAAGGTTTTTAAGTAAAGTAGTTCTTTTTATAACTTTCCAGTCATTAAATATTAGTATACAGACCCAGTGGTAGATTTGCTATATTTTTCTGCAAGGAGCCTCTGGCAAATCACCGCATATAAGGATCTCAAATCTTTGATGGATCATAAGGCCGTATGGCCATTAGGATATATGAAGCTAAGGTATAGGAAAACGCGTGACATGGTAAACAAATCGAAAAGGTAGTGGACGTCTTATTTGAACCGCACCTTAGAACTGTGTGCAAAAATCAATTTTGTCCAACTGTTCCGCCTATAGCCTGACGTAGACTTAGATCAGCGAAGCTTACGCTTAGGCCGTTTGCAATGCTGTTGTATCTTATATGGACTGTTTCAATTTAAAACTAGAACAGAAACGCAATGCTGAGTTGCAGTTTCATTATTCGAGCACTATTTTGCACCCGATTTGCCACCACTCGACTATTCGATTTTATTTCTCAGCAGGTTTAAAACACTGTTCGAAATTTCGTTGGATGCATTTATTGATGTTTCTCGTATATTTTTAGAGAACTTCATAGAAGTTGAGAAGATTCAATAGAAGTTTGCGAATTTTACAGAAATTCTGGGAACTTCTGAGAAGTTTGAGGATATTTTATAGAAGTTCAGAGAACTTCATTTAAATAACGAAGAGCTTCACACAAACTAGGAGAACTTCTTAATTTTTTTTTAAGTTTCAGGGAGTATCATTAAAGTTTAGGTAATTTCAAAGAAGTGAGAGGTATTTCATTAAAGATCGGGGAACACTACTATGATGTTGAGATTTTTATAGTATATTGTAGAACTTCATGGAAATCCATGGATCTTCACCGAATTTCATGAAAGCGCTTGCGTCTTTTACATCAATTAGATATTCACTCATATGATACCAGGCTGTTCAAAAATTATTCAAATGATCTTCAGGTGTTCAAAGATCTCCATGAAGTCCTTTAGATATTTTTTAAGACTTCAGGGTGATCAAGTATCATTCTGAAAATATCCAACTATTCAACAATCTAAATAACATCTCTCAAATATCCTCTCATATGATACCAGGCAGCTCAGAAATTATTCCATGTGTTTTAAGATGTCCATAAAGTCCTCTGGATACTTGATCAGGTACTATTCTGATGAAGATCTCAAACTATCCAACAATTCAAATCACATCTCCCAGATATTCTCTCATGATACCAGGTGATTCAGAAAATATTTCAAAGGCCTTCAGGTGATCAGAGATCTCCGAAAACTTCTCAGGATATTCTCATGTTGATTTAGTATAATTCTGAAGATCTTCAACTGCCCAACAATTAAAATCATGTCAGATATTTTTCCACGATACCAGGTTGCTCAGAAATTGTTTCAAAGACCATCAGGTGATCAGCGATCTTAACATATTTCAACAGCAGAATCTTCTCGTGGTTCGAACTCGTTACCTGATACTGGATTACGAAGCACCGAGGCAAACAAAATTTGCATACGCACACATATCAAGCTGAACATTGCATTAGGTCCTAAAGAACATAGACAAATTCTCTTCGTCGACTTTCTCTTTGTTTTCCTACGGCCACGTAAAGACATTCCCAGGTATTGCGATTTTATTTGTATATATAAGACATATTTTTTTAAATTAGTTTATTTGTTAGGCTCAAATGTCTAAAGGACTCCATGGAGCCGAAATCCAGTGATATATTTTTAATAAAAAGGCACACTAAGATTTTGTTTTCGTGTTCGGTAAATTTTACCAAAATCAGAACAGCTGAACGTTCGGTAAAATTTTGACCTTCATTTTAAAGGCTAATGAATTTGAAAATAATATCAAAACATGTTAAACCTTGTTGGAATGATCAAATCTTGTCATTTTAGTGGAGATTTAGTTTCAAAGTAGCTGAAAAGCAATTGAATTGAATTGCATGAATTTTACCGAACAGTTCAGCTGTTCAGATTGCGATAAAAATTACCGAAGTCTGCGATAATTTTTAAGTGTGGGGGCAATGTTTATGAGTTCTTTTTACTCTTCCAAGGACTTGAACTTAGCTTCCACTGTCAGCCGTGGCCTAAACTCCCTTGCTTCTTCCAATTGTTTTTCCTTCAGCAGCGGCCGCCGCTTGGCTTCCGCTTCGTCCTTTGTAAGCACCTTCTCGGTATAGTCGACTATCCCGAGTACAAGTCATACGCATCGTTTTTACACTTGAAAACAGGCAACTGCTGTTTTTCAGCAGCGCTTACTTCCTCTTCACTGTTCTTCTCAGCGTCCGCGAACGTCACATCAATTACCACCACCTCTTCTTTCAGGATCTTAACCGTTTCCCAAAAAACAAATCAGAGTTACAAATAAGCATATCTATTGAATACATGCTGTATTATAGTGTTCAATGCTGAATAAAACTGGTTGTCGAATTATGTGCTGAAAAAAGCTTATTAAGATCGGTAGATGCACCTTTATTCCACTGTTTGCTTTGATATGATTAATTTACTTATTAACAGCTTTATAAACGTTGACTTCTTCTTCTTCTTCGCATTTCAAGCTTATTGCATATCGCATATTAGCTTATTGCGTGCTCTCAACTTAGTGTCCTAGATGCACTTCCACAGTTATTAATTGAGAGCTTTCGATGCCTGTACCATTCTTGCATTGGTATAATTGTGTGGCAAGTCCAATCATACTTCTATGCCCAGGGAAGTCGAGAAATTTTCCAACCCGAAAAATTTCTAGACCGGACCGGGAATTCAACCCAGCCACCTCCAGCATGGTCAGTGTTCACTCGGCTGTCGACAAAAGCAGACCACTCTCGATGTGTGCTACGCGATCGTCTGTTTTCTCGGCAGCAACCATTGTGTGGTCCTCCTCATTGTTCTTCCTCAGCAGTTCTTTCGGTCGATGCGTCGTCGACTTTGGAAAGCAACCGTTTCGTGATGAGTGTGTGAGTGCTGACCACGTTTTGCGTCCATTGCTGCAATGGACGCGCTCTGACCCTCGTTGGCGTACAACAATTTGCCATACAATGAAACTACTGGAAGCGGCTCCAGTTCTGATGGAGGAGGCTTTTTGGATAGCGGAAGATAAAGTGTTTAGTGTGTTGTACCTTTTGACTATATTTTTAAGATGTATTGTATAGTGACCAAGAATCCTCGGCTCTGTAAAGTTAATTCGGTTGAGCCTTATCAAATAAATTAATGAACAAAAAAAAAAAAAAAACCTCCAGCATGGTCTTGCTTTGTAGCTGCGCCTTTACCGACTGAGCTAAGGGAGGCCCCTCTCGCGGCTGTGTGTTGTCTTCTGTCTTTGATATTAAAATACGTGAATTTTCCCAAAAACAACAACTCATACAAACGAAAATCCACGGATTGTAACCAACTGGTTACAAAAGCCACATCGAATATGCTTGCTAGAAGGCAGCGAAAGTCATCAACACAATAGCCAGAATCATACCGAACAATTCTGGTCCAAGCAGAAGCAAGAGGCGTCTTCTGGCTAGTGTGTCCTCATCGATACTAAGGTACGGAGGTCCAGCCTGGATTGAAGCGCTGAAAACGAAGCAGAACCAAAGGAAATTGAGCAGTACGTTCCGGCTCATGGCCATGCGAGTTGTGAGTGCGTACAGAACCATTTCGATGGAGGCAGTATGCGTTATCGTCGGTATGATCCCTATCGGCATCACCTTGGCGAAGGACTACGAGAGAAACCAGAGGAGTACGAAAAATGGTGAGAACGGTGTCGATGGCTAAGTGGTAGCAGGAGTGGGATGCAGCAGAGAACGGTAGATGGACACACAGGCTAATACCGATTCTTTCGACCTGGGTGAACAGGAAGCATGGAGAAGTCAACTTCCACTTGACGCAGTTCCTGTCTGGTCATGGCTGCTTGAGGAAGTACCTGCATCGGTTCGGATACACAACGTCACCCTTCTGTGACACCCTTCTGAGTGTGGGAATGTGGAAGAATCACCAGAGCTTCGAATATCCTAGATTTGATGCTGTGCGAGAGGATATGCTCGCCCTTAGCGTGGAGAACGTCGTTGAAGAAATGTGTCAAGAGGAGGGCACCTTTAACGTCGTCAGCAGAGCAGTAACGCAGATCATGTCAGCACTGCATGCATTAAAAATGGCGAGAAGACCAACTAGAAAGTAGTAATGTGCTCACATAAGTGCGAAGTGAAAGCCGAAGCCGGGAGAACTCTCCGTCAGAGTAGGCTAAATCCACCACCGGGGATAACCGAGTAGAACGTGATGCTGGGAGCTGAATGGCTCACAAATTGGAGAGACCATCAGCGAACTGGAAGCGCCAGTTAGCTGAGGTAAAGTGAGGTGCGCAATGCACAGCCCCCTCCGAAGTAATACGACAAGTCGTTCCGGGGGGAAAGGGCAAGGCGTCCAAGGAGGTTTTTAGTGTGGAAAGAATCTCACACCGCGACTGTGCGCCCAGTCAGCAAGCGGTGGCACGATGGCCTTAAAGGTTTCCTACTTGCCAAAAAAAAAAAAATAAAAAAAAATATGTTAAGTCCGACGCTGGACAGGACCACCATTTTATAAGGCGAAGTCTCGAGGAGTGTCCCTGGCAAATTCAAATCTGGATAAATTCGCTCGCAAATATATGATCTGGCAGGGAATTGGCAGCTGTGGCAAAGGTTTTCGCCACTGAGAAAATGATGATCTCGGAGGTTTACAAAACCGTATGTCTCCATAATCGAATTCTACCCTTCATCCACGAAATACGTATCTGTTATGGATACCAAAAATAATTAAGTGGTATAAAATGATAACCTTTTTTTCAGTTTTATTTAAGCATTCCGCTAACAACCCAATTTCATTACTTCATTCCGAGTTTACATAAAGTGCATGTATTTGAGCAAATTTCACTTCACAAGGTTTAATTTTTTTAACGGGTAAACGTTCCCAAAACAACTTCTGCTCCTCTCCGATGAGGCGCAACATCACATTAAGGAGCGTGCCCTTACGAGAGGTATCGAGTCTAGCAGGATTTTCTTGAATTTTTCGAGAGTTTTGTACAGCAGACCTGGGTTCAATCCGTACTGAGCACCAATGTTACCGACGCCAGGGAGGCAGCTCTCACATCTGGACCCATCAACTCATGAACCGGGGACCAACGGTTTTACTTTACAGAGATGTTATGTCTCAGAACATCCCGGCGGCGTCAACTGGGATTGAACCCAAGCCTGCTGGGGTGAGAGGTAATCACGCTTACCACTACACTTCCAGCTTAAGTTGTTTCTTGGAAAACAAAGAACAGCTTTGAAGTTCTCCGTCGCCTGTAATAGAGCCACTGTACTGCAATTTTAAGCTGTTCTTTCGAATTACGGTCCGCCTGCTTTTTTCAATGTACGGCTACTTCTCAAATTGGTTCAAGGTGTATTGGCTGACGTTGAAAGAATCAGTTGCTTGCATATCCAATACTTCGACGCTTTTCCAAATACTTTTTTATTTTATTTTTTATTTTTATTATAGTCACTTTAACACTCTTGGGTCATCCGTGACTTGTCCGGGATGAGATTTGAACTCATGACTTTGGCGTCCACTACACCGGGGTCGCCCCATTCCAACGACTTTTACAAACTCTGGATATGTAACTTGCGGAGTTTGGCGCATAACTTTCTCCACAGCAGTGTAAAAAGATTCTGCCGCCATGAAAGTATGGCCAGACTAAAAAAAATACTGAGGAGTATTTCGTTCACCTGAATTGAGAAGGAGTTGACCAACAATATCCAACGAAGAAATAGTCCCCAATTTTTGTTTTGAGCTGCGCAGTTATCAAGCCAAAATGTTATTTTTTATGAAAACTTCAAGTCGTACATTTTTATGTTATTGGAAAATTTTACCTTCTGAAGGTCCCAGCTAGCACTAATTCGTCTGGTACAACTTGGTTGCCATCTGCGTCCAGCAATCGTAGCAATTTCGACCATTGACGGTTTTTTACAGCTAGAGAGCTACGAAGCTGAATCTAACAGCCAGTTTTATTTCCACCGACATCTCCAGTTGTTTGCTTCGAACGGGGCAACAATAGAAGCGTTTCTAGGTGAAGCAAGCACCGCAACAATAGTTGCTATCGAATAACAGGCTATCGCGTGACCCAGTCCGAAAAAACACACAGCTGTCTGTGCCGACAGCTAAGAGAGCACTGATAGATTGGCAAATCAAAGTTGGCACTCGTGGAGAATAGAAGAATTATGAAAGTGATGATGGTTTCAAAATTTTCCACGGGGAGCTATACGAGTGCAATCTTAAGATACTTAAATTAAAATTTTCACTTGCGATGCCACAAATTTTTAGTCCGGGAGAAAAAATCAAACCACGCAGATAGCGCCAAATCTTCTGATGCTTGCAATTTTGCAAACATGATGGCTCATGTTTTCTTTCTCGATTCTAAAACTTCTCGGAAAGCGAGAAAACCACCAATCCACCACACACGTATAACCGTCCGGGAGGCAGAGTGCCAGCGCTAATCCGGCAAATGCAGCCGAAAACTATGAAAGCGAAAGCATGCACAAAACAGAGAGCAAACTTTAGACACAACCGTATCCGAAGGGGTTCGAAACTCATCTCTATAAGATAATTGCACTTAGAGTGTACATGAATTTATAGTGTGAAAATTTCTGAGTGGTGATAGCATAAACAAAACCTACTATGGCGTCCGAACGGTGCATTGCTGACGACTGGTTGCTAGATTTGCAAATTCCATTGGATTTGTTGAATTTTCTGAATAGTAAGTTGTTTTATTTTCGTCATCATACACCATTTACTAATCATGTATTTTTGTAGAACGGGAAATTGACGAGTTTGATTTCCTTACCATCTCTCCCGAAAGATTGGCAGAGGAAGTGCAGCTGGCCGGGGTCGGCTGGCAGTTGCATTGCATTGGATTGTAAGTTTCTTTTTGTGTGTATAAAATAGCTTAAAAGTGTAAGGGGCTGTTCATTAACTACGTAGACAGTTTTTTATATTCATTACCCTCCCCCCCCCTCCTCCTGCGTAGACAATTGTCCATACAAAATTATTAAAATTTTTATGGACCGTGAATAATTGCCAACCCCTCTGCCCCCTAAACTGTCTACGTAGTTTATGAACAGCCCCTAACTATATATAAGAAACTATCTGCATTAAGCTGAACAATAAAATAAATAAACAAACATCTATCCAGTTATTTTTATTGTTTCGAAAAATCATTTTGGAACGCCTAACAACAATTTGGATGCTACGAAGAAATTTACTAAAATTTAAGTGAAAGTGTAATAAAATTCACTAAGAAAGTACTATAAAATCTATGTTGCTTTCCATTGGATTGGGGGAACATCTTTTCACTTGAAGTAATTTTTACTTAGATGTTTTTTTTTGTCCTTTGTTCGGGACATAACACTACTGCGACCAGTAATTTGATCTATTGTAGTATAGCCCGTGTCCTTAGTTTAGTGCATGTCGTATTACTCCATCACTATTGAGAAATGATGAAGTATTCGGTGTTGATACAGTTGTCATTCTTGCCTTCATCGCAAGGAATCGATTCTAAATGAAAGGTCCCGCTATTTATACCCTTCGGAGTGTTGGAATACCCTCCAAAGGCGCGCCCCTTTGTCAGTCGAAATGGGATTCCTTAGCAATAAAAATAAGCAATGACACCGATAATGACCATGCATCAGAACCCTAGTCTTAACCACTTCAAACTAGAGAACAATGAATAGAAGATTAGGAATCACATAGATGAAGACTAACTAACTCATTTTTTCCTTGTTTCAAGATCATCCTCGGTACAGGCAACCCGAGGACTTATCACTATCAACAAGGCATAAAAAGTAACAAGGACTAAGATGTGTTCCTTTGATTACTGAAAAATCCTGTACCCCTAGTTTGAAGTAGTCAAGACTAAGATTCGGTGGTAGATCTTACATCCCGTAACGTACCACGAAAAGGTGATCTACCCACGTTACGGGGCTAGATGTTACATGATAATATAGTGAAGTTTACTTCAAAGGCCTATTCTACTTATTAAAGTTTTTTTGTGGATTGAAATTAAAACTTTAGAACCGATCTACATATGAAAAACGTAAAATGTACGTGAAAAACTAGATGGAAAAAAATCTACATATGTTTTCATGTAACATCCAAGAGAAAATTTTTCTGAGTGTAGAAAAGCTGAAATCATGGTCTGCTAAATCTGAAAAGAAATTATTTTTTCTATATTATATTTTTATTGAGTAGTCCTTAAGTTTTCTAGTAACGTGGCATAAACCAGATTTAAATAAAATGCTCCATTTGCAAAATAAAAGCATTTTAAGATTGCACTCGTATACCTCACCATCTAAAATTTTGAAACCATCATCACTCTCATAGTTCTTCTATTCTCCACGAGTGCCAACTTTGATTTGCCAATTGCATCTAAAATTCTCTTGTACATTGTACACTGAAAAAAACTGACCCGTGAAAGTTACAAGCAGAAAAATGAAATCAAGGGGGTTGCCATAAAAAAACGTCTACCATCTTAAGAAATATTCAATACGGCGATACTATTTGGATTTGCAAAGAGTGCAGTTTGTGTAGTTTCCGAGATTTGTACTTTGGAAAATTTGAAATGATAGTGATAGTGTCAATCATCATGTCGACCATATTTGGACTCCATCAAGTATGTCCTCAAATTGGAACAACGCAGATATCCTATGACGAAAAGTGAACAACTATAAAAATTCCGGCCTAATGACCCATTCGGCCTATTGGTGTTCGGCCCAATGACATTCGGTATAATGATCCTTCTTCATCTTCTTCGCATTTCAAGTTTATTGCTTATCGCATATTAGCTTATTGCGTGCACTCAACTTAGTGTTCTAGATACACTTCCACAGTTAGTAATTGAGAGCTTTCGACGTCTGTACCATTTTTGCATTAGTATTACGTGGCAAGTACAATCATTCTCTATATCCAGGGAAGTCGAGACATTTTCCAACCCGAAAAATTTCCTAGACCGGATCGAGAAACCAAACCCAGCCACCTCCCAAACCTTCCCAACATTTGAAAATTTGTAAAGCTCAATTCTAGTGCCTATGTTTAAATCTGACGTACGTAATTTTCATGGAATAGCAGATTTGATTTAAGTCATTCAATTCCAATCATTTGGTTTGGAATTTGTTTTAGTTTTGATTATCCCAACACAATTTTTAATTTATATTCATTTTCAATCTTTTTTAAAAACGTATGTCCAAGTTATCTAATTACCTACTGACCTACCTAAGGATAGCCCGAGTTCTACCAGTGAGAGATATCGATGTATGGAATATGTTGATAAATATATGGACATGGAGACAAAATAGGTCACATATCGAGGTATAGAATATGGAGTATGGAGAGCTAACTGTACCTATTTTACATTTTATCCCTGCCGGTATACAAACTTCTGTAGGCAGTTATTCTACGAAGCAAAAAAAAAACAATTAAACCAAATTGACCCAATTGCACGGATACTGTAATAATTATCGTTCAGCCCATTTCGTGTTAACGCCATCCGTTGTTGTGATTCCTTTTATGTTTTACGAGTTTCATTCGCGTCCCTGCCCTACGTTGTATCGACCTGTACATGTGAATGTAAACCGGTTCAGTATGCATGTGACTTGGCAGCCTTGCATTTCCCTTTAATGAAGCGCAACAATCGGGAGATGCATTTCCGAAACTGTTTACCTATTGCAGGCGAGTGGGTGTTGAAGTGGGAAAGCGGAGCTGACAGACGTGAATTTGCAAAATGTAACATAGTCCAGTGTTTATGCTACGAAATTAATATAAATATCAGATCACATCCCTTTGAATGCAAGGCCGTCCGTTTGCTCTAGTTATCCCCATCATGTCTGTAGGCAGATATGTAAATCCATATACGACCGTCGACATAAATAGGCGCGTGTGATCACACTTTACTAGATGTACACATTGCATTTATGCACATACAAGCGCGCAAACTGAAGATGGTTGCATGCCGCCATGAAAATTGGACACGGAGCTTGAATGCTTGGACTATTTGAGATTTATTTTTTCTAATTCATTTTGATAACTAAGTTTCGGCTTGAAATGACATTCGTTGGGAATACGAAAATGTGATCATATTTAAGTTTATAGAGCAGATGAACAAATCATAATCAAAACTGAATAATTTTCCACCGCGATCAGCTTTCGGCAAGTAGCATTGGTACAGCAAGAGTGCATGGTTATCCTATGCATGACAACGCATAAAATCAAAACGGATGGTGATTGAAACTAGCTCGTGTGTGCTGTGTTGCCATGCCAGATTGCCAAAAGGCCAATGTGTAGGGTATGTGTGGACTACCCCGTATAAAGCATGCCGTCCACAATAGACTGGCTGGCACAAAAGACTACATAGCTGGCGGGTATCAATAGTAATTTTCAGCGTCACGTTGCATTTGAGATATGCATTTTCATGAACAAGAAGGCAACAATTTTAATATAACTTTGAATCAATTTCGATGTTCTGATACAGCGTAGTAATGCAACTGTGTGTATCCGTGGGAGACTTTAGTAATATGCTTAACAAAATTAATTTTCATTTTCTAGCAGTTCGGCAACATATTGTGTTAGAAGCAAATTTTCAATGTTCCCTCAATGTAATTGTTTGCCGATTTCTACTGATGAAAGCGACGAATGAGAGGTAATTAATTGTACGTGCCAAAATGCGGAGCTCGTGCCTAAACACACATGTGTGCATGCTTGGATAATAAGACTCTGAAATTCCTTGATATGTTTACAGAAAGGACACAAAACTCACTTCACATGTTTGTCGGACGGACCGTAATTAATAGTTTCGGTTGTGGGGAGCTGTTTGGGGATGCTGTGTAAATTTCATAATTTAATATGAAAACTTTTCCGATGAACATGGTAAATTACACAGCTCCATGTGCAAGTGTGGAAGTTGGGGTTAAGCGTTCATTTTAAGGAAAAGTATAATTTCAACCAGTAAATTAATGAAAATTGGAAAAGAATCACAAATCATCGAATAAACTTTAACAATGTATGGCAGTTAATAAAGTTCACTTTGGTCTAAGACAAAACAATTAATTCATTAACGCTAAAGGTGTTTCACTATTGTCAAATATCAATGAATTTTGTATGAGCATTAGACTGATGCAAAATTTGAATTTTTAGCTAAACGGTGCTCAAACGGTTCCAAATTGGGCCCTGATTAGCCTCCCAAAATTTGAACTCATTTAGTGAGAAACTGCCTTGGCACAAACCATCTGAAGTTTATATGGAAATTACTATGGGAAAACAACACTTTTTGTTTATTGTCTTTTAGCCTTTTTACATATTGTACTGTTAACAAATTCTATTACTATTCTTATGTGAAGTTTTATCAGCTACAACTTTGCAGAAAATTGTTTTTCAGCCAAACGTCAAATTATTTTTTTTTCCTTTGGTTTGTTTTTTCCGTCGATCTTGTTTTCCGTGCTGAGCACCAATGCTACCGACGTGCCAGGAAGACAGCTCCCACACCTGGACCCTACCTATCGACCCATCAACTCATGAACCGGGGACCAACGGCTTTACTTCCCATCCGAAGGAAGGCGTGATCAGAGATGTTATGCCTCAGAACATCCCGGCGGCGCCGACTGGTATTGAACCCAGGCCTGCTGGGGTGAGAGGTAATCACGCTTACCACTACACCACCAGCGCCGTTAAACGTCAAATTAAATAGTCATTAATTGTTTAAGAGATTGATAATCTTATGGCAAGATTAAGCAATTGTATTGTGGGCAACACTGTATTCTGCACTGTATAGTAGCCATGATTTTTGTCCTCTTTTCTACGTGCCATAAACACCAATTTTGCCTGCTGAACAGTGGATTGAGCATAATGATAAGACATCAGTGACTTGAATCATTAATAACTTTTGTTCCTTACATTAGATCGAAAACTGGTCTTGAACAAAGTTGTAGCTGAGAGAATTTTCAACAAGCTCAGCTATCATTTTCTAAATTAGAGTGAACTGGTGAATGTTGAGATAGATATGAACCGAAATTATGGTTTCTTCATAGTAATTCCTATATAAACTTCAAATGGTTTGTGCCAAGTCAGTTTCTCACTAAATGAGTTCAAATTTTGGGAGGCTAATCAGGGCTCAATTTGGAACCGTTTGAGCACTGTGGAGCGATAATTTCAAATTTTGCATCAGTCTAATGGGCATATAAACAAAGGTAAATAAAACAAATTTTAATAAAACATTTAAATTCTGTGAACGAAGGCGGAAAAAACTGCATCAATCTACAATAAATCCATAGAACTTCATTGGTTTAGCTGATGGGGGTGCCAAGTGGGCCAGGCTCCCTCCAGAATTATTTCCTCCTCTCTTTGTTTTTTTTTTACACACCGATATTTTGTCAAGCAGTTTTATGTTTATTTATGATTATGAATGTCTACTTTTCTAAATGTTCTAGACTAGAATAAACAATATCAAGAATTTATATTCCCCCTTATTCTACGCCGCGAGTGAGGTGAGGTGACTTGCTGTCACTAGTGAGTTTACACTCCGCGCAAATCAAAAGGAGAGTCATCTCACTCGCTGTGACTATAGTTATCTTACCTCACTCGCGGTGCAACATAGGCCTCAAGATCTAATCAATAGCATAATAAGGCGTCTTCAGGCTCTACAAATTGGTCAAGTGTTCAGGAATTTTTCATTAACCCCAGGGAACTTCTTAAAACTTCAAGGACTTCTATGAAGCTCAGGGAATATCGTAGAAATTTGCGGAACTTAGTAGAAAATCAGGGAATAACATAGAGCTTCAGAAAAATTTGTAGAAACTCAGGGAGCTTTGGAAAAGTTCAGAAAACTGCTTAGAAATGGGAACTCTATTTATGTTTTGTAATCTTCGTAGAAGTTAAACATTATTTATTTTCAGGGAACCTTATTATTATTTGGGGATCTAAACATAATTTAAGGATACTTTTTTGAAGCCTTATGAGCTTCTAATACGTACGGAATTACGTACAAATTCAAGAAATTCCATACGTGAAACTTTTCCACAAATCAACAAGAAACGTAGTAGTGCAGCAAACTTTTTAGAAGTTTTGGGAATTTCGTAACATTTTGAGAAGCTGCATAAGTACAGAAGTGCTTATAAGTGCAGGAATTTTTGTAGAAGATCTTGACATAGTTCAGAAAACTTCTAATATCTTCAGGGATCGTCGTTTCAGCTTGGGGAACTTCGTTGCAACTTTGTCCAAGGCAGGAACCTTAAGTCAGATTAAGGGCATCAGGTAAATCCAAATCAATATTTTACCAAAATGTTCTTATCTATGTCAACAACGTTGCTGATGAGCATGAGCATGAACATCGACGACCATACATTTCACTAGTTGCTACTCCGTGATTGACCAGATGTAGCTAAATTAGCAGAAAGAACCATATGAATGGGACTTGGGACTAGCAATCCTTTCTCAGTGTACCAAATCCCAAGAATCCATATTTTTGAGGTCAATAACGGCGCCAGCCACGTCTTTACGGTCATCGGGGAGGGAAAGGATTGTTATTTCAACAACTGTTGCTACTAGAGACCGAGTATACCTCAGCATCTCCACGGTTGTCACGGGAAGGACATTTTTGTTAGTGGGAAGGGTAAATTAGTTCAGGATTCACATTGGAAAGTGATGCGATCTTTTAAAACCTGTTAAGCAAATGACGCGACCCTATCAACTCAGTAATGTAAAGAGGCTTGGGTTTTAACCCACGATCTTCTGCTCAGTAAGCAAAAACGGTCACTCTAAGGCCACCGTTCTCCTTACATCACAGCAAGCTACGACCGACGATCGTTCATTATCGGTTACAAGAAGGTATTACAATAAAATGAAATCATCCAAAGTAGTTAACAATTCTATGTCAACAACGTTGCTGATGACATGGAACTTAGATTTTGTCACGATAACGTTATTATTACAAGAACTCTATTGAGTCAGTTCTGATCAAAATTGTTCACTATTTGAAAAATTTTGATGAAGAAAACAAACTTTTATTTTGTCGTGATCAGAAGTTATAGCTTGAATAAAATTGTTCGCTCTTTTGAGCTATAGCTAACGAGTAAATGTCAAACTATACTGTTTACTATTAAATGAATCTATCATATTTTATCAACTTTGCCCCAGATAGGAATCTTCTATCTGGTCTCGATCCCAAGTTATCACTAGATGAACAATTTGTGTAGTAAACAATTATGATGAAGACAGGGAACTTATATCTGGTCTCGATCTTGAGTTAGCGATGGAATAACTTTATTTGTACTTTGGTGCCACCTAGCCAATCAAGTCTGAACTAAACTATCCACTACCAAACGAATATTTTCCATCTGAATAACTTTACTCCAGCCTCAATCGTTCTATCTGGTATAGTTCAAGATCTATAACTGGAATTGTTCGCCGTGTACTCAGTACACAGTTCAGTTTTTTTTTATAGCCGTGCAGTTTTTTTTTGACGCGACTGCTGGAAGGTTAACTCCACTAAATGAAAGTCACGCACAGTTACAGATGTTTGATAACATATGATATTTCAGCTAGTCGTGTTGCCAGTTTATCCAAAAGAGAAAACATGTAGTTTTATTATAATTTATATTTTCCATAAACATGCTTTTTCTAGGCGATGATTTCATCTTTTTGATTTATAATATATTCCTGAATAGTATAAAGTTGAATTGCTATGCAAACAGATGCTTCTATCAATGTTAGAATTTATGTTACTGAATTTTATTTAATTTTTTCTTGAAACTGTTTTGGGAACATTGGCCAATGATTGTTGCTAGGATAAAAAATGGGATGCATAGCTTAACGCATACTTCCACACTATGCACTTCCATACTTCCACACATATGTAAGCGTTCGTTGCTCACTGTTAAACCGAGGATAAATAAGCAGTTTTTCAAGAAATTTTCGGGATAAATCGAGTAAAACTGATTGAATTGTCAAAGTAGATTTATGTGCTATTGTGGTGAGAACAGTTAAAATCTTGTTTCCCTTCTGGAAGTGATTGAAATTAGCGGTGCTAAATTTGGCGCATAGATTTAATTTTATTTTAATAAATTTGTGTGTGTCGTACTGCTAAGCCGAAATAAAATGCGATTCTCTCAATTAGTTTAGGTCCGAAAGTGGTTGGGCAGAATTTCCCGTTTGTGTTTATGAAGCATTGCCATAGAGACCTCCGTTTAGCGGCATTGAAATGTTGCGCTTACAACGGGAGGCTGCACACGTGGCTTGCTGACTCATAAATGTCAAGTTAAGACCTGCTTACACTAGCGCTAATATATGCCACACAATACTGCATGAATAAAAGGATAGTTTATAAAGATAATTTAATGGAACAAGCATTGAGATGCTATTTTTTTTGTGTATTTCATGTGTTTATGCACACGGCGAATGAGAACGACTCAAATTTGAGTTTAGTTCACTCATAATCGCCAAAAGTGCAGGAACTCAGCGATGAGTTAATTTGCCTCATGTTTTCCCAGGTTTTTCCCGTGAAAAATTCCCGAATTTGAGAAAAGTAAAGATTGGATCCACTCAGTCTATTGGTACTACTCCGAGACTGAATAAAATTTTCGTCAATTGCCTCATTTTCCGACAGATTTTTTAGGTTTTCCACAGGAAACCATGGGACAAATTTTACTCATCGCTGAGTTCCTGCACTTTTGGCGATTATGAGTGAACTAAACTCAAATTTGAGTCGTTCTCATTCGCCGTGCAGGAAAAAGCATCGAAAGTTACTGGTGGTTATTTTCATCATCATAATCCCACTTTTTGACGATCATCATTGATGACACATTCTGAGGCTGACTGTTAGTTGATCAGCACGGTTGGTCACACTGGCAACAAAGGGAAGCGAGAGTGCACCTAAGAAACACAAAGGGAAAACATTTGCACAAATCTTTTCAAATCACATGGTCGCGCCCGGGACACAAAACTAACAAATTGTGAGCACCGAAAAACTCCACGCCAGCACAAAAACAGCCACGCCAGCACAAAAACAGCCACAACTCAAAAATATCTCTGATGAGGCAACGATATCCTACTCCCAAGCTCCTCCCCTTTTCCTATTCTTCGACAATGTACCCCTCTAACCTCGAGTAAGCCGTGAGTATCCGGCCCAACAACTAACAAAGCTAACGCGATTGAGCCTTACAAATAAACGAACTAGATAAAAAAAAACACAAAAATAAAAATAAAATAAAACCATGCAGCGGAGTAAAATCACAACCGTTCTCGACCGATTCTCTAAGCGAACCCTATGCTTTATTTTGTTTGTTGTAGATCTTTTAAGGATAAACAAATTTGACTCAGTCAGAATATTAGGTCGTATGAATAAAAGCGTTTACTTTACTTTTTCCGTAAGGCCGTAAGAAAAGCACGGGAAAGTAAAGTCAACTCTTTCTATTCATATGGCCCATTGTATCTGGCTGCAACTTTGTTGAATAAACCATATGCCTTGCTCTTGATTTGACAGTCTTCGTGATTCTTCAGATTGCAATTAGGGTGTTCCTATAAAAATATTCTTTTAATTTTTTCTCATTTATTTAAGACTAGATAGTGTATGGGAGACTTAAAAAGCTAGTTGCATTCTACAATGTTGTCGAAGATGTATTTATTTATGGGTTAAGCACAATTTTCGAACTATTGGAATTTAAAGATAATTTACTCAGTTTAAATAAAACTGGGAGATTAACTTCAAATATTGCTTTATGTGCAGCCTTTGAGATGTCGTATAAAGATAAACATATCTATCCTATTTATTGAGATATTAACATAAGAAGACTTTTTTAGAATTGGTCATTCATTTCACATGTGCACCATAGCCACCCAAATTGTAAGGAGACAAATTTTCTCTAACAATGATTACAATAAAGAGCTAGATAAATGAGGTCTTCAGTAAAGTTACTATATTTGTTTTCTAGAACTTTGTTGAAGCATGTAACCACCTATAACGAACCTCAAATTAAAAAGTTAGATACATGACTTATATGTAAATGGGATTTACAATTTGTTTTCATACTAAATTGCCATTTTAGACCACAGTGCAGTAATAAACTTTTTGAACTAACTACAATATGGAAGGTCTTACTCAACTGAACAAATTATCCGAAGATGGAGAATTTCCATATGGTTAGGATCATTAGGGTTGAGATAAAATAAAGATTGGCTCACTAGCGCACCTAGCGATACATTTTTGAAATAAATTTCCTACCATCTGAAATTTTTCAGTTAAGTGAACAATTTGGTCGATGGTGGGAACTTTACGTAAGGAAAGAATCAGGGTATTAAAAGAAGGAGAGCGATCAACAACAAAGATCATATCCCATGCAAAAATTGCTGCGATAATCTCTCATTGAAAAAATTTAGCAAAAAAAAAATCTCAGTAGGATTGAAAAATTTATTACATTCAATGTTAGTTGAATTTTTTTATCTTTTTTATTTCGCTTTCGACTATAGGGTTTTTGATCTAATTTCCGTCCTACTAAGCACAACCCGTTCTTTACCTTTCTTTTCTGAACGAGTTTAAACAAAAAATGGAATATTTCTGTCAAAGATGGCTTCTAAATTTATTCACCTTTCCATACGTAGATTTGATAAAGAGTGAACGCTCACGAACAATAAAATCTCTGATTGTAACACTCTGGAAGCGATATTTACAGGTTTTATGTTTTAAACACTTGCTTTTTAACCTCTTCTTGTATCTAACAAGTACAAAACATCATTATAACATCTAATGATTTCAAAATTGAGAAAATCATTTTATTATAGCAAGTGAGTGGAAGCAACCCAGTGAAGTGGTCCACAGCAAAACAAAATCTTTCTAGCACCGCAGATAGAGCCAGCCATCGCTAAAAAAAATGAAATTTCTGATGAAATGAAAACTTGAAAAAAAAAATGTTTTGTTTTAATAAAATGCAAATATTTTCGGCTGTAATGAAGCTATATCCATTAATTTAACGCCAAGTTAAAGATGAGAAAATTTCAATAAATTCAACATGATTTGTCAGTGAGATTAGTGGTATTGGCAAATCAAACATGATGTTAATTATGCTCTTGAATCTTTGACAACTTCTATAGTTGAAGCAAGAGCTGCCTCAGTACCAGCCGACGATCTTCAGCTCTTGATCCGTCTTAAAAATGTCCGTAGGAGGCAATATCAAAGAACACGTGATCTTGCCATGAAAGTTATCTGGCGGGATTTGCAAAAATAAATTAAAAAGCGATTCAATACCCTGAGGAGAAAACATTTGAAAATAATGTTTCTAAATTAGACCCTTTTGGAAACTCACAAAATTTTTGAAAAAAACCTCAAAAACCTATTCCAGCGCTTAAAGAAGGTGGTAAAATTTTTATCACAAATTTTGAAAAAGCTTAGAAACTTGCTAAGCAATTCGAGAGTTCCCATAAATTCAGGTTGGGTCTTACTAGTCCCATTGAGAATCAGGTTGCTCGAGATTATCTGAATATCTTCTCTCGGGACTGATTCCTGGGGACTGATTTGGACGTCGTAAGATTTATAACTAAAAAGTTTCATCATATGAAAGATCCAGGTGATGATGGACTTTTCTATATTCTCATAAAAAAACTTCCAGAGAGAACCTTGTCTTTCTTGGTAAAATTATTTAACAGTTGTTTTCATTTGGCATACTCTCCTGATAAATGGAAAAAAATGAAAAAGTTGTTCCAATATTAAAGCCGGATAAAAATCCAGCTGAAGCTTCTAGTTAGCAATCAGTCCAATAAGTTTGCTTTCTTCAATGAGCAAACTTTTTGAAAAGATAATTTTAAATAGAGTGATGCTTCACATCAATACGAACTCAATTTTTGCGGATGAGCAGTTTGGATATCTCCATGGGCATTCAACTACTCATCAACTCTTAAGAGTTACCAATTTAATTCGTTCAAACAAATCTGAAGACTGTCCAACTGGAGTTGCTCTTCTAGACATAGAAAAAGCATTCGACAGTGTTTGACATGAAGGTTTGATCGCTAAATTGAAAAAGTTAAATTTTCTACTCTATATTATCAAATTAGTTCAAATTATTTAACTGACAGAACTCTGCAGGTAAATTATCAAAATTCCAAATCTGTATAACTACATGTTAGAACAGGAGTTCCTCAGGGTATCTTAATATTTACACTTCGGACCTTCATGATTTGCCTCAGGGTTACCAAAAATCTTTGTTCGTCGATGACACAGGCATTTCCGCTAAAGGAAGAAGTCATCGTGTTATTTGCAGCAGACTGTAGAAAAGTTTATATACTTTCTCTTTTTATTTACAAAAATGGAAGATTTCTCCCAATGCATCCAAAACTCAACTTATAATATTTCCACTTAAGCCTAGAGCTTCCTTTTTGAAACCTAGTAGTAGTCACATAGTCACTATGCACGGAGTTCCAATTTCCTGGTCAAATCAAGTGAAATATCTTGGATTAGTACGAAACAAAAAATAAACTTTTAAAGATCACATTGAGGGCATTCAAGCCAAATGTAACAAACATATAAAATGTTTGCATCCCTTTATAAACTGAAAATCCAAAATTTGCTGGACGAATAAACTTCTAATATTTAAACAAGTTTTTAGACCGGCCATACTTTACGCTGTTTCAGTAGGGTCTAGTTGTTGCACTACCAGGAAGAAAGCAGTGCAAAGGATTCAGAACAAAGTTCTGAAGATGATTTTGAAGTTGCCTCCCTGGTACAGTACTACCGAAGTACATAGAATTTCGAATGTTGAGACTTTAGAACAAATGTCCAACAAAATAATTAATAATTTCAGGCAAAAATCGTTGCAATCCTCAATTGCTACGATTGATTCCCTTTATACTTAGATAAGATTAAGTTTTAGTTTTTAGTTTTAAGATATAAATTGTTATACTGACATGCAGGTTTTAAAAACCTGTTTAAAATGCTGAATTGCCAAGGCAGGAACAATGTAAAACCACTTAGATAAATATCATAACAATTAAGGCTGGTAAGTTAACGGCGCCGGTGGTGTAGTGGTAAGCGTGATTACCTCTCACTCCAGCAGGCCTGGGTTCAATCCCAGTCGGCGCCGCCGGGATGTTCTGAGGCATAACATCTCTGATCACGCCTTCCTTCGGATGGGAAGTAAAGCCGTTGGTCCCCGGTTCATGAGTTGATGGGTCGATAGGTAGGGTCCAGGTGTGGGAGCTGCCTTCCTGGCACGTCGGTAGCATTGGTGCTCAGCACGAAAAACAAGATCGACGGAAAAAACAAACCAAAGGAAAAAAAAAAGGCTGGTAAGTTATTGCAGTAGCTGGAGCACCTAGGTTAAAATGAAATGTAATTTATTTTGAATTTGGAACAAATAACGACTTTAAAAAAAGAATATTTGATATTTGATGTTCCCACAAAGTTCAAAGGAGGGAAATATTGTTAGTAGGTTAGGTTCGTTGGATCAGATGTGACTGTAGTTTTGATATAATATGTTCATTTCAGAAACTGACACGAATAAAACTTGCGATCTTTTGATGCCTGGTAGGCAACCGATGCGACCCTATCAACTCAGTAATGTAAAGTGACTTGGGATGAAGAACACGGTCATCTGCTCAGTAAGCAAAAACGGTTGGACTTTACAACGGAGCCCTTTACATTACAGCTCATCGCCGGAGTGAACATATTCAAATGGATTAATATCCCGTATCATGCATACGTCATATATTTCCGAGAAAACCATTTTTTTTCGCAGTTTCAATTGAGTACTCTCTCACTAGCGATTGTCTTGATTCCGATCGCGACATTCATCCTCTCCTACAAAACGAATCATGCTTAAACGCAAACAAAATCTTAACGCTCGCACCGCAAACCACTCAACACACCACACTCAGTAAACGCGAATCAAAAGAAATGAAAAATAAAACATAAAAACACCCGTCAACTGAACCGCACTCACCAAACCATCTAATGATCAGCATTCATTGGCGATCTCGACAGAAGCTCCCACGCACACTCTGCACGATATGATTAACGCTTCTTACCATCACTTCCGCCGCTTCCACCCCACTCAATCACGGCAAGATCGAATGTGTTTTCATTATCTTTTCTTCTTCAAACACACCACACTCGCTTAGACCAAAAACTAGCTCATCGTATCAAACAATAGATTAATCGCGAGCAAGGTTATACCGGAGCACAAAAGAGAATGTGATAGCAGCACACAAAGCTCAACTAAGCACGTATCGTTTGAGTAGCTTCATGTCTCCGGGCTTGAACGACAGTCAGTCGCGGGTATTGGGGGCTCGGTGTCCTAGTTGCGACCGTCTTTGCTTACTGCGCAGAAGATCGTGCATCCCAGGCTCAATGCTCGCGTTGTTTTATTAGCACGAATATTAACATGCGTATCCTTTATAGTGCCTTGATTTGCGTCTCGTTGCAATGGACAGATCTGATCACTCAAATCACTAGTTTGACAAATTTGTGCATAGAAAAAGTGATAAGTTCTAGTGTCCTACGTTCTGCGATAGTCAGTGCTGATATTCAACACGCCAAAAGGGCAACAGAAGTTTAATTTCGATGAACAAGAGAGCCTCTTTTGCGGGGCTCTATTCTGAAAATAAACATATGTCTGCGAACATTTCTTCGCTCCTTTAACTAACTAATTGAGCTTTTTAATATATTTTTATCTAACAATGGTACATTTGTGTAGCTATCCACATTTTTATTGAATTAAATCATAACCCGTTCCATTTTACCCCCAATTTCCCCAAGCTTTTTGGTCACATCAGATTTAATTTTTTTCGAAGTTTTTGCCATAACATAGAACTGTACACATTAGAACCTTTCTGTGATGCATGCGTGTTATTCAAGATTAACCGTGAAATAAATTTAAACTTGATTCTTTGTTTTGCGTCATTTCTTCACCGAAAGAGATTGGCTTGGACCTAAGGGAGCATCATTTTTAGAACGCCATTTAGATACATACGATATGCATGTATTGGGTTCCTGGAAAATTATCACCGCGTTAGATGGATATAGCCCTTCATGAACAAAATGATTAGTTCAATAGAAGTGCAATAATTTGAAATACTTAAGTGGCACGCAAACAAGTTAGCGCTCCTGAATCTCTATTCATTTCCAGGTTTAATTTTACTGCAAACTTGTTTTTAGGTTTCACAACCAGTTGTATTGGTACAGCAATAAAATCGGTGAGCCCACTGTACAGTATCGCAGAAGTGAGCTTCTCCAAATGGGATCGAAGGTCGTGCCGAAATACAAATTCCTACTTTATTTAGGTCACGTCATAGACACATTTTTAGAAATCGTTAAATTAACTTTCCTTCACATAAAAACATACCAACTTTTTCACCAGTTCACGCTTCGTTGAGTTTGAGAGAAATTTAAATTTACCCACTTCACAGCGACCGTTCGACATCATCGGTGCGATACGGTGAGCGCTTGATGGGAAATTGGCACCTAACAGCATCAACCGAAACAAGGAGGGACACTTCTGACCACGTGCACCGGAGCTGACTGTCAGCCATCACGGTCAAATCGGCCCTTCTGGAGCACGACAACGGGCAAGCTATGGGGCTTTTACGGGAAATAGACCGGATCAGATGGCAGCAGTAGCAGCAGCAGAAACCGTCAACGGTTGACCGCCCTCGTCAACCGTTCAGTTTGGACGAGAACGAGAGTTTGTGTTTGGTCATGGTCCGACAAAGTTTACGCAACAGCAGAAAAGTGTTTCTCGTAAAATCTGCTCCGGTCGAGTGGCGGATGGCGAACTCGTCCTACGACCGACGATGGGTAGAAAGGATCAATGTGTCGTTACGTTATCGAAAAAGGTAATTCGAAGTTTGCGCTTTCGTGTTTTTGATTGTTGGACAAATTTGTGTACTAACGGTGCTGATTGGAGCGGTATTCCTTGACGGAAATTAGATTTGAGTGGTGTTTCTACTGAAGCAATGCTGTATTGAGATTATTTTTGTGATGAGTATCCAGTTGTTGAGTAAGATACAGCGCTTTTGTAAACATAACAGCGCGCAATTAAGAAAATATGATTTTCAAAACTGATTGGATTACTATCGGCTTTCCGATCACCGCGTATTTATTAAGTACAACCTCGGGCATAGAGTACGATTTCGGAGTGATTTGAGATTGGGATGTGATTTTTATCGAACAAAAGTATACACTCACAATCTTACAACACAAACAGGTAGTGGAATTATTCCTCTACCAGTTGGTATGTTTGTGAGGTTTAGCTTTTATTAGCGAGAAATGGGAAACTAAGCGGATTCGTCCTAATTTGAATTTACCCCGGAATCATTCCTTGCAACCTAAGATGCATAACCATGTAGGATTGAAAACCTGTCAATTAACAACTGTGAATGTCGGAAATGAACTGGCCTTACCCTTTTTTCTCTCTAATAAAAAAACTGTGAATGTGCAGCGAATATTAATCCCAAATTAAATCCTGCTCTGGTATCAGTCCATAGTATCACATCTTTAACTGCAGCAAAGATAAATGGAATGAATAAATTCCCAGCGAAATGAGCGGGGAGATGAAATTTATTCACTATATTTCACAGCAACGGAGCACGATGCTGCCTTTATGTGAAATGATAGTTTGCGAGCTAGTAAAGTGAGCGAATGAGTGAGTGAAGATGAAGCGCCAACGTGCAATATTGGCCCGTTGGCTACACTGACTGGCACTAAAACTGAACTCGCGTATAACTGCAAGCATGATGTTTACCGAGAAAAATGGCTGCGAGATGGTTACAGTAGTAACAGTAAGTAAGGGTAATGGGTCAGCAGGACACAGGAATGGCATAGTGATGATCTACCGTTGTTGTTCCGTTGAAGAGCTGGATTTGAAGGAGGAAGGGGATGACTGCTGTCAATGGAGGAATCGTGCAACGTTGAAGCACATAAACAAATGAAGTAAAACGAAACAAGCTATACATTTTACTGGAGCTATTCGAAAAATGTTAATGAAATGGAACTGTGAATTATCCGTTTTATCCTGTTTTGTGCTCTGATGATGCTAATTGCAGATGTAAGCGTTAGATGTGCGTGAGATAAATTGTACTGCTGCTACTCTACGAGGAAGATTCATTATGCTTGTCTTTACCGTACTCCTAGGTCTACGGAGCAGCTATAATATTTATCACTTGAAGAATAAATGTTTTTCATTATAGCTAAGAAAATTTTCTGTCATTAGAACGTTTAACGTTTTATGTGGAAAGTACTAAATAGCTAAGTTGGTGTCTGAAAAAAAAACAAAACTTTTATGTTTAACTCAGGTTCGAGAAATCGAGTAGTATTCTAATTATTTGAGCAGTTTAAAAAAGTGTTTCCTTTACTTGAACTTTACAATCGAACAATATTATGAGACATGCAATGTGTGTTATTACTTCTTACGTGAAGTTTACGATATTCAGAGTTGGGAGGAAATGCTATACTTATATCAACATGAAGCTTTAGTGCTATAATTTATTAGCTAAAGAAAGTTATAAAGAAGATAGATTGAAAGTTCCGCTAGAGTACGGCAGTGAACGGAAGCGGCTGTGGAATATTTCTAGCGACGCTTATACCTACGTAAGGCCCCACGTTGCCGAAAGTATTTCCCGGCGATGGTGGGTTATAATGCAATTCTTCTTTAATCAACTACTGTTTTGCTTCTCTCGTCATGACCAACGTAGTCATCAATATCAACGTCGCTAGAATTCAAATTGGTGTATTTCTAATAAAATGCACAAAAAACACTGAAATGCTGCATTTGGAAGTTGAGTACAGTCGTACCTCGATATTAAGCAACGTTACGTTATATCTAGTTATGTTATATCGAAGCAAAAAAAAAAAAATATTTTTTTAAATCGAAAATTGTTTATCGTAACCCAAAGATGACCCAATTTTTTTTTTTCTAGTCATCTAACAGGCTTACAAATCCTTTCTGATATAATTTTCCCAATTTTATTAGATAACATGAAAGATATGAAAATGAAAAAAAAAGGTACTAGAGTCTGTGCCTAGGGGCACGAACGGAAGGTTGATGTAGGACCGCGATTGGTCGGTACACTTTTTTTTTGTGCTTAGTTCTTTTCGTTGTTTAAAATCTATATCCTTAAACCTCTTTAAATATTTCCAATGGTGCCGTTTGTGTGAACATGGAATCGATACCAACAGTGAATGAATTGCGGCACCGGTGGTTTAGTGGTAAACGTGATTGCCTCTCATCCCAAAAGGCCTAGGCTTCAATCCCAGTCGGGGCCTGTGGGGTATTTCTGAGGCATAAAATCTCTGATCACGCCTTTCTTCGGAAGGGAAGTAAAGCCGTTGGTCCCCGGTCCATGAGTTGATGGGTCAATAGGATAGGGTCCAGGTGTGGGAGCTGGCTCCCTGGCGTCGGTAGCACTGGTATTCAGTACGGAAAACAAGATCGACGGAAAACAAATGTACTTGTGCTGCCACACAGTATACAAATTCAAGCATTGGTAATGCATTGAGGCGAATCTAGGAACCTAATTAAACGTGCCACACAAGGAAGAAGTGTAAGTTTGTGATGTCCGTGCGAGAGAATATAGATTCATCCCATGCGTTCGTGATTCTGATTAGTACGCGACATATTCATATTTTATTTGTTAAATTTCTTAATTGTTCAATTGTTCTATTTTCACTATTTGTACTATACATACATCAAAAAACTACAAGGGACAGCCCTATGGGGTTGTACGCAATGGTGACGTAGGACTACGTGGTCTTATATGAAAAATCTTATTTGTTAACTGCAGAACGAGATTTTTAACAAATGTATGGTGGTCCAGAAAAGGATCGTTTTGTCGTGATGATTGAGTAATGCTGAGCTACTATTGGGTGTTCAACACTGATGCAGCTGACGAGCTGTATGTTGTTTGGAACGAGGTTGACGCACTTGGCATAGATGGCCCACAGCGGCTCACGACGCGCAACTGAATCCGATCAGTAGCGGTGCGGCTTCTTCCTCTTTCTTCGGTGAATCCAGGGCTCTTGTGGGCAGCCTTGATAGCTAGCTGCTTGCGGGCAGCCTTTCATTATGTACTGGAAAACGCCACGCGCCGAAAGCACTGCTGCTGCTAATGACGATCGGACACCACCATTCACCACGTACGGTGATTGAGTAAACACCGTTCGGCGAGACAGAAGGGAATTCGATTTTTAAATCTGTGTTAAGGAATGCGCTTTTTGAAGGCAATCGGTGATAATTTTGATCGCCATCGCAACAGTTGCACATTCGTGCAATTTTCAATAGTGACCTTTTGTAAATTGATAGTCTTATTCTCATTTAAAAAAAAAAAATTTTTCCAATCGATTGGCGTTTACGAATTAAAATCCATCATCTCTGGATCAAAATCAAATCACTTTCATGCCACGACCAACTTTGGTTTTTGTAATTGTGGGTTGTCTTAAAAATACATGGTATGTTAGATTGAAACTTATGGGAACTGATATCCAATTAATGACCTTGTGAAATGTCCAGAAAAAAACTATTTAACAAATTTATGGTGGTTCTGAAAAGGAACGTTTTGTCGTAATGGTTGAGTAATGCTGAGCTACTATTAGGGTGTTCAATACAGATAAAGCTGGCGAGCTGTATGTTGTTTGGAACGAGGGCGATGCACTTGGAATAGATAGCCCACTGTGGCGCACGACGCGCAACTGAATCCGATCAGTAGCGGTGCGGCTTCGTCCTCTTTCTTCGTAGAATCGAAGGCTGAATCGAGAGCATGCAGCTAGCTGCATGCCGGCAGGCTTTCATTATGTACTGGAGAACGCCAAGCGCCGAAAGCACAGCTGCTGCTGCTGATGACGACCGAACACCACCACTCACCACACGCATTGATTGAATAGACACCGTTTGGCAAGACCGGAATGAAATCAATTTTTAAATCTGTGTTAGGAAAAGTGATTTTCGCAGGCAATCGGTGATAATTTAAATTATGATAGCAACAGTTGCACATTCGTGCAATTTTCAATAGTGACCTATTGACAATTGATAAAGTGTTCATTTTAACAGATTTGTAGATGACTTTCCAATCGATTGGCTTGTTTAGAATTAAAATCCATCCGATATGGACAGAGGTATAAATGTTCAAAATCTTTCATAATTTTGTTACATGTTCCATTTTGGGTTTTCACAATAGAGATCACAGACGTAGTCCTACGTCACGACTTTCCAATCGATTGGCTTGTTTAGAATTAAAATCCATCCGATATGGACAGAGGTATAAATGTTCAAAATCTTTCATAATTTTGTTACATGTTCCATTTTGGGTTTTCACAATAGAGATCACAGACGTAGTCCTACGTCACAATTGCTTGATGTTTTTGCCGTCGAATGAAATATTTCCCAGTATGTATTGGTTTATTTCTCCATTTATAAACTTTTCGTTACATGCCTCCCATGCCTGAAATAATAACAATCTGAGAGAGAGGAGATGAGCTTTGCTATCGATCACGCAAACGTCATCGAGATCCAGTCATGAACTGTCACTGCAAACTAGGCCGAACATTAGAAATGGGGCTATCATCCTTTTGAAAACAGCTGTTTTCGTGCGGGCTCAGGCTTGCCTTCGCAAACCAACAACACGATTGGGTAGGGGAGAAAAAAAGAAGACAAAGAAAACAAACCATCCGTCATTGAGCTGGCTTCGCTCTCTAGGATAAAAATGATGTTTATTCAAGAAGTCGGCTATGACGTTGTTCGAAGAAAAGTTGCGGACGTCGCCAGAATTTACCGAATTCATGAACATTTATTCTGAGAGTAATCGATGTTATAAATTCCTAAAAGGATTTAAGTATGTTAAATTTAGTATAAATTACCGGGTATCAATTACGACATACTTTTGCTAATTCAACACCTCTTCAAACATAAATCCGATTGCGTCGTAGGCATCCGTAGCTTGCGCAGTTTCAGCTGTTGCATATTAAATATTGATTAGCAAACGGGTGCTTATAATCTTTAAGTTAATTAATTTTCCCTTACCTTTTAGTTCGGTAATATAGACTTAATTGTAGTTTGTAGAATAATATAGCAGTTTCTCCTAAATTTCTATTTATAGATGTAACCTATTATTTAAGAACACTAGTCAGTAATTTGATTCGGTATTTGTAAATTGTTCTTCTCACCTTATGTTGATTTCAGTATTAACTGTAGGAAAACAACTATGTTTAAGCACTAGATAGGTTAGCTTAGGTTAAGAAACTAGATTTTAAGGAAACTTTTAGATATTAAGCATAGAATAATTTTCACTTTCACTTTCTTTCAATCGAGCTACTTTTTCTTCTATTACGTTTGGCAAGTCATCAACGGATGACAGATCGCGATCACGGCAGCGAAGATGACGTAGCGATCATGCAGTGGTGATCATGCGAGATCAGTGACGGGTCCCGCTGCTCACTTCTCATCACTCACAGGAAGTCGAGGGGTTCGCCGAATCGATAGGCGTAGTAACACTCCCCCCCCGAATGCGCAGAAGGTCCTCCGGAAGCGTATTGATCCCTAACGCCTACGTCAAGCACGGCGAGTTTCACTGCGGGCCGTTCGTAGATGCCATGATCAGTCTGGACGGTGGCACTCCTCACTTGTCCATCCTGTCCAGGTCTAGTTGCGATGACTCGTCCCAAAGGCCAGCTGTTACGAGGGGCCTTCGGGTCTACGATGACCACCACGTCGTTCACATGGATTGGTTTCACCTTCATGAACCACTTGGTGCGCCGGGTGATAAACGGAAGGTAGTCCCTCAACCACCGCCGCCAGAACTCGTTGACCATAGCCTGTGATAGTTTCCAGTTGTGTCGGAGCACATTGGGACTATTGTTGTACGGCACCCATGACTTCATCCCATTTGACGATCCTAGCAGGAAATGGTTGGGTGTCAACACCGGTGATTCATCGTCTTCCATACGGATGTCCGTCAGAGGTCGTGAGTTTATGACATTCTCAATTTCTAGTAACGTACTATAGAGAATCTCATCTGTTGGAAGTCTTGTCCACGGTAACTTATAGAGATTGGATTTCACACTGCGGATTAGGCGTTCCCAAGCCCCGCCCATGTGTGGGCTTGCTGGTGGTATGAAGGTCCACTCCGTATTAGGCGTCGTGAACTCTTGCATGAGCTGCTCCTGATCGATGTTCTGCATCACTGTTCTCAGTTCTTTGGATGCCCCCTGGAAATTGGTACCACGATCGCTGAAGATAACTGCAGGTGTCCCTCTCCTGGCCATGATGTTTCGTATCACCAGGATACACGAGTCGGTTGTCAGTGTGTGAGCTAGTTCTAAGTGGATAGCGCGGGTTGTGAGGCATGTTGCTAAGACTCCCCACCGTTTTTCGGAACGTCGTCCTACGATGACGGTTATAGGACCAAAGTAATCCACCCCCATGTATGTGAACGGTCGTGTGAAAGCAGCGAGACGGTACGGTGGCAGGTCACTCATTGCGGGAGGCTGCGGAGACGCACGGTCGTTTTTGCATTCCTGGCACTCTTTCCGTACAGTCCTGTACGTCGCTTTTAGTCTGGGAACACGGTAGCGTTGACGAACTTCGTTGAGCGTTGTTGCATGATTCTGGTGGTTGAATCGCTTGTGGAAATCAAGGAGGATGAGCTGTGTGATCGGATGCTCACGAGGCAGTATGATCGGTTGAGCGGCATCTCGGGCGATGAGCGGACAAGCTTGCGTTCGACCCCGAACCCTGAGGATATTGTGTTCGTCTAGAAAGGCACATTGATGGAAAAGTGGACTGCTTCTAGGGATAGAGCTATCTGGATTCTCCGTGTGCCGGTTTCTAGAGAGAATGGTGATCTCATCTGCGTAAACGGCATTCTGTGCTGTTCGGAACAGATAGCATTCAGCATCGCTCAGCTCTCGTCGTTGTAGGGGTCCGTTGATCCGTTCCATCTGATATACGCTGATTTTCAGATTGCGTACATAGCGAAGAACGTAAGCTGTGCAGCGAAGCATTTTCTGCCAGTTGGAGAAACGATGCAGGTCGATCACCGGGTTTGCGACTTCCGCATGCAACAGCAAGTGTGGGCGAAGTTCTTCGGTGGTGTTTCCGGTGCGATGATTGGTGGTAGGCCACTGATCCGACGGTTTCCACAGGAACTCTGGACCACTAAACCAGCGACTGGAAGCGGACAAGTCGGGATTGTTTTTCCACTTCGTTCCTTCATCTGCTACATTCTGCTTACTCGGAACCCAATTCCATTCGCGTACATCCGACGTCTCGAGAATTTCGCTAACACGAAAGGCGACGAACTGGCTATAACGCCGGTGATCGGAATTCAACCAGCAGAGTACATCCTTAGAATCCGTCCAAAAGAATCGCTGCTTCACCTTGATTGACAGCGAATGGCCTATGGTGTCTGCTAGCCGAACTCCAATAATCGCGGCTTGAAGCTCGGAGCGTGGAATTGACAGAAACTTGAGAGGTGAAACTCTTGTCTTAGATCCCACTAGCGCACACTCAATGATAGTTGCTTCTTGGAACCTCAGATATACCACGGCCGCAAAGCCAGTTTCGCTCGCATCGACGAATGTGTGTAGCTGGATATCATTGTCTTCGGCTGTAGAGGTCAATGTCCGATAACATCGAGGGATCTGAAGCGTTGTTATTCCAGGAAGGGCTGCACACCATGTTGACCACTTTTCGAAATGTGAATCGTTGATCAAATCATCCCAACCGATTGAAGATCTCCATATTTCCTGCAGAAGCGTCTTGAGAACCATTAGGAAGTGGCCAATAAGCCCAAGCGGGTCGAAAATCATCATGAGAGTCCGAAGGACCTCCCGTTTTGTTGGTCGACGGCTTCCCGATAAAAGAAGTTCGTCTATACGATTGGAGATTTTGAACGTGAAGTGATCTGAGGTAGTGTTCCACCACATTCCAAGAATCTTTTCAACCGTATGTTCACCGCCCAGGTTTTTCTCCGTTGTGGCTGATTCGTTCAGCGCCTCCAGTACTGCCCGAGAGTTAGACGCCCAATTACGAATTTCAAATCCCGCCAATGCATGTATCTTCTTCACATCACCCGTTAGCTTGATTGCTTCTTCCTCCTGTTCGACACTCAATAGCATATCGTCAACGTAGTGACGCTTGACGATCACTTCGACTGCAGCCGGATAGTCCTGTTCGAATTTACTTGCATGAAGGTTTTTTACGTACTGTGCAGTACTCGGGGAGCAGCTCGGGGGCTCCAAAGGTCATCACTTGTATGACGTAAGTGCTTGGATTTTCTCCGTTGTCCGCATAGAAGAAGAGCTGGTAGGGCTGATCATCCTCCCGCATCAAGACTTGCTGATACATTTCACGAATGTCGCCGCAAACTGCCGTTCGGAATTCTCGGAATTGAGTCAGTACTGATGGCAGCGACGTTAATAAGTCCGGGCCCTTTAGTAATACGGAATTCAATGAGACTCCGTGGGCGGTTGCCGCCGCATCCCAAACGAGCCGCGTCTTTCCAGGTTTGTTTGGGTTTACCACCGGGAACATTGGTAGGTACCAAACACGTGGATATTTCGCTTGAACCTCCTCATCAGTCAGCTTCCGAATGTAACCTTTCGTGATGTGATCCTCGATCTTCGCTTTAACTGCTTCTGCTAGTAATGGGTCATGTTTCATCCTTCGATCCAAACACTCCCATCTCTTCAACGCCATTGGTTTGCTATCCGGTAAACGAACGTTGTCGTATTTCCAAAGAAGTCCGGATTCATACCGCCCATTTCGAGCCTTCGTTAGCGTTTCAAGGAGCATCTGTGCACGCTGGTCGCCTTGCGACTGTAGAAGTCTGTCGGGCTTCACGATGCCAATGCTGTCCAGTGCGAAATAGTTTTTTACGGCTTGGTGAAGATCTTCATCGCTGTATTTGTTGCACTTGCAGATCTGGAGAGAATGGTATGTTCAACGACGTCTTCGGGTTCGCAGCTCCCGTAGACGGTCCATCCAAGTCGTGTCTTAACGGCTATCGGCTCCTGCGGCTGTCGTTCTCTGCACTTCAACGGATGTCCGAGACTAAGGTTATCAAGACCTATCAGTATCCGAGGACAGGCGTTCTCATACGACTCGATCGGTAGCCTAGCAAGATGTTGGTATTTCTCCTGGATCACGGAATACAGCAGCGTCTGTGGTCGAATTTGTAAGCTTTGCACGGTATGTACAGAGGAAAGTTGGTACTTCTTGTTCGGATTACTGCAACTGGAGATTTGTAGACTTACTAGCTGTGACGCATTCTCCAATCGCTGCGTTTCTCCCGTCCATTTCAGGCATAATGACTTCCGTGGTCCTTTCAATCCTAGCTCTTCCGCTAGGCTTTGATCCATTAAGGAAAGTTCAGACCCGTCATCGATAAATGCGTACGCTTGCACTGTTTTGGATGGCCCGTAAAGACGAACTGGAAGTATTCGAAACAATAGTTTTGACTGTCCTTGGTGGATGTTACAGCTCTGCTGGGCTGTTCGCTCTGACGTAGTAGCAGTGGTGGTTGTTCCCGTTGAAAATCTGTTAACTTGCTGTCGTTCGGCACTGTGGAGGAGAGGGTGGTGTAAATAAGTGCAACCACTCATTCCGCATGGCTTCTGTTGTCTGCATGACCCGTTGTGTTTACGTAAGCACTTTCGGCAAAGTTTGCACTCTCGCACAGCAGCCCATCTCGAATCGTAACTGAATTCTGCGAAACGCTTGCATTTTGAAACGCTTAGGCAACCGGCCTTACATATGGGACACTGTTTCTCCGACTCACTAGATGCTGTTGCTTTCGCTTTCGACGACGCCGTGTACAATCTGTTACAACTCGACTCGGTTTCTGAATGTACGTTGAGGAATCCATCCTTCTTGCTGGAGCGAGGCCTTGAGTCCCCGCTTACCGATGCCATCACCGCGCTAGCGTCTTCTGCTGTTGAATACAGCCACGAACTGAAGTCAAGCAGGTTCGGATTGGGTTTATTCCTAGAGTGTTTAGCCCAATCCAGCTTCAAGGTCGAAGGTAGTCGTTCCACCAGTTCGTATCGTAGCGAGGCATTGTAGACGAAATCATGTACTTCACATGCTTGGATTGTTGCTACCAAGTTCTCTACGGTGAGCGCGAAGTTGACCACCGTCTCTAACCTATCGATGTTTGGCGATGGCAAAGCTCGAACCTTCTTCACGATTGCTTGCACAATTGCTTCCGGTCTGCCATACAACATTTTCAGTGTAGACAACACACCTCCGACATTTGATGGATGGAGCAAACGGCACTTGACTGCTTCTAATGCCCTTCCCTTTAGGCACTTTCGAAGCCGCAGCATATTTTCCTCATTCGAATACCCGCACATTTGGGTGGAGTTGGTGAAAACTGAGAAAAAGAGTGGCCAATCCTCAGGATTTCCGCTGAACTCCGGGAGATCTTTCGAGACTGCCTGCCGGGCGGCCAGCTGGCTTCTGTTTAAAATGCATACCGTTTCATCGTCGATATGTGGCATAGACGGAAACGTTGGCACTTGATGACTTTGACGCATCGGTGTTGACCCTTGACCCGGAACGAACGAGCGTGGTTCAATCAGCGACGGATGATTAGTGATGATCCGATGATGGGCAGGTTGGGAACTACGGAACCCTGATGGTGCTGGATAATCCTGTGGATGCGCTGGCTGGCTTATACTTCGTCCGAAATGTTGAGCCTGGTGCTCTGAAGGACCTCTCAAGTTGCTTGGAACAGGTCCTCCTATTTCTTCTGGTTCCAGACCGGAATCTGCGTCTTCTCCACACCGCTCCGTATCAGCTACCCATTGCTCGATCTTCTCTGTTCTATTCGCCTCGGTTTCACTAATCACTGTTGATGTATCACTGCCGTACTCAAGAAGCGCTTCAAATTTCTTCTCTAGGTACCTCTGCTCCAATTTCTTTTCCTCTTCGATCTTCAGCAACTGCAGCTTCAATCTCCTTCTTGACTCGCTCTGTGAGCTTCTTCCAATGCTCCTAGATCGCTGCGATGGGGGTGGATTTGTTGCCGTTTGGTCTCGATCAACTACGGGGGGAGCCGTTGGTTGTTTACTGCTCAGGGTAGCACAGCTGGCGCAGAACCAACTTACATCTTGGATTTCCTGCGTTACCTTTACACATGAAAAATGAAACCACCGCTTGCAACTATCGCACTGAACCATTTCCATACTGTTAAGCTCCCCACACAATTGACAGTCTGACAACCGAATCGAACGCGCGTTCCGCGGCGGATTACGTCTGACCCCGCTTACGACACTAGCAGGTTTATCATCTTTATTTCCTTCACATACAGACTGCTTTGGGACCGTCCCAGTCACCGGTCGGTTCGATTTATTGGCATTATCTACAATTACCTGGCCACTAGGAGAGGGATCGGCGACGGTACTTGGCGCACAGTGGACAACATCTGTCGCGGGCTCTGCGACTAGCTGCTCACTCACCCTTACCACTGTATTCGCTTCTCTTCCAGATCCAGCTGTGGGATGCTTCGACGACATCTCTCGGTTCGACCAAAAGAATTTATAAAATGTTCGAAGAAAAGTTGCGGACGTCGCCAGAATTTACCGAATTCATGAACATTTATTCTGAGAGTAATCGATGTTATAAATTCCTAAAAGGATTTAAGTATGTTAAATTTAGTATAAATTACCGGGTATCAATTACGACATACTTTTGCTAATTCAACACCTCTTCAAACATAAATCCGATTGCGTCGTAGGCATCCGTAGCTTGCGCAGTTTCAGCTGTTGAATATTAAATATTGATTAGCAAACGGGTGCTTATAATCTTTAAGTTAATTAATTTTCCCTTACCTTTTAGTTCGGTAATATAGACTTAATTGTAGTTTGTAGAATAATATAGCAGTTTCTCCTAAATTTCTATTTATAGATGTAACCTATTATTTAAGAACACTAGTCAGTAATTTGATTCGGTATTTGTAAATTGTTCTTCTCACCTTATGTTGATTATTAATTATTATAGTATTAACTGTAGGAAAACAACTATGTTTAAGCACTAGATAGGTTAGCTTAGGTTAAGAAACTAGATTTTAAGGAAACTTTTAGATATTAAGCATAGAATAATTTTCACTTTCACTTTCTTTCAATCGAGCTACTTTTTCTTCTATTACGTTTGGCAAGTCATCAACGGATGACAGATCGCGATCACGGCAGCGAAGATGACGTAGCGATCATGCAGTGGTGATCATGCGAGATCAGTGACGGGTCCCGCTGCTCACTTCTCATCACTCACAGGAAGTCGAGGGGTTCGCCGAATCGATAGGCGTAGTAACAGACGTATTCGGCCCCAACCTAGATACCAGCAGAGGCCTTCCTATGCCTACATCGACCTTCTCGGCTGAGGCAGCTGCCATCTTCTCAGCCGTTACGGAGTCCAGTTTTTCCTGGAAGGCCATCATTACCGATTCGGCCAGTGTGCTGAAGGCCCTTGAGAGTCCGAAGATCCGACACCCGTTGGTGCAAGCAATCAGAATGGCTTCGAACAGTAACACCGTATATGTCTGGGTTCCCAGCCACTGCAACATCAGTGGAAACGAGGTTGCGGACAAGCTGGCAGCGATCGGCGGATCGAAACCCCCAGTGGCACCGGAAGTCCCTGCAGCGGACTTAAAAATCTGGATCAAAACGATCATCGCTTCGGCATGGGACAAGGAATGGGCTAATACCCGTGACCCGTAAGGTATGTATTTGACACATAAAACCTGTCAATTTCGCTTTCAGTGCGTCACAATCAGCGAATTTATGACTCGTGAGCGTTCACTCAGAGTGAGCCCTCACGAATCGTAAAATCGCTGTTTGTGACGCACTGAAAGCAATAATGACAGGTTTTATGTGTCAAACACCTAGTTTACAACCTTATCTTGTGACTTACAGATACTAACTATCATTATAATATCAAATGATTTCATAATTCCGAAAAACAATTTTTTATAGCAAGTGAGTGGAAGCAAGCCTGTTTAAAAGTGTTCGGGGAGCGTCTGTCGACCGCCAGGAAGCCTGGAAGTGGCGGCAATCGTAATCCGCACGTGGCAGCGACGACGAAGAAGGTGGCGGTGAAATATAAACGAAATCCTAACCTCTCCATTCGGGACGTCGCTGGCAAGCTCAATGTCTCCCATACTACTATGCAGCGGGCCAAGAAACGAGCCGAGTTGTCGACGTTTAAGAAGGTGAAGGTGGCGAACCGAACCAAACAAAACATGTCGGCAAAGCAGCGGTCCCGAAAGCTGTATACGAATCTGCTCACAAAGTTCGACTGTGTTGTCATGGACGACGAAACTTATGTGAAGGCGGATTTCAAGCAGCTTCCGGGACAGGAGTTTTATACCGCATCAGAAAAAGGAAAGGTGGCTGAAATTTACAAAACCATCAAACTATCGAAGTTTCCGAAAAATATCTCGTCTGGTAGGCCATATGCACGTGTGGTTTAAAAAGCGGCATTTTCATTACTACGGGAACCATCAATCAAGAGATCTACGTCCAGGAGTGCCTGGAAAAGCGGTGAGCTGCCACTATGGAAAAAAGGCAATCGAGTGGTACGATGCGAACAACGTGGTTGTGGTACCCAAAGACCACAATCCTCCCGACAACCCAGAACTCTGCCCTATCGAACGGTATTGGGCCTTGGTCAAACGGAATCTAAAAAAAAACTAATAAATCCCTGGAAAACGAGCAGCAGTTCAAATCTAACTGGCGTTTGGCGGCGAATAAGGTCGATAAGACCACTGTGTAAAATTTAATGGAAGGGGTTAAACGGATGGCACGGCAGTTCGGATTTGGCAAACCAAAAGAATAAACGAACACTTTTTCCTTTAAATGTATGAATTGAACTAACAAAAGAAAAATAAGCAGATTTTCGTGATATGAATTTTGACTGAAAGAAACGATTTTTTGTCGACCAATTTTTGCGCGTTCCAGTCTTTATGAGCAAGTGAAACGCGCAATCTTTTGTCTGTGGATTAGAGGACATACCTCAAATCCAATCATCCATCAATGCGCGAGCTAGGTAAAGGATGTTTTCGTTTGATTACCCAAGTAAAATTTTAAGTTTTATGAAATACTACAAAGCTACTATAAAACAACATTCATTAAACCCTGGTCAAGACTGCTTTGTCATTGATGCATCCACCAAAACCTCATTGATGCTAGAATCTGTCTAGTTGGCCCACCCTGGAGAAGGTTCTGTAAGTTGTATTTTCGAAGCTCTTCAAGATTGATATACTGCAAAATGGTTGTATGATAAAGGCATTGGGGTTCCCGTTCGAAGCCATATTTAAGCTACAATAAAAGCTAATTGGCAACAATTAAAAACATTATTCGAGCCATTAACCCTAGCCGATTGCTTAGTCCACTAGAAAAACAACCATCAAGATAAAAAACATTCATTAATACCATCCGATCTTATCAAAATAATAAAAATAAAAACTGATCGTATAAAAATCCTGTCGAATTTCCAAAATTATAAAATAGTTCTCATGAAGAGGCCTAGTTTTTGGTGCCATACACAATTTGATGTGAAATGTGCGTGAAAACATCGAAAACCTTGTGTCCACCCACGGAAAACATCGATTTTACTAATTATTTTACATTAAGTAGTAGTAGGGGGCGACCCCGGCGCAGTGGTAAGCATCCATACCTCTCACGTCAAAGTCACGAGTTCAAATCTCACTCCCGGACAAGTCATGAATGACCCAAGAGCGTTAAAGTGACTATAATTAAAAAAAAAAAATACATTAAGTAAAAACAAATATTCTTCAGGTCGATCATTAAGCTTAGCCGAGATTTTTGTTTTTCATGATTTTTGCATTCTAAATATTTTTACATTGCTAAATTGACGAAAATAAAATTTTATCCAAGAAAATATAGATTGAAAATCGAAGATAGTAAAAAACAAACAAAATAATTGTAATATGGCGGAGGCATAAAAGTTGATTTTCATGGGTCATTTGCGAAAAAGTTATTTTGCTTTCAAGAAATCCCTAAAATATTCATACGGTTTTGAAATGGAAAACTTGTAGACTGAATTGTATTTATCTAAAGCCATTTAGCTTGATCCTAATACGTTCAGATTTATGGTAGCATTTATGGTGGCAATGTTGCCTACGAAATGTTAAAAGTCAAAGTTTGTTTATCTTTCGATAGTTGCGCTGTGCGATCCAGCGTTCATCCAGGCGATTCTCTCCCGATGGCTTGAAATCAGTTACTCAGAAAGTGTGCGATACTGTTTTACAACATTTCGCATTTCGCTGCAACCTCAATCATTCCCGAAAAAGATCCCCTTCATCCGGATGGTTCTGAAAGTGCACCATCAAACGAAGCAGGAATGTACGGTTGACTGGAATTTTTGGAAGAGATGACCCTTTCGCCGAATAAAATCGCTGATATGGATCGGCAACCAACTAGTGTCCGCTAAATAACAGTTTCAGTGGTTTGCTGTAGGTACTGACGCAAGTTATTCCGATCGTCATCTATTCGCAATGTCTGGAGAAGGCTGGTCTGTTTCCAAACCGTTTTGACAATGTTTTATGAATTTGAGGACCACGCTCACTTCACTCTTCTCCACCAGATGCCCAGTCGTTGATGTACCCGTTCAGCCGGACGTGCTGGTTCTTCTAAAGAACTAAATTTTACTGAAATCGAGTTCCCTTCGGTCGTTAGCATCGCTTTAATTTTAAAATGTTTATCCTTCGAGCTATCCTTGCCATAAATTTGGCTTTTATTCACTACGAGGATCCATCTTTAAAGTTCAATTTGTAAACAGAGGAGATTTTATGATACACATTAAAAAGCCTAAAAGAAAACAATATATGCTTTTTGCTCTTATTTAAAACCTAGTGGTTTTATGGATGCTTTTATAATGATAGAAAACGTTTATAGAGTTTTTTGTCAAGACATTGTCAATAAAACATCGCTAATGTTTATGATTGATTTATAGAACAGTTTTATGGTGTGATTGAGAGCTACTTTAAATTTAATTTTAAAACAAGACAGTTTTTGACTTCTCGTTAGACTGTAAAAGGTTTTCAAAACAGCGAAAAGGTGAAGTACAAAGAAGGAACGTTTTACACTGTGAAATGCTGTATTTAAACTAAATGGATTGTTAATTCCCATCATAAAACCATCATAAATCAGAGTGGCTGCCAAATGATTGCAGAATTGTTACTTGGGTAGTAATGTCGCATTAATAGCCCTGCGCTTAATTTCAACTTCCCTAAAAAATCTTCAATTTTTACCCCGTTTTCTTAAAATCTCTAACTTAAAACTGCTCCGCTTAGTAATTGATTTGATAATCAATAATTGTAATATAGCCGTAATTTACGTAATAATACAATGTTAGTTTTACCATCCTCTTGGTTTAACTTACCCATGGTTTAAATATACATCAGTTCTATAGGGAAAATGTGTCTTACAAGGTACTTAGAAATAACTAATTTTACACGTGACGGAATCCGTCTTTGACATAGAAGGTAAGACGTAAACAAACATGTCATGTAATATTAAGTGCTCCGAGACTGAAAAGTATATACGCTCGTATATGTCACTCTCAGAGCACGTAAATTTACATCTAAGTTTTTAAGGGTCGTCGTAAAGTCCCAAGCAACATCCCGCAACGCTACTCTACTGTTGTAAAGATTTAGTAATTTCACATCGACTCGAACGTGGAAAACTGGAAAATAGTGTGCCCGATGAACATGTACCAGTTTTAACGCGAACAAAATTTTCCGTAAACGAGAAAACATTGCTAGCGATGATATTTCCAGCTTAGCCATGTGGAATGTTACCGT
Source organism: Ochlerotatus camptorhynchus (assembly GCF_037179485.1). Taxonomy (NCBI): domain Eukaryota; kingdom Metazoa; phylum Arthropoda; class Insecta; order Diptera; family Culicidae; genus Ochlerotatus; species Ochlerotatus camptorhynchus. The sequence goes on from NW_027040902.1 coordinate 1,008,579, forward strand.
CTTCAGCAATGTTTTTCAGGTGACCAAGGTCTTCTGGATGTTCTGAATGAAAATAAAAATCCTATTTTTAAATTTTCATTATTTTTTATCAAGCTTGTTTCACAACAGCAAAAACAGTAACTTTCGCAATCATTACACAATCAAACTTGCTTCTTTCCGCTGCATTGTGGGAAACAGAAATAACAAACATCAATTATTTTGTTTTAAATTAAATAATCACAAAAACATCCGAAAAGACAAGCCCTATAGAAAGTACAAACAGTGCAGGCCCGATTGCCTTCCGCATTTTGCAGCACACAAAAATCAACTGCACAAAGAAACCATCCCCAAACGAACTGATTCAACATGATGATGTCAGAATGAGCCAGATGTGTATGCACCAGTTGTTTCAACAGTTTTTTTTTGTCTCTACCAAAACACATATGATTGGCATTAATAAGTAAATAAATAAACCGGACAAATGCGAGCAAATGAGTCAATAAAACTGGAACTACAGTCATTTTTAATTTATGCTCCATCCCCTTCACGCCGCAGTTGAGTTATATGTTCTGGATAGTCACAATTCATTTTTTTTGCTAAATGCAAACTGAGGCAATTGAAGTGAGGTAAAAATAGAAATTAAATAAGCGACACACAATAGTTGCACGCAAATGAAGCTGATTATCCCTGTATTACGAATAGTATGGTGATAATAGTCGCACGGAAAGGGGTGGCACCGTGCAGGTCAGTGCCCGTTAAACAGACGAACGTGAACATTATTTCTACGCTATCACTCTAAAAGGTGCCGGTAAAAATTGTTTTACGAGTAAATTTACCACCGGGTTATGGTTGGGATAATTATTTGATGAAAGCATTATGTCAATTTGAATGTATGATACCGGGGACTGTTGATGATAACTTGGATTTATGACGCTCGATGCTGCTGGTAAGGTTAAATTTATGATTGGATAATGGTACGCACATTATAACCAAACTGGGAATGACGATAGTAAATCAGATGCTGTGTTTCTCAAAGTATGAGAGAAATCCTTTTTTTATAAATTGGGATCACACCAGCATAATCTTGTATTTTCTTAGCATTAAAATTAGTGGACTATTTAGCGAAACCTCAAAGCGAACAAAAGCGATAATGGTTTTAAAAGTTAGCGAAAGTGATATTTAATCGCCAACGAAAGTGTTAGCTCAGCAGATTAGCGGAACAATGCCCAGCACTGCAATCAGATGAATGTGTAAAGATCCTACAAGAAGTCGTAGGTAAAAGACCAAAAAACGCCAGCAAGTGACCTCCAGCACAACTGCTTGCTGTCTTCGCATCGCCTACGCAAAATTTCATTCCTTTTGGTTGTTACTGGTTGTTACTACCTTTGGCTAGCTTCTCCTGCGGAGCAATTCATACCATTGGGGATCATCTCCCTTCTTAGCATTATGTTCCCTTCGCTAAACCATTCAAGCAAAGGAAAAAGTTTTCTGCTTGAGAAAACGTTGACTAACTTTACCTTCTTCCCGTTCGTTCACACGTCTTACGATTCTTGCCAGGTCGTGTAAACATACATTTTTTATGCTGCACAGCCGGTACGCGTCGGTACATACTTTCAGCATTTCGATAGTGAACTTCTGACTGCTTGGTTTTATTGAAGACGATGATTATCTTACGAGTCTACACGAAGTAAATATTCGTAGGAAAAATGTTTGTTTTTCGGTACTCACTATAGATACGATGGAATTTGAAATCGTTTATTTTCTTCAAGTTCACAATTTCGCCTGTCCAAAGAAAATGCCGAGAGGGAGAAAAAATATCTTCCAACCTCCAGGTAGTCTTATTCCATTAGAAACTTTTACCATACCGACCGAATGCTGCCGCAACGTGTCTTTTCCCTGTGGAAAAAATCCTCCCTCAAAGTTCTTCGATATTTCTTCCGCTTTGCTTTCGTTCGTTGATCCTTAAAAATGAGCAATTTAATGATTTCATGAGGCTGTTCTCCGGTGTTTCCGCCTTTTCATTCTCGAAAACAGGTACCGACCGGGACCAGGACCAGGTTGCTGGGTAAGGAATTTCACCTTCTCTGCTGCTGGGACGGCTCGCGTGGCATCTACCGGGAACATATTTATATGCAAATTAAATAATAATAATGCGGATAATAAAGATAATTTACAAAAGTTTACTTTAAGCGTTACGATGTATATGCATAATTTAGTAGCTACTTTATTTAGCCTGGCGTATTATTTGCACGGAACTGGAGTGTAGCTTCGTGGGAATGTGGATCGACAGGATCCTGATGTTTTGACTCGACTTATGGCCACTTATCGCCGGTGGGCTACAAAATGAAAATTTACCCAACTGGAGCATCAAGCTCAAATGCTCTATTAATCTTACGGCGAACATGACGGTAACCTCCAATTGGATTTATCCTAGAATTGGCTCCCGTTTTAATTTGTCCACTGCTGTAGGGCCGGATAGTCGCGAGTAGTCGGCGATTACTTAACACCAAACCAAAATAAAAAATATCTTCCTAAATAACTTCGTTTGTTTCTGCATCAAGGCCGTGAACATTTAGTTAGTGAGCAACCTCTCGACTCTAGCTTTCCTATTGGCACTTCGAAGCTTTATTGCCCGTCGCGGACCTCCCACGGACCTGTATTCGGACAACGGGAAGAATTTTGAAGGAGCTTCGAACGAACTGGAGGAGGTCTACCAAATGCTGCAGGACGATTCACGAAGACATCAAATCACATCGGACCGAACCTGTGAGCGAAGGCCCTACATTTTGGAGGACTGTAGGAGGTGGCGGTGAAAGTAGCCAAACGTCAACTGTATCCGACAAATCGGCAACTCCAAACTGTCCTCACTTGAATTTTATGTGATAAATCATATAAATTTCATTAGACACATAAGGTTCGTGCGATTCCCTTGAAAGTTATGTGAAATTCTAATGAATATTTTCCATTGGAAATGTGATTTATTTTTGAGTGCATTGTACCGATGAGCTGCGTTGCCAGTATTCCAGATTTATCTGAATTTTCCAGATTTTTGTTTTTCGTCTTGCCAGATACACAGACACACATGTGATATCACGTTTATTTCCAGATTTTTTAAATATGTTCCAGATTTTCCCAGATTTTTAAAATATGTTGCTTTAACAATATCACTAAGAGAGATTTACCGTTTATTATGCCAAAGATAAAAAGTCAAAACTGCTACTTTACTAATTAAAGGCCATCAATGTCTCCATTGTACACTATTGCACCATCGTACATGGAATTGTTACACCATGTTTGCTGCAAAGGTGCACAGCACGAAAAAGTCACGTAAATTGTGGTTCCCTGAACCGACACATGTAAGCGGCCCTTTTGAGATAAGAATCAGTGTTTCGGTTTGAGAACACTTAATTTTACATGAAATGTTTGTTTAGGTTCCATGATTTACGCCCAATATGGATTACCTATTTCTAAGTGTGTGGTATGATCATGATCATTGTTGTATGTTTTGTGGGAGCTGATAGCCATTGAAGATTGAAATGATCATGAAATCTGTCAGAAATTAAAGTTCGCAAAGATTCACCATGAAAAGTATGGTGTAAAACGTCAATAGCGTTTGGAATTAAATAAAAAACAGATTTTTCGAGGATATGTTAGAAAATATTACTTTTAACTCTATTTACAATCACACCAACAAAATAAATTTATAGCATTTTAATAATTTTCGTTAGTTCATCTACCATGAAAAAAGCTTAAAGCTTCAATATCGCAACAAATTTTACAAATTTAAGAATTTGGATAATTTTTTTAAGGCTGAGATCCCGACAATATTTTGATGCCTAATATTTAAAATAAAAGCATTTTATGTATAATGAGAGAGAAGGATTAGTATTTTCCATTTAATTCCACTACTTTATTTGCTTATGCTTGACAGATACGCGTATTTCGTCTACAATGTGCAGACTTCTTCAGTGTCTTGTACTAATACTCGACTGAAGAAAAACATCGCATTTACCGAATATATATTAACACAGGTACATTTTCACTTAGAATCTAGGTAATCTTAAATTTAACTTTCTATAGGAACAGGTAATCCGCTGCTTACTCGTTGATGTGTCCTAGGTAGTAACTTGAAAAGCCATGTGTGTCCGTTTTCTTGATACCTGTTGAGTAAAGTTGAATTACGTTGTTTGTTGATCTCGAGACTTTCTGCAACATCCAATTTCCATGGTGTAGATACGGTTCGTAAAATCGTGATGTCCTCCGTCGATAGTTGGTGGTCCTTTGTGAAGATGTGTTCTGCAACCTTTGATTTGAAATCATATGTTAGGCCTTTTTCCTCTTGCTTTTTGGCCTTATTAACCTCCGCTATATGTTCTTTAAACTAGTTGCTAAAGTTCTCTTGGTTTGTCCTACATATACTTTGTTACAATGATTACAGCTTATTTTATATACACCTGCTTTACCTAAAACATTAACTGGGTCTTTAGTGGATCCTAACAATGATTTCAACTGGTTATGTCTACTGGTGAAAACTAAATCTAATCCGAATTGTTTTAACTGTGGTCTTAGCTTACAAGTAATATCTTGATCAAATGGAACGGACACTCGTTTCAATGGTTCAGGTGCTGCGGTGAGGGTTGTAAATAATCTCCTTTGTAGAATTCTCACTTTTTTATCGATGATTGCCTGGATTGTGGTCTCCTTGTATCCGTTGAGTCTTGCTGTTTCGAAGATGTACTGTAATTCCTTAACCTTTCCTGTATCGCTGAGTGGAAGAGTCTGCATTCGATGAATCATGTGGTGAAAGGCGGCCATTTTCTGCTGGAACGAATGGTTGGAAGTATAGGGGATAACTCTTTTGGTGCTTGTTGGTTTCCTGTAAATTTCGTATTCAAGCGAGGAAGATGATGACGATTCCCTGATGACTAGAAGATCGAGAAATGCGAGTTTCCCGTCTTTTTCTACCTCTAGAGTGAATTTGATATCCTTGTGAATTCTGTTGATCTCATCTAAGATTTGTGGAAGGGCTTCCCGTTTAACTACGCTGAAGATATCGTCAACAAACCTCCACCAACGGTTTGGTAATAGTCCTTTCTCCTTCAGGATTGTCTCCAAGTTGTTGACCGGTACACTGGGAAAAAGAGCTGTGACGTCGAAAGATACCATAATCTCGTCTTCGTTGATGTCTCCTGAAGATTGTAGTTTCTGGGCGAACTCCTGGGTGTTACTAACTGCTTTATTCTGGAACTGATTCGGCATACTCTGGAACTCTTTGACTAGCCACTTCGCTAGTTTGTGGGTGGGGGAACCAACTGCAGACACGATCTCTCGCATTTCATTTCCTGGTTTGTGGACTTTGGGGAGACCTTTGATCCTGGGTAGAATGGGATTGGGTTCCCGTAAACGACCTGCTCCATCTCCTAATATCGATTTGCACTCCTTCAGTGCTTTCTCCACGCGTTTCACTATGTTCTGTAAGGGGTCTACTCGAAGCTGTCTATACGGTCCGTTGTTAATCTTCGTTGTCATCTGATTATCGTAATCGTCCTTGTCCATGATAACGACCGCGTTTCCCTTGTCTGCCTTCACGTAGTATACTGCTTTACTTTTGAGCTCCTTTACAATCCGAATTTCTTTTTCGTTGGCGCGACTTTGTTGCTGTCCGTCCTTGATTATGTTCGAATTGATAGTCCTAACCGTGTTCTGTGATGTTGTTGGGAGCGTCTTGGTAATCGCTGTTTCTACGTCAATGATGATCTGCTCCACGTCTGGCTTGGTTGTAACCGCGTATCCTAGCCCCTTGTTGAGGTGTGTCAATTGTTTTTCCGTGAATGCGGTCGTCGATCGGTTGACAACCAACCCATCAATGGAGTGAACCCTCGGCGTCGTGGTGATGGTTTAAGAAATTGTTTCAATATTATGGACTTAGAAAATGTTTCAAACTTGGAGTTTTTGTGTGGTATGCCACGCATTATAATTGCTAAATATTTAAATATTTAACAATGAAGAAATATGGAAATATTAAAATTTTCCATACATTCGACCATAAGGTATTAAACCCTAACACAGCCATCAGAAAGTTGATTCCTAACGACATAAACCGAAGCCGCACAATCATTCAACGTTGCACGTTGGACGGTTCGACCTCGGACTTGTTCGGTGCATCGTGGATATTGTAGCATTCCTAGCAGTTCAATACATACACCTCACACCAGTGAAAAACAACCAGACGCAGACGAAAAACGGTCCAGGAAAATGGAAAAGCTGCACTTACCGTCGTGAAATCCACTGTTATGGTCCGAGGGTTTTCTTTGCCAAATACGTACCTAAAATTCCGTTGAATATCCAGCTCATCGGAGTAACTGTGATCCGTCGATATCAGAAGATTTTGAACATTGCAATCAATTTATCAGTCACGCGTATATACGTATTTGGATCTTTCTTAGCATTTAAACAATTTCCCGATTTTACATTCTATCTAGAACAGTTTTTTTTCAAAATGACCTGGCAACGCTGTCAATGAGTGAAAACCCGAATGACATCGCTGCGCTCACTCCAGTGCATTTCCTACACGCTATTTCAAAACTACCCAAATTTGGGTAGAATCCACCAAGATCTGTCAAAAATGAACCTACTTAAAAATGGGTAAACTGTGTTGGGAGTTACAAGTTGACAAATTAACAACGTCGATCGGATTCATGTTGATGTTGTTCATTTGTCAACTTGTAACTCCCAACACAGTTTACCTGTTTTTGGGTAAGTTCAGTTTTGACCGATCTGAGTGGATTCTACCCAAATTTGGATAGTTTTAAAATAGCGTGTAATCGGTGGCACAATGTAAGGTCGGATGGGGCAAGAGTGCCGCCTTAACAATTGTACGTTCTATATATGCCAAATAGTGGATATTTATAGGAGTTTCTACACCGTATTGCATTTTCATATTATTGCCGTCATACACTGAAAATATTATTTCGTTAATTCTGTTAACTCGTTTCGTTAAAACGGATTTCGTACATAAAATACATTTTTTGTAAATTGTACGAAACATTCCTATTGCCTGTCAATTGCCACATTGCTCATATTACACCCATATGAAAGAAAATCAGTAGCGAGTCTGACAGGTTTAACGAAATCAATTTCGTAAAGTGTACGAATCTCTTTAATTACAGATAACAACGAATAGATCCGTACAACCAACGAGCGATTTTCTTGTATAAACGAAATATTATTTTCAGTGTACATGAGCAATGTAATGCAAATTACATCTCATCAAAAGTTTTTTACGATTTTTTCAAACGGTAATCTCAATTTTTTTTTAAACTGCAGTGGGGCAAGAGTGCCAACCCCTATGGGGAAAAAATGCCATGCGTCTTAAATTGAGTGAAATCGATTAATGCTTGTTTATAAACATAGTCTTTTGATTATTAATCATGCTTGCAACAGTTATTAACTATTGAATTTTACAGTAGTATTCAATTCATAACAAATGAACTATGTTTACCGATCAAATGAAATGAAATCTATTGTTGTTGTTGATATTTTATGTAGCTGGTTTTGTCAAATTTGGTCAAGTATTTGGCACTTTTGCCCCACCCGACCCTACTCGCTTCCCGAACATGACTTGCATCGAACGACGCTCATTCGCCTGGATCACATCAGCTTCAGGGTATCTACCAACAATTTTGGCATCATTGCAGGACGAAGTATGTTCAGTAGACTGATGCAAAATTTGAAATTTTCGCTCCACAGTGTTCAAACGGTTTCAAATCGGATCCTGATTAGCCTCCGAAAGTTTAAACTCATTTGATAAGAATCTGACTTGGTACAAACCATTTGAAGTTTATATGGAAAAAAAAAACATTTTTCATTGCCTCCTAGCCTTTTACATATTGTACTGTTAACAAATTCTATTGCAATCCTTATGGGAATTTTTATCAGCTACAACTTTGCAGAAAATCGCTTTTCAGCCAAACGTCAAATTAAATAGTTATTAATTGTTTAAGAGATTGATAATCTTATGGTAAGATTAAGCAACTGTATTGTGGCCATGATTTTTGTTCTCTATTCTACGCGCCATAAACACCAATGTTGCCTGCTGAACAGTTGATTGAGCATAATCATAAGACATCAGTGACTTGAATCATAAATAATTTTTGTTCCTTACATTTGATCGAAAAGTGATCTTCAACAACAACAATGTCAGTTATCATTTTCTAAAGTAGAGTGAACTGGATAATTTTGAGATAAATCTGAACCGAAATTATGGTTTCTCCATAGTAATTCCCATATAAACTTCAAATAGTTTGTACCAAGTCAGTTTCTCACTAAATGAGTTCAAATTTTAGGAGGCTAATCAGGGCTCAATTTGGAACCGTTTGAGCACAGTGGAGCGAAAATTTCAAATTTTGCATCAGTCTATTGTCCAGGCACTGAAAAACAGACATAACACTCGAAAGTTGTTCATCGAACAAGCATTTAACGGTAAATTTAAAAGTATCGTAGTTGTTAGTACCTACACCTCTGATACAAAGATCTACCGCAGACATCCAGCCGGGGAGATTTGTCGTGCTGACCGATGAGCATCAGTGAAATGGCCTCTGGCCCGAATTACTGTTGTTTATCCTGGCAAGGACAACCTAGTGCGAATTGTCTCATTACGTACAAGCTGTGTAATATAACCAGAATCTGTATGCTACCCATGGAGGAGACGCAGTTCAATCAGCGATCAGCAGATGATGCAGCTCTTTAAGAAGAAAATTGTGAAGTGAATCACTTATACATTAGGTTAGTTACCAGTAATTAGTTTCCTCGCTGAATTTTAATTTTGAAATAAAATTTTTAAGGTGGCGGCGATGTTGTAGCCTTAACTCAACAATTCTTCGCATCACGGTGTAGCTTTGCCTTCGACTAATGCGGCCCCTAATTCCCCAACTGCAAAATCAGAGACCATCTACACACGTGCATTGTTTTGGAATAGTTGGGTTCATGTCTTCTACCGCACCGCAGTGGTTTTCAGTCTACTTTGCTCTACCAACCGCCTTGCACGTATCTTCGCATGTATCACCTACGAAAGGGAATACAATTTGTGTGGTCTAATTATTGACAACTGGACCACTGGTACTGGACCTAAAGGGTGTACCGTTTAAAATCCGCACATACTCAAATTGCTCTTAATTTTTGATCCGTTGTGTAAAATTAATTAAAATTTTGCTTAAACATAGTTTAATGTGTATTGTTTACACTCTGTGTATTGATTTCATCAGGTGCGCATAATTTTTCAAAATGGCGACGAAATAACAGTGCGTGCGCGAAAAAGTTTTGCACGAGTACTTTGAGAATAAGGATCTGTCGCATCGTACCATCGGAAAAAGTTGGGAATCGCGAATTCCGCGGTGTATGGTATCATAAAACGGTTTGAAGAACGTCTGACTGTTAATCCAATGTTAATGTCAACGAGAACGATCACACTTGCATGGTTGGGCCCTTTATAAGGAAACCTAACGCCTCAGTTCGAGATGTGGCGAAAAAGTTGCATGTGAGCAAGACTTTCGTGCAGAATACCACAACTCGAGCTGGACTACGTACGTTTAAGGTTCAGAAGTTCTCAAACCGTGACGAGAAAGCCATGCCCGGAAGTTGTACAACCAGTAGTTAATGAAACCACACTGCTGCGTAATGGATGACAAAACATATGTGAAGGCGCCAGGAAACCTGTATGTGACTGCCAAGGATAAGTGTGATGTTCCCGAGAATCTCCGGATACAGAAGATGTCGAAGTTTGCCAAGAAGTTCTTAATTTGGCAAGCGATTTGTACTTGCGTAAAGCGGAGTACACCTTTCGTTACCGCAAGCACCATCAATGGACAGGTGTATTTGGAAGAGTGTCTCCAAACGCGGCTTCTCCCTTTCCTGAAGGCTCACGACGCGACAGTCCGACGATCTTCTAGCCGGATTTGGCATCATGCCACTTCACGAAGGACGTGCTAGAGTGATATAAGCCGAGTGATGTCGATTTCTTGCCGAAAGATCTGAACCCCCCCCCCCCCCCCCAACTCTCCGGAACTGCGTCCAATAGAAAAATACTGGGCCATTATGAAGGAGTACCTTCTAAAACGACCTAAAGTGGTGAAGAATGTAGAAGAAATGAAGAAAGCATGGGTTAATATGCAAAAACTTGTCGATTCTGAGGTCGTACAGAACCTTATGGCTGGGGTTAGGGCCAAGGTTCGCGCATTCGGATATAAAGGGGAAATAAATTAAATGAGTGATGCCAAAATTAACTTTAATTGTTTCTTTTTACTCCCTGAAAATTTGGTGATAATCGGATAAAAACTCGATGACGTGCGGATTTTAAATGGTACACCCTTTAATGAATTGTGCCTGAGAGGAGTGAACATTTTTGATTTTGGCTGCATCTGCATGATTTCCGTTGGCGTCGCCAGGAACTTCCAGTGAGTGTTAAACCTCGTGGTCTCAACAAACGGTTTACTGCATCGTAGCATCTTTCGTGTTAGGTTAAATAATGTATTTTGAGGAGAATTGAGCAAAATGGATTATTTTTTTAGGTTTGCATATTTTTTTCAATATCTGAGTGCGATTTACGTTCTTTTCACGGGCGCCAAATGAGTCATCAATTGATTTAAGGTCTGAATCCACAATAATCCAGACGCATCAAAACGTAAGTAAAACATAAATTTCGCATTATATTTCAATTGTAGTTGTTTATTTTAGATTCTTGGGATACGATTTAAAAATTCAAGAAGTCAAAACATAGTTATTCGGTATTTGTATAACATTTTCGAACTTTGCGCTTAACTCCATCCATTAGGGTTTGTACAGACTCCTCAGAATCGTGGTGGCCGTCTTTATCCAAATTTGTTGGAAGTGTTTGATATCTTTGATTCCTGAGGGTTTTCTTTATGGCTTTTGAAGAAGGGTAGAAAACGCTTCTGCAGGCACTCTTTCTGGTTAATTTCCTTGTTGATTGTGCCTATAGAGACGAAAAATTTCACTCTTTTTTCCACACGTGCAAATTGCTTGCCAAATCAGGTATTTTTTGAGAAATTTTAGGCTTCGTCCTGAAATACTCAGCTGTAGCATTTTTGGCCATAGCAGATTAGAAAACCAGCCCTGAAAGCTGCTTGAGATCCTCCAGGACATAAGTTTCATCGTCCATAACAACGTATGAAAACTTCATATACGTCAAATATTCGCAGTACAAACGTTGAGCCCATGATTTTGCTGTCAAATTCTGTTTGTCGTTGCGATTTGGAACTGTTTTTACTCTATACGACTTCAGCCCCAAACTTTGTTTTGATGTTTAGACAAACCCAGGTGACAATCCTATTTACGAGCCACCGTTCCAACAGAGAGATTCGGGTTTTCCTTCAACATCCTCAACACCTTTCGGTCCATGACAGGATAACCACGCCCAATATTTTTTAGCACTTCTCGGTTTCCTCTCGACCGTCAAACGCTTCGAAAATGATTTGAGCACACCGTGAACAGTGGATTTAGGAAAATCAATTTTTTTGCAAGTTCCAGTTTTGACAAGTCAGGATTTACACTACGTCCGTACAAAATCCACTCGCGCACGTGTTCTTCATTCGTCGCCATCTTGAACACTAAACATGGAATGTAAACACCAATCATAGCCTTTTTCATCAACGACTCCCAGCTATACCTCAGCGAAATGTTTCACTCCTACGTGTAATATTTCAAAAGTTACAATGATTTGAAGTGGTGCATAACACTGCAAATTGTTAGTAGAGGAGAAGAATGCAGCACTGGCGAGAATGCACCGCACGAGATTGAATGTGGACGGCGATCGCAAGGCGATGGAAAATCTGTACCGCATAAACGACTAAATAGTTCGCGCAAAGCAGGCTTGCTGAAACTCCTCAAACTCACTGGAGATTTTGAAACACTCTTGTCCTGCGAGTTTAGCCAACCCTCACCTCGAGTGAGTGGCGGCAGGAATATGGAAGAAGTAAACAAAAACTCCTCGAGAGAGAGGGAGAGTGAACTTCAGGGAGAGGATGATTTGACGTGAGGTGCGCTTTTCGAGACTCTCGATGACTTTTTTGTTTGACGCAAGAAGCTCAGAGTTCACCCAGAGTGAGAGCAAGAGCGTGTGTAGGAAAACATGAACATGAATGGCAACTATCCTCACTCTTATTTTATCCCCCTTCGCTCACAAGCTCTGAAGCTCATTGGAATGATTTGGCAGTAGGCATTCTACTCCTCAGAAAAATCCTACGCTCGGCTCATTTCAAACTCGCGAGCGAGGCCTGACGCAAAGGCTACGTGCCGCAAGCCGATGCAAGGAGTTGGACGTTAACATTCTCATAAACGAGTGTGAGGTGATAGCGAGGTGGAAGCAGTACTATGACGAGCACCTCAACGGTGATACAGCAGAAAACGAAGGTGGCACTGCATCAGACCTTGGAGCACGTGCAGAAGACGACAGGATACCGGCCCCTGATCTTCAAGAAGTTGAGGAGGAGATCGGTCAGCTGAAGAACAACAAAGCAACTGGTGTAGATCAACTACCAAGTAAGCTATTAAAATACGGTGGTGAAGCACTGGCTAGAGCGCTGTACTAGGTAATTGCCAAGATTTGGGAGTAGGAGATATTACCGAAGGAGTGGATGGAAGGTGTCGTATGCCCAATCTACAAAAAGGGCGACAAGTTGGATTGCTGCAACTACCGCGCGATCACACTGCTGAGCGCCGCCTACAAGGTACTCTCCCAAATTCTATGCCGCCGCCTGTCACCATTTGCAAGAGAGTTTGTGGGGCAATACCAGACGGGTTTCATGGGTGCCCGCGTTACCACGGACCAAATTTTCGCGATTCGGCAGGTTCTGCAGAAATGCCGCGAATACAACGTGCCTACAAATCATTTGTTCATCGATTTCAAATCCGCATACGACACAATCGATCGAGATCAGCTATGGCAGATTATGCACGAGTACGGATTTCCGGATAAACTGACACGATTGGTCAAGGCGACAATGGATCGAGTGGTGTGCGTTGTTCGAGTATCGGGGACACTCTCGAGTTCCTTTGCATCTCGGAGGGGGTTACGGCATGGTGATGGATTTTCGTGTCTGCTATTAAACATCGCGTTAGATGGTTTGAAAAGAAGAGCTGGGATAGACACGAGTCGCACGACCTTCAGGAACTCCATCCAGCTTCTTGGCTTCGCCGATGACATCGACATCATGGCACGAACTCAGACTGAAGGCTGAAGCTAGGCGGATTGGACTTGTCATCGCATCGAAGACGAAATACATGAGAAGAAAAGGTTCTAGGGAAGACAATGTTAGCCGCCCACCCCGAGTTCACATTGAAGGTGACGAAATCGAGGTGGTTGATGAGTTCGTGTATTTGGGTGACCGCCGAAAATGATACCAGCAGAGAAATTCAAAGACGCATAATGGCATGGAATCGTGCCAACTTTGGTCTCCCGAGGACGCTCCGGTCGAATAAAATTCGGTGCCGCACAAAGTTGACTGTCTACAAGACGCTGATTAAACCGGTGGTCCTCTACGACCACGAGACCTGGACTCTGCTCGTGAAGGACCAACGGAACGGAAGGTGTTGCGTACCATCGTCCACGTTGCAAAAATAGGGCGACTACGGTGGGCTGGGCACGTCGTAAGAATTCCGCACGACGACTCAGTGAAAATGGTTCTAGAAAGCGACCCAAAAGGAACAAGAAGAAAAGGCGCGCAGCGGGCAAGGTGGATCGACCAAGTAAAAGGCGACCTGCGGACCCTTCGCAGACTACGAGGCTGGCGAAGTGTGGATCGGGTGGAGTGGAGACTACTTCTTCAGACAGCAGAGGACAACAAGGCCTTAGTCTGATTGGTAAGGTAAGAACTTTTTTAGGTCTAAACAATTTGAAATGGGTGACATTCGATTCCCGTGCTATTTTTACAGTAGATGGGTGCTATTTGAGTTCATTTCCTGGGCGCCAAATAAGTTTTCAACTGTTTTATTAGGTTGTATCAGAGGAGAATCGGGTAAAAAGGACAATTTGTTGAATATATTTGACAATTTAACATTTTTCATCGGTCAATCCGGATTATCCGGAGATCCAGGGTATGGCCACTGTATTCCATCATATCAATTCCATATTAAATACACTTTGATCTCAAATACTGCCTGCGGTTGTGGAATAGTTCTAGCGACGTTTCATCTCTGATGGTTATACTTTCCACACTACAATTCGGGAGAGCATTACACCTCACTTGGAGTAACACATTGTAACGTTGAAAATAACAATCTATTTTTCGAATAAACATACCATACGACCTATTAAGCCGAAAGATAAAGGATGTACCTAACAATTTTTATCAATCAAATCTTTAATTTTGGCAATATTCAGAGATATCGATTGTTCCAAGAAATTTCTATTTTTGCATGGATTTTTGCAAAAATTATTTTTAAATTTTATTAATTTCAAAAGACTTTTCTTCTAAAAGTTTTTTACCTCCATTCATGTAGTACAGTGATGGTGTACTGTTATACTAGGGAAATCGTTATATTAAGCAAAACTAATCTTTTCATGGGAAGCTGCTGCTTGAATCGCGTTGGAAAACGTTTTTGAAAACTAGCAGTTTTCTCAATCTAAGTCCCAGGTTTGGTGAAAATTGAGCATTTTTTTAAATTTTGTCAAGTGAATAAATAGTTTTGTTCCGCTTCTCATAGCTTCTTAAAGCTCTTCCGGATCTTCCAGATCGTTTCCGAATTCATTCTAATTTGGCACAGTTGCTGGGGATCCCAATACGAACCAATAGAGTTGTGGGGAGCCAGGTTTGATATACGTTACCGCCACCGTCTCATAGTTCCTTGCCATGATGTCGATGTCATCGGCGAAGCCAAGAAGCTGGATGGACCTCCTGAAGATCGTACCAATCGTGTCTAAAGGGTGTCCACGATGAAATTGCCACACTATGAAATTGCTCTAACTTTTTAACCGTTGGGTAGAATTTAATGAAAATTTGGGTGGATTTAGTTCATAGTGCATTATTTACATCCTGCAAGTTTTAAAGTCCTGTGATCAAAACTCGCGGAAATGGAGTCGAAAGAACAGCCCGTGCGTGATAAAATCTTGCGCATTCATCACGAGAACAAGGATCTCTCGCATCGTTCCATCGCTAAAACGTTGGGAATCGCGAATTCCACGGTGTCGCGAGTGATTAAGCGGTTCGAGGAACGGTTGACCACCGATCGGAAGCCCAGAAGTGAAGGAAAAAGTATTCCGTACAACACCAAAAATCACAACCGCGTAGTTGGGGCCTTCAACCGAAATCCGAACGCCTCCGTTAGGGATGTGGCTAAGAAGCTGCACCTAAGCCGAAGTTTTGTCCAAAAGGCCAAAACTAAGGCTGGGCTTCGAACGTTCAAGGTACAAAAGGCCCCTAATCGCGACGAGAAGCAGAACAAGTCCGCCAAAACCCGTGCCAGGAAGTTGTACCTCAACATGCTGACGCACAACGCACATCACATGATACATCGTCGTCTTGACCAATGGTGTCATTTTATCCGGAAATCCTTACTTGTCCATAAGTTGACCTATCTGCTATTGCTATTTAGACACCGTAGCATTGAATTGTTGAATACGTGTTATATAACTACTATCACGAAGCATTATGACATACTTTTTTGACATTTCCAATCTCTACATCAATATTTGGTACACCAGCATGAATTACGTCACGTCGATCAATTTATAATCTTTTTCGTTGTGTAGTAAGCTAGGAATAAGTTGAGCTTTTATTGCCTATGAAACGACATATCATTAAAAGAAGATTATGTTTATCCTGAAGCAATAAACAATCAAATGATTTAAAGCTATAAAAAAATCCACGACTCTCGATTATCTGAATTTCAATTGACCCTAATTGAACGAAACAAGATCAATCTAGGAGCATCAATTTGGCTGTAATTGGCATGTAGATAAACAAAACCGGGAGCCACTCTATCCCGGCTCGGCAACCTCCCAGCCAGCGGATGAGGCAATAAAATTTGCAACGAGCACCAGAAATTCCTAGCCCGACTTTTGCCAGTACCAAATTATCGTTACCTAGGTGCTTACCGTCTGCGATGAGTCCTCTAGACGGAGAGACAGTCATTCTAGGAAAATGAAATACCAACTAGGATTTTCCGTTTCTTGAGCGTTTCATGACCACGACGATGACGATGATGGGAACAGACACGTAAATGTGGGAGGAATCTTGCCATTTTAATGCATATTTCTCTCACAGATTTGTGCTGCGCTGTTATTGCTACGCTACTGTTACCATTCTGGCAGCCCAGTCCTGTTGCAGGCACTCGTGCGCAATCTAGCCTTGTTGTTTATTTTACCGTTTTATTCAATTTTATGGCTTTTGGAGCAGAGGCAGCTCAGCAAAAAGAGGGAGCATCGTTCTTCAGTATGCAAAGATGATTTACTTTAAATTGAAGATGATTCTTACGGTTGAACGACGCCATCGTTGTCGTCGTCGACGTTGGAAATTGCGAGTGGGTGGACAATTTGGTTGAAGTTTCACAACCGCATGGTCATTCTCAGTTAGACAATCTCGGTCACTTTTGTTGTAGTAGTTGTTGTTGTTGGACAGACAGGAAATATTCTGGGGTTGATTCTGGGGGAAGTTGTTATGGAAATTGAGAAGAAGGAAACTCAGAAGAAAGTGCTGCTTGGGCTGTGACAGGTACACTTGAGATAAATGTTGTTCATTCCGTGCATTTTCTTCAGTTGGTGCCAGAAAATCGAGAAAAATTGGGTTTGAATAAACTTGAACCTAACGCACTTGAAATGTACAATGTATGTTCTGTTGTCAGAATTTAAATCGCTTCCGAAATTAATTTTCCCTTATCTCACATTCTACTACAGCTTCCATGAATTCCGTCAATGCATAGTGCTCAGCTAATCAATTTAACCTTTCTGTCAGAGGAATATAAATTTTCCGCAGCGGGAAACAATTCCGAGCAATTTTAATCATTCATTGGCCATCTCAGTGCTAGCTCTACAGAGCTGCAACGCTATGCGGCCGTTGCTGCATAGCTGTTTAAAATTTTCCAACTTCAAGTCCTTCGACCCCGGCTGCCTGCAGCCGCTATGACTGAAATTATATCTGTGCCAATGATAAGCCATTTCGAGAGTTATTTCCATAGCCATGACTTTTTCGGTGGGGTAATGAGTACGGCATGGAAGGGACATGCAGCTCTACCGATTCACATCCCACAAGAGCAGTAATTTATAATAATTACACCATGAATTGGCCCGGAAGGGGCCCCGATGATTAACCCAGATCTTTACGGCTGAATGAGCATATTTTATTCATTTTCGGTATTGCATTTTTAAATAATTAGGCAATAAACACATTTTAATCACTGAGCAAGCGGATGCGTGAGAGCGGCAAATTACTGCCAATCACACAGTATGGACGCTTCCCTGGGTAGCATGTAATTGTGCCGATGACAGCATCGACGTGTTGAGGGAGACCACTTTGCACGTAAATTTCACCGGGCCCGGGTGATCCCATCGGTGTCATTGCAGCTTCCAGGACGAATACCGGCTCGCGAGTTTCACAGATCCGGTGGTAGGTAGGTGATATGGAAATTTCGCCCAGGTGGAATGAAATTGTAAATTTTAAATTTTAATAATGGCTGCACTTAAATGGCACATGCAGCATGAGATTGCAGTCATGAGTGCAACATCAGTTTGGATTGGCTATTACGGAAATATTGTTTGGAATTGATGTTTCTGACGTTTTTTTTGCTAATCAAAAATCACTTAGTATGAATGACAAAGGACGATTCAATAATGATGTCCTGTCCACTCTTGAAGGGGGAGAGTAGGGCAATATGAGACAATGGGCAGCATGAAATATAGCTTTGACTGCAAACAATAGAAAATGGAGGCGATTAACATGAGCCTGAACATTAGACTGATGCAAAATTTGAAATTTTCGCTTCACAGTGTTCAAACGGTTCCAATTTGGTTCCTCATTAGCCTTCCAAAATTTGAAGTCATTTAGTAAGAAACTGACTTGGCACAAACCATTTGAAGTTTATATGGAAACCACAATTTTGTATTCGTATATATATATCTAATAATTAACCCTATTACTCTGAAAATTAATTATATTACTAATTGATATCTGTACTGGAAGTAAATTTTTACAGCTACAACTTTGTTGAAGACCATTTTTCGATCAAATGTAATGATCAAAAGTTATGAATGATTCAAGTCACTATTGTCTTATGATTATACTCAATTAACATGGCAACTATGTTACACGCTATTTCAAAACTAACTAAATTTGGGTAGAATCCACCCAGATCGGTCAAAACTGAACCTACCCAAAAATGGGTAAACTGTGTTGGGAGTAAACATTGACAAATAAAAAAAATCGACAAGAATCCGATCGACGTTGTTAATTTGTCAACTTGTCACTCCCAACATAGTTTACCATTTTCGGGTAGCTGCAGTTTTGACAAATCTGAGTGGATTCTACCCAAATTTGAAAGTTGCTAAGCAGTTGCTTGATCATGCCATAACATTATCAATCTCTTAAACAATTAATAACTATATAATTTGATGTTTGGCTGAAAAACAATATTGCGCAAAGTTGTCGCTGAGAAAATTTTCCATAAGAATAGCTGTAGAAATTTTTAACGGTGCAATATGAAAGAAGGATAGAAGATTACGAGTAAAAAGTTTGGTTTCTCCATAGTAATTCCCATATAAACTTCAAATGATGTGTGCCCAGTCTGTTTCTTACCAAATTAGTTCATACCTTGGGAGGCTAATATAGACCCGATTTGGAACCGCTTGAGCACTGTGGAACGAAAATGTCAAATTTTACATCAGTCTAATGAGCATGAGCATGATTGACCGCCCGAGGATGCAACTCCGTTAATGCCAGATCAGCTGTAATTACACAAATAACCAATTGACGTTGCTGGAGACTAGCAATCATCCTCAATGTGTAAATACTGGTGATATAAAATCAATAAATACCAGTGCCGGCCACGTCCGAATGCTGCTCAAGATAGCTTTACTGAAAGCCGAGAACACCTCTGCACTTTCACGAGAAATCACTGGGATGTTGGATAAATGGGTTGGGATTGCAGCAAGATTCGTTTTGGTAAACAATATGCTGAATTGATGACCTAACGATTCAATATCGTGAAGGAGCTTGGATTTGAATCCAAAGTTTTCTGCTCGGTATGCAAAACCTGTCGCCAATAGACCACCAAGCTCTTTATTTCAATTACGATCAAGTTACCGTTCAACTTGTTGTTAATAGGTTTTGATCCCGGCAGCGACATTTCCGACGACGACAACAACAATATTTGCTTAATTTAGCATTATTTCTACAATTGTCTCTAAATCCAAAGTGTGTTCGCGGAACAAAAAAAGTTTAACAGTGCTCGATTAAACATTTCATGTTTATTACAATTTACTGCGATGGCAGATTTTTTTTTCGTTCAAGTATGCGACCTACAATGAGAAATTAAATATATTTCAAAATAATTTAAACAAAACTGCCAATCTCTTAAAAAATATGATTTATCCTAGCTATGGCTAATACTGGAACATGGCCAATACTGGAGCATCTGCCCTAAAATGAACAAGTTTACTCGCATGTACAAACTCATGCGCTTCTCGAGCAAAGTAAAATAACAACCTGATATCATCTTGAAAACATATATTGTTATTCCAGATATCATTTTGTTTTCAGTTGTTATCGCGTAACTAATTTAGTTATCAACCTTGACTAATTTTGTTATCATTTGTTATCATGAAAACATATCAAATGATGCAAGGCTCCCGAGAGAGGTTCCTGGACCGGTTACCCCTGCTCCATCCAATCTAGTGCCGTCTGTATAAAATATAATTGATCTTGAACAAATGTGTGGTTCCCCATTTTCCCACAAATCGCTATCCGGATCTGCTATAAGACGATCGAAGTGATATTTTTCCTTCATCCAATCTTCATTTTGTATCACAAGATAATCAACATTGAACATTTTTAGGATGCTCATATGTCCTCTAAGATCACCTTCAAGGAAGTGCTGTAACCGTCGGATCCTTAATGCACTCCTTTCGGCTTCTAATTGATTAAATTGATGCAAAGAACGCAGATAAAGTAGAGCATCTAGTGCCATACTTGGTGTGCTGCTCATTGCACCAGTTATTGAGAGAGTAGCTAGTCTTTGCACTTGCAGTCTCCCCTGCTTCTTCTGAGCTGATTTTGGTTTTAGGTTTTAGGCCACCAAACCAATGATGCATACACACTTAGAAATGCCTAATCTTACACGTGATGGAATCCATATTTGACATAAACGATGAGACGTAAACAAACATGTCATGTAAAATTAAGTGCTCCGAGACTGAAAAATTCGAAAGTACGTTTGATTGAGCTGAATTTCGCGACAATTATGACTCAATTTTAAGTCAAAATTAACGCTCGTAAATGTCAGTCTCAGAGAATCTAAATTTTCATATTTTTTTCTTAGTGTGTGTGTGTTTTTTTTTTTAGTTCTTTATTAAGGAGATTTTTAGCCTATGGCTAGTTCATCTCCGGAGAAAGGAGAGGGCTCAGAGTGAGTAACCGCTAGATACATGGTATATTAACATTTAGTTAATACCTTTGGTTGCTGGCTCTTCAACTTATAAGAAAAAATAACAATATATAAAATAATGAAACAGAGGAACAACAGAAAACAAAATGATTTAAAACAAGCTACAAACGATTAATCCAAACAAAACAGAGCTCAGCTGTTATGGGTCCAATAGGGGAAATCCATCCAGCTGAGATGTCCCGACGGCCGAAAGAAATTCCTGCTATACCAAGTGGTAGATTTTGGCTTCTTTTAAGAAGGTTACTAGTGCTGCCGAGGCCGAAGTATCACTCCCGAGCAGATCGCTGATGCTGGAAGTTAGGCAGAGTGACTTCCGAAGATTTTGGAACTCCGGGCAGTTGCACAGGATGTGTCCCACAGATGATGCAGCTTCTGCGGAACGGCAGGCCACCATAGTTATAGTAGAGTTTGGTGTGCCCGGTTCGAAGCCACCAAATCACGCGTTGATCCCTTAGGTTGTCCAGTTCTCTCCATGGTTCAGTTGACCCTTTTACTTTGCGGATGAAGGCAGTTCTGTTGCGGACTCACTCAGATTCCCATGCCGCCCGAATGGTCCGCATGATTCACCATCTGACGTCCTGTAGGGGTACCTTGTTGGTGAGTCTGGATTCTTAGTGTGTAGGTTATTCGGAGTCTTTCAATCGTCAAATAAGTCCAGTGGATCATTTACCAAAAGTTTTTTTTTACTTATTCAAAGAGCATTTGTTGCCTTATTGATGAATTGCTCTAGATGCGAATTGCAATTTAGTTTGCTGTCAAGAGTAATTCCCAGATACTCGACTGTGCTTGAAAGTTCTAAAGTTATTCTTTTCAATTTAATATTACACACTTAGAAAAAATCATGCAAACTTAGGTGCTCTGAGGCTGACATATACGAGCGTCAATTTTGACATAGAATTGAGTCATAATAGACGTGAAATTCAGCTCAATCAAATGTACTTTTCGTCGAGTAACAAACCTTTAGGTTTTTCTAAGTGTGTATTTATGGACATTTTTTCCTTCGTGTGAATGGTACAATAGTTGTTTTAGATGGATTAATATTCAATCCTTCTCTATTGCACCACGATAAAACACAATTTAGAGCAATTTGCATTCTACTTGAAATGACATAGTAATTATTTTCCACGAACTAATATGACTATATCATCTGCGAAGCCAATAATCTCGAAACCCTGTGCTTCTAAGTTTTTGAGAAGGTCATTAACTATTAAAGGCCACAGTGGAGGTGAACGAACACTTCCTTTAGGACACCCTTTTACATCTCTAACTGTTATCGATGAGCGTCCAAGGTTTGCTAAGATTCCTCTTTTGCTAAGCATTTCGTTAATCCAATTAACTATGCTTTTATCGAAATTACGTTTCATCATAGCGTTTTTCATTGAGTGATAAGATGCATTATCAAATGCTCCTTCAATATGAATGAACACTGCTGGAGAAATTTCTTTTGAATCAATGGATTTTTCTAGTTTTGTAACCAGCGCATGAAGAGCTATTACTGTTGATTTACCATGCAAACTGATATTTATTTAAAGAAATTGTAACCAAGTACTTTGACTTTAGATACTCATCTATTATTTTCTCCATTATCTTCAGCATAATGGAAGATAGGCTAATTGGCCTGAAGGATTTAGGAGAAGTTTTATCCTTTTTACTAGCCTTCGGAATAAATATAACCTTAACTTGGCGCCAGGTTATTGGAATATAGATTAATGTTAAGCTTGCTCTAAACATTTCTGTAAGAATAGGTGTAAATGTTTCTTTCCCTTTCTGGAGTTTTACTGGAAAAATTCCGTCCCTACCTGGTGATTTGAAAGGTTAAACATAATCAATCGTCCATTCAACTCGATTCTCTGTAAAAAAAATGTTGGCCAGATTTTGAGCATCTTTCCTGTCTCTCTCTGATCCAGTCAACTCGTTCATTTTTTCCTGAACATACGTCCTGGTATTTCCAGAGACAGTTTTCGCTGCACATAGGGAAAATGGCTCTAACGTTGGCCTATGGATCTAAGATTGGGCTCATCGCTAAAAATCTGCTATTTATCAATTTTATCTAGATAAACGCGTCATTTGGACGGTACTAACGGATATTTTTGGTCGCTAATGAAAATTTAGTCGATTGCTGAATTTACGTATGGGCCCAAATTAGGAGCATTTAGGCCGACATTACATACATTTCCCCTATATTCTGGTTTTCATTTATGTTAGAAGTAGAACATGGAGAGTGTGTTTTCATCATTATATCTAACGTTTCCTTCACTGATCCAGTAAACGAGCCGTCCTCTTTTTTAAGAGTTCCTAGGCCATTTGAATGATCTTTTGAAAGAATTTTCTGTAATGTAGCTGCTTTTGGAGTATTTTCAATGTTTCCACATGAATGCCTTCAATACTCTCTTTTCAATCATCTAATTTCCCTATTATAAGCTGTGATGGCTTCTCTATATTGATTCCATTGCTTTGTTGTTTTTGCCGGTTAAATAGTTTCTGGGCTTTGTTTCGAAGTTTCTGTAAGGTTTTATTCCACCAAAAGGTACATCTCTATTTGTAGAACGTTACTTTGCAGGACAGCTATCGTAATAAACCTGTTGTATTAAGCCAGAGAGCTGTTGAGAATTTTTCTCAATTTCAATTTATGTGTTTGAACATCCTCTCAAGCTGTTTACTCCAACTTTAAGTTTTTATTTATACTGCTCCCCTACCAGAGCAAAGTAAAATAACAACCAGATATCATCTTGAAACCAAGTCTTGTTATTTCAGATATCATTTTATTTTCAGTTGTTATCGCATAACCAATTTAGTTATCAACTTCGAATAACTTTGTTATCAGTTGTTATCATGAAATAATATGTAATGATGCAAGGTTACTTTAAAACTTCAAATATTATCCGCATGGTAAGAAAAAAAAAACACACTGCCAAGCATGTTTCAGTTATCTGCGTAAGGCTTTAATACCAAATCGATAAAATAATTTGAAATTTGTTGAAAATATTTGCATGGATCACAGGATGTGTTATCAAGCTGTTTTCAATGATAACTAAGTCAGTTATTTTTGTGATATCCACGGAGAAATTTTTTGTAATAATTTGTGTTATGTTGGCTGCTTATTTAACCACAATGATAACATTTTCAGTTATCAAATCTTGATAACCAGGTATCAGAACTTGTTATCAATTTGGTATAATCCTTTGCTCGGGTAGTCTTCCAACTACACGGTGTGGCCTCGACGGTGTACCTGCTTCCACTAGAAGGTCCACCAGCAAGTGGATGTGATCACTATTGCATTTGAAAACAAGGCCCAACAAAGACACTTTCAATCGAAAATCGTCAAGCGACGACGAAGCTGTCAAGCATCACTTTCAATTGAAAATCATTTTGTCTTTTCTTCGAGCAGATCCTCTTCGACATCTGTTTGTTTTGGCTTGTCATATGAACTTACTTTCGCATTGAAACGAAGCTGTTCGATCCAAATTCACGCAGTTTTTCTGATTTTCCGACTGCGCATAAATATGTGCACGTGGATGTCAAATTTATCATTTCTAGTGGTTTGTTTCGGTTTCTATTCATTTCCATCTATTTCCGTCACTTTTACTCCGGTGTGATATGGAAGGAACAGAACGAGAACAAAATGTGCGTTCGAGACCATGCACTGATCGATACAAAATGAAAACAACAGCACGCGTGTCACATGCAGTCGAGGATTTTTTTTTGGCTTACGGTAGACGTTTACGTATTTTAGTAGTTGGATAAAAAATTGAAAGCTGTTGAGGTGATCTGAGAGAACTTGTGGTCACAATTCCCTTTCATATGTGGATGTCTAGTGGATCATATTACTCAAAGCATGGCGCCATGCGTTAATTATGTCACGCTAAAATGAGGAAAAAAAAATACCATCCCTCTCCCCTTTCGTCATGTTTTTCCTATACCTAATACATTGCTTGCCACAAAATTTTACACCGATTGATTGGATGAATTTGCTTCCAGCAAATGATGAATTTACAGGAAACTGGTATCATTTCAATACGCCGTGAGAAGCCTAATGGATAATTTGAACCACTCCAATATACACTACCCTCCTACAGTTTCAAGCTGCACGACTAAAAGGAATATGATACAACCAATTATCCTGAACAGATCAAGTTTATATTGATTGTTCGCAGTTAAATATGCTGACAGCAAACAAAAAAAACCAGTACATTTTCCTGCAACAATATGATTGCGGAGAAAAACCATTTGTTGGCTTAAAATTACTCACACTCGACCCCACAGCTGGTGTTGAGCATCATTTTCCAGTCCAGGTCTTCGAATAATAATTAATCGCTCCCACTAGCACCGATGAATGTCCACTTCTGTACCCTCATCGCCGTCGGAATTGATGGCGGTTTGGGATGAAAAAGAAACACCGTAAATCAATTATGAAAATTGCCTCATTAAATTGAGAATTAATCAAATTGGTTTGAAATACTCCCACTTGCGTTCCTTGATGTTTGGCTAGTTGGTTAACAGGGATAAACGTCGTGCTTAATGCAATACAAATATTTTTTCAAAATTATTTCTTGTTTACGTTTGGTTTCGTGGAAAAGTTTACTGTTCATATTAAAGCTGCGGAATGAGGAGGAGCTTAAAAATGGCAAGCATTCAATTTATTTACAATTTGCTTACGAAAACGAGAATTGCAATGTAACATTTTGAACTTTATATATTAGAAAACGTTTGCTATTTTTTAGAAATATCTCAGCTTAATTTTATGCTGTGGTTCGGAAGTAGCTAAAGCAGCTCGAATCATGAGAAACTAATGCAGATTTAACAACATTATAAGTCGTTCCTTTGCAAAATGCTTACCTACCAACATTTCACCATACTCAACAGAACGAGCGACTATGCGGATAGGAACGTTGGAGCACACCGCACAGGTGTGTAGCTATCGTTGGTTATATGTATCGTCTGTTCTGTGGTAAACACTGGCTGGGGTAAAAAGTAGTTACAATGTCTAGTTGGTTAGTTTTGTGGTTAGGAGGCAGATAACGATAAATGCTCGGTTGTGTTGAGGTCGGCATAGGGAGAGCAAAAGCAAAGCTAACAGCACACATTTGTAAACCGCTACAAAGTGCGTATATTTGTAGCGCAATTCGACTATTGTACGGTTGTAGTTCAACTGAAATCGGTTAGCATTTTCGTGGTGTGCTGCATATTGAGACATATGTACATTATATTCTTTAAATTTCCCTTCTAGAAACCCTTCCCTTGATGTTTTAAGGTAGCATGGTTTAGCATGATATAAGAATCCTGATGAATGTGGGCATCTTAGTGAAATACCTGTATAAAAAAGAGAAGGATGAGTAATTTTCATTTAGCTCTACTACTTGTTTTTGCTTATCCTTGACAGATACGCGTATTTCATCTTAAATGTGCAGACTTCTTCAGTGTCTTGTACTTTTAATATACTGCTAGCTTACCCGGCAAACTTCGTACTCTCTTGAATGCTGATGAATGGTTAAAATAATTAATTGACATTTTTTTTCAAAATTGTTTCTGATTTTGTTTTAAAGTTTGTTTGTTTCTTAACCTTTAAGCAGTAGTTTCGTATGGTTTCCTGATCCTTTAACATTTTTCAAAATTGCGGATCAGAGACCGACGTTAAATAAAGGAAAAAAATAACATTATTTTCAGAACCTTTTGATGTTGTTTTTTTTTCCTTTAACCCTCCGTTACTCACGCCAACTTTTGTAACACGTGTACTCGCGCGTTGTACTTTGTACAACAGTGTGAGTTTTCAATTGCCATTTTGCAGCCGAGCTACCAATCGATATGAAACCAACGGGTATTCCTTAAAAAAACTTGTTTTTAACTAAACAAGCTTATCTTTTATCACAGTTAACCCCCAAAAAATGCGGACACTAGACAAAATGTGAATGGAAACCGCGTAAACGGTGTCCGTACTACGTGGTATTTGACTTAATTGGTTACAACATGGAAAATCTCGAGATCCTGACCAGATAGAAAGTTTTTGTCTTTGGCAAAGTTGTTCAAGAGATCATAACTTTTAGCTGGTGAACAGTAGTTCAGAATTTTCTCACAAACTCTAGACTTTAACTTCCTGAACAACTTTGTTCAAGACAGTAACTTTCTATCTGGTAAGGATCTCTAGATATATCACAAGCGAGAATTTCACATTTCACTAGCGCTACGCCCAAGTACCAATTTGAGTTTTATGAGGGTTCTGAAGACCATTATTTAGACTTGTAGAACACTTTAAAACTACGATAAAACTTGAAATGTTACTTGGGCGTAGTGAGAAAATTTTGAACAACTGTCCACGAGCAAAAATTGTGTGATACCCGGAACAACTTTGCCGACGACAGTAATTTTCTATCTGGTCCAGGAATTGAGATATTTTATATGCGAGAATTTCACATGTATACTAGCACCATGAAGTGAGAAAATTCAGAACTACTACTACAAGTTTGTTGCAGACAGTAACTTTCTATCTGATCAGGATCTCGAGATATAGCAAATGCGAGAAGTGTACATGTATACTAACGCCACGTGGTGAGAATATTCTTAACTACTGTTCACCAGCCAAACAGTCTTGACCCCCTAAACAACTTTGCCGAAGACAGCAACTTTCTAGCTGATCAAGATCTCGAGCTATTGAATATGCGAGTGAATATATGAATACTGAGACAACTTTGAACTATTGTCATCCAACAAAAAGATCTTGGCTTCCAGAAAAACTTTGCCGAATACATTTACTTTCTATCTTTTCAGGATCTAGAGATATTTTATATGCAATAGTTTCATATGTATAGTAACGGCGCAAAGTGAGAAAACTCTGAACTACTGTCCACCTGCGAAAAAGCCTTGACCTCCTGAACAACTATGCCGAAGACAGTACCTTTCTATCTGGTTGGGAACTCGAGATATTTTATATGATAATTTCACGTTTATACTAGCGTCGCGTAGTGAGCAAATTCTGAACTATTGAGCACCAAGCAATAGGCTTTGACCTCCTGAAAAACTTTGTGGAAGGCAGTAACTTTCTATCTGGTCAGGATCTCGAGATATATCACATGCGAGAATTTCACATGTATACTAGCGCTACGTAGTGAAAAAATTCTGATCTACTGTCCACTAGCGACAAGGCTATGATCTCCTGAACAACTTTGTCGAAGACAGTAACTTTCTATCTGGTCAGGATCTCAATATATTCCATGTTGTAATCAATTAAGTCAAATCCCACGTAGTATGGTCACAGTTTACGCGGTTTCCATTTACATTTTCCCTATTATCCGCATTTTTTAGAAGTTTACTGTAATCAAAAATTACCTTGTTCAGATCAAAACAAGTTTTTTTTGCGGAATACTCGTTGGTTTCAGATCGATTGGTAACTCAGCAACAAAATGGCAATGGAAAACTCATGTGTGTTGTACAAAGTAAAGGGTGATACGGTCAAAATTTGGTCAATATCAACTTGACGTATTTCTTTCAATTTTGCATTTAAAAAACCTGAACACCCCTCATTTTGAAGGTGTGTGTGTGTAGAATGTTGCTCCTATTTTGATTTTGGAATTCATTCTTCAGTTGTCAAAATGCCGTCCAAGCAAGAAGAGCAGCGTATCAAAATTTTGCTCGCGCATCGCGAAAATCCGAGCTACTCGCACGCAAAGTTGGCAAAATCGCTAAAAGTTGCCAAATCAACCGTTACAAATGTAATTAAAGTGTTTGGGGAACGTTTGTCGACAGCCAGGAAGTCTGGATCGGGGGGAAATCGAAAACCGGAAGCCGCTGAGACGACAAAGAGAGTTGCCGGTAGTTTCAAGCGAAACCCTAACCTCTCTCTCCGAGATGCCGCAAATAAGCTGGGTGTATCGTCTACAACCGTGCATCGAGCCAAAAAACGAGCCGGACTATCGACTTACAAGAAGGTAGTGACTCCAAATCGCGATGATAAACAAAATACGACGGCCAAAGCGCGATCCCGGAGGCTGTACACGACGATGCTGACGAAGTTTGACTGCGTGGTAATGGACGACGAAACCTACGTCAAAGCCGACTACAAGCAGCTTCCGGGACAGGAGTTTTATACGGCAAAAGGAAGGGGAAAGGTAGCAGATGTTTTCAAGCACATGAAACTGTCAAAGTTCACAAAGAAATATCTGGTTTGGTAAGCCATCTGTACCTGTGGCGTGAAAAGCAGCATTTTCATAGCTTCCAGGACTGTCAACCAAGAAATTTACGTGAAAGAGTGTTTGAATAAACGTCTGCTGCCTTTCCTGAAGAAACACGGTTGTTCCGTACTGTTTTCGCCGGATTTGGCATCTTGCCATTACGGTAAAAAGGCCATGGAGTGGTACGCCGCCAACAACGTGCAGGTGGTTCCCAAGGACAAGAACCCTCCCAACACGCCAGAGCTCCGCCCAATTGAGAAATACTGGGCTATTGTCAAGCGGAACCTAAAGAAGACCAAAAAAACTGCTAAGGGCGAGCAGCAGTTCAAGGCAAACTGGCTTTCTGCGGCGAAGAAGGTGGACAAGGTGGCTGTACAAAATCTGATGGCAGGGGTCAAGCGTAAGGCCCGGCAATTCGGATTTGGAAAAGCGGAAGCCTAACTGAATATTTTTCCTGAATTTTATACTAATTGAACTTGAAAAAGAAATTTAATTTGATTTTTTAAATAAACGATTTCACCGATTTACACGCGTTTTCACCTTGACCAAATTTTTACCGTATCACCCTTTACAACAGCGCGAGTAACGGAGGGTTAATGTTTTATTATTCAGTTTGGTAGAACAGTACAAATATTAAAAAAGGTATAATGAACAATTAAATATGTATTTCCTTCTTTTGATCGTGAGTTATACCTTGCTATTGTATTTATATGGAAGAACAGCTCATGCTATAAATAATGCAAAATTACAAATTCAGAGAAATGGCATTCAGGGAAATGGATTACTCTGAGTGATGATTTCCGGATTAGTCGGAATAGTATGTTTTGGGTAACTTTAATGTTGTTTTTGATTGATTTAGGAAAATTATTTTGAACCATTGTAACTTCCTTACTACAAAAGCTGGATCCATTAATTTCAACACTTGACTTTTGCAGCAATAAACTTGTTTCTATGCTTTGCTGTTACATACTTGCCGGGATGTGATATTTGAAAAATGAATAATACTGAATGGATCTATACTAGCTCCTAGTTTTAATTACTTAAAGAAACAATGAATATCATTGTTTTCGAAAATTATACAGATTAATCATTGAAGTGCTCTAGAATAAACGACATTTTTGGTTTTGCCGTCTGGAGCAAATACATACAATGGAGAGCTTTTGCCCACTCGTGAACATGCAACATATAACTAACCATGCGAGAAACATGGAAGTTCCAGATTCAATCCGCAAATATCCAATGACTGTCCTTGCGCTTTGTTTACAGTCATTGTAAACGCAAGGCGAACCGGAAACTGCACACGTTTGAATTCAAAAGGCAAATCGGTTGGTATCATTGGAATGCGTGGAATTAAAACGTCCTCACCCTTATACTTCCCTCTATAAATGGTCGCTTCAATGACATTGTTCATCACTTTCTTTACAACCAACCTGGTACCATTGCAAAGTCGAGGTTGATCGATATTCCGCAGCATTATTATAACCTTCATTAGCGAAAAATGGATATGTTTTGTTAGTTGTACAATTAGATGAAAATTTTTGATGTTATTATAACTACCGATCCATTTTACAGCTTCAAATCGTGAGGTGGCAATCCGGGTGATTCCAATGAATTCAAAAATTCAGTTGGGTAGTTCACAACATCTTCTTCGTTTGTAATGGAATCTATAGATTTGTATGAGTGTAACTGGCCAGAAATTTCGTTTTGAATTGTTGAATACAGATCGTCGACATCTTTATTCTTTGCGGCCAAAATCACGCGTTCACTTAACCGATCGTGATTATTGTAGTTTTGTACAATATTTTGAAACACCTTTTGTATGAGTCCACTACCAAATGGGAGTAGATTATTGAGCAAATCCTTGTTCTATCTAAGGCCTCCAGTGATTTTTTGTGTGCCATTGTATATTCGTCCCATACAATCAATTTACAATTCTGCAAAACCTTCGCCATAGCACAGTTTTTGGAGATGTCGCAGGTTGGATTTTCATTGATTTGCATATTCAATGGCAACTTGAGAGCGGAGTGAACTTTTGGATGTTGTACAGGTATTCTCTCGATTAATTTCCTGCTCCTTGAATCAATGTGCGCAAAGGCTCAGGTGGAGGATACAAAACTGCTAATCTAATTTTTACATTCGCACAACACAGCCCTTGAGTTTCTTTCGGATATTTCAAGGCTTTACAATGATGGCATACAGTAGTCATTGAACCGATGGCCACCGCTGGATCAGCACCATAATCAACCGATGGATCGTAACGAAATGCCAAGCGACTACGTTCATTAGTTGAGCTCTGCTGCCTACGTCCCTGACGGTGCTCGCCGCCTGATTGACTAACAGTCCTGCGATCTTGTTCTATTCTCAATATAGCTACCTAACTGTTGTAACCAGTGACAACCGTGCTTCAGCGTTACGGCGTCGTGTGGCCTCGTTCATTTGTAGCCGCTGTTCCGCATTTTGGCTCGCACGGATGGTTCTCTGTTGACTCGCTTTGCGTGTGCAACGGCCAATATTCGCACGTTTCACTTTGGGCATCGTTGGTATACGACGGGATAACTAAAAGCAATGAAAATTGTGAGTAAACAACCTGGAAAGACTTCAGAAGAAATTGAACTTACCACATGAGGTTAAATAGATCTAACAGTCACACTTCTATCACAGCCATTACAGATTGAACACTGCTAAAACTGATAAAAAATATTGAATTTTGGCACAAATCACTTGATTATTTACAGTATACCTCAAGAGTTGCAAAATTCCAGTAGATTTTTTTTTTACAAATTAATGTTTTTGGACAGGCCACTTTCAAAGAGCAAAATTGAATCTTAACGTCGGCGATCGATTGTGAATGAAAGTAGCTGACGCGGTTGCGGTTTCGTATATTTGCGATATCGCCTCCTAGATCAAAGTGGATTCAAAAGCGTTGGAACCTTTTAGGGCCCATGGCATTTCTGGGATTCGCGGGTTTTGAATGTTCCTGGGGGTTTCTTCTACATTTTATTGCATAAAAACACGGTGGGGATCAAGACGAACGAATCCTTGGTTAAATATTGCAAATCCGTCCATCCGTTCTCGAGTTAAATCGTGACATGCACAACGCAAATTTATTTTTATTTATATAGAAGATAGATAGATAGAGAAGATAGATTAATACAAGACACTGAAGAAGTATGCACATTGTAGACGAAACACGCTTATCTTTCCAGGATAAGCAAATAATATAGTGAAATTAAATGGACATTACTAATCCTTCTCTCTTTCTTTATGCGAAATAAGAGTTAAAATATAAAGCAACGATATTAAAAAGTAGTACGTCCAATCATTTTACAACTCAGTGATATTTGCATACCAAACAAAGGCCTAAACTTTAGAATTTTGATATTGATTTGATATCGTGATTGTTTAATTAAACATTCGTTTTCGTTGTCGTTTTCAAGCACAGAAAGAGGCGATAAGGTCCCAGCGAAATAAAATCACTGTTCATACTGAATACATGCTGTATTCTATCAAGTACCGGCACGTCATTCAGGAGAAGATATTTTTCACAGATGGGTCTACCATAAATGCGTTCACTGGTTTTGGAGTATTCAATGAATTTCATAGCGCCTGCTATAAACTTCAGAAACCCTGCTCAGTTTACGTTGCGGAGCTAGCAGCTATATCATACGCGTTAGAGCAAATTGCCTCACTTCCCCCTGAGCATTACTTCATTTACACGGACAGCCTAAACTCACTGGAGAATATTCGTTCATTGAGGCCCATGAAGCACTCGTCGTATTTCCTATTTGAAATACGATCTACCCTGAGTGCTTTATCTAATTGCTCTTATACTTTCACCTTGGTTTGGGTTCCTTCTCATTGATCTATTTCGGGTAACGAGAAAGCGGACTCGTTGACTAAGGTGGGTGCTATGGAAGGTGACATTTTCGAGCGACAAAACGCCTTCAATGAATTTTTCTCAATTGCTCGTCAGCAAGTCCTCAGCAACTGGCAACAAAAAGAGGAATGATGGTGATTTGGGAAGATGGCCACACTCTATTCTCCCACAGGTGTCGAACAAACCATGGTTTAAAGGGTTGGACCAGTACCGTGACTTTATCCGCGTCATGTCTAGGCTCATGTTCAATCACTTTTCATTAGACTCACATCTCTATCGGATTAGGCTCTCAGACAGCAATCTATGCACCTGTGGTGACGGTTACCACGACATCGAGCATGTTGTTTGGTCTTATACTTTATACGGTGTTGCCAGATCTGAGTTGCGTTAGGAGCCCGAGGGCCCGAGTAAAGCAACCTGCTACACCCGTTAGAGACGTTCTGGTTAGCCGCGATCTCGAATATATGAAGTTGATTTACAATTTTCTAAAACGGACCGATTTGAGAATTTAAGAGTCTTTTGCAGTTTTATTTTAAATTATTTTTTAAAGTGATGTGTCAGTCCTCTCATCGTTCTCCCAACATTAGCTTTTTGTGTTTCGTTTCAGTTGTCTCATCAATTGTCTATTCACCTTTCAAGATTCAGAGTAGTGCTAGGACTCGGATTATGCGGATATTTTTAATTTGCAATGTTATTAAATTCTGGCAATTAAAAGATCTTCCATTCCACATGAGGTCACATAGGTGTCCACCACTTTTTGACAAATATTTAGAACGGTAAAAAAGAAAACGGTTGAAGGGAGAATAAATTTGAAATTTTATTATCCGGATAACCGTCTGATAACCATCTCAACGTTTTCTCAATTAATTTTATTTCAATATTGGGCACTAGAAAGCATGATATTCTGTATACTGAATATCAATTTAACTATATTTCAGTTTTTTCGTTATTACCATGATTTTTAGCCGAAGGCTAGTTCATCACGTTATACTGCAGATGGTCAGGCTGGATCATGCCTAAAAAATAGGTTTCAATTTGACATGAACGTGACGTATAACTGACTCTGCTTACCCAACAAATGAGACAGACAACATTTAAAAAACTTAATGTTAGGTGAGGATTAGATCGGGGCTGTGGTGAGGACTGGCTGCGCGAACAAGGTAGAGCTCAACCGTAGGAGACAGTGCCCGGTCCGGCGGAGAAACCCCGACGGCAGAAAAAAAAATAGAAACGTGAGGAACACACGATCAGTGCAGCCAGCGTCGAGGGGTCGTAACCAAGCAGATTACTGACATTCTCCGGGAGTTCATGTTGTTCGCGTAGCTTCTGGAACTCCGGGCAGACACACAGCACGTGTTACATCGAGGCGGCGATACTGCAAATTGAACAGACCTTGCGAAAAGGTGTCCCACCGAAATTACAGGAAACCCTCGCATGGCCGGTCCGGAGACTTGAGATGATCCGCTGGTCCTTGTACTTTTGGCTGTCTAGCAAGGAGCGTACGGTTTCCATGATGGTATTCACAATCCAACGCCTGACGTCTAGGAGTGGTACGTTCCTGGTGTAGCGGGAACGGGATGCACCAGATCCCGCCAGTCTGTCCGCAGCCTCGTTTCCTAGACCACCGCAGTGTCCGGGGATCCACGTAAAGACGGTTGAAGGTGGGGCGTACCGTGTAATGGCTTGTATCCAGGGGTGGCTCGAGGCTTCGGCTTCCAGCGCTTGGATGGCGCTGTGTGAGTCAGTTAATACGAGGATCGGTTGATCTGCCGGAGTGATGGCTGCGTCTAGAATAGCTTCAGCTTCAGCGGAAAAGACGGAACACTCCTCCGGTAGACTTTGACTCGTTGCAGTGTTCGGTCCTGCCACTCCGAATCCAACTCCAGCCCGCGACCGCGATCCGTCCGTAAAGCGATGAACGTGCCCCGGATAAACCAACCCGAGAAGCTCTGCAACAGAACGTCTCAAAGCTACAGAGTTATGTCCGGCTTGGAATCCGCTCTTAATCCGCTTATCTATTTTGACGACGGTTGATCGCCAACTCTTCTCTCCATGCCAGTGCACCCTGGTCACCGGGGGGAGGTCACGGTTGGCTGCAGTGCGGAGGGCTCTGTTCCCCTCGTTGAGGAGAAAGACCCTTTCGTTCCCGGATGTCTTAGCAGCGAGGGTAGCGGCTTTCGTAGCAATGGCTGCAGCAGATTGATAGCGGAAAGGGAGGATTCCGATTTCCACACATGCAGCGTCTGCAGGCGTGGAAGGGAGAAGGCCGGATACGATGCGTACGTAGGTATTGTATACCGGAGGGAGGATGTGGTTGAGCTTCTTGCTGGCTAAGCAGGGTATTTCGAGGCCGTAGAAAAGTCGACTGTCGATAACAGCCCGAGCGACCCGAAGGTGGATATCACGGTTGATGGACCGAGTGGGCGGGAGATTGTCCTGACTATGTTGATGCGGCTACGATAGTTTTCTTTCACCATCCTGAAGTGCTGGTTGAAGCTTAGGGTGCGATCCAGTACTACCCCTAGAACACGCAATGTTTTCTTGAGCGGAATCGGATGATCTTGGATGGTGATCGGTGGTCCTTGAATCAGATGGTCCGAGTGAAATATATGGCACCATACACTCTGTGGAGCGGAGAGCTGGAAATCAACCGAAAGCACCCACCTGCTGACGGTGGAGACTGCTGCTTTCAGTTGTCTGCAAGTAATTTTATTGAAAATCAACTGAAGTATCCGGATAGTTGAAGTCCCAGCTCTTCGTTGGATGGGAAGCTATTAGGATCAGTGTCACTTCTGCAATCATTGTTAAAAAGAGCTTGTAATGTTACTTCAGCTCTTCCCTCTGTAGCATTTACAAATTCTTTGCCGTAATAACAAAGTCCTTTTGCACTCTGTACTTTTTTGTATGATGGATACTGATTTGCTCCCCTTTGCTTGGCTTGTATTCTTAATAATTGGTAAGCTTGCCATGACAAGTCTGCATCTACTAACAATGCCAATGCTTCCATGGGATCATAAAGCCTTATGCTTGTCTCGTTCCTGGATTTATCCCACGCAGCTTTAATTTGAGATGCTTGAACAGTCGAATTTCTCAGAGCTGCTTTAAGCAAACCTGCCTTGGAATTTCTGCCTTCCGATCAAAGATTCATTTCTGTAGCCATCAAGAGAACTGAAGTAGGAACATCTGATCGCAATTTGGCTACTTTGCTTCGCTTTGAACGCTTCGAGCATTCCTCAAATGGAATCACAGGTCTGCCACGACGACGATCTGAAATCGTAATTTTATGTAATTATTTGTTCTTTTCTTTACATAACTTTTGAATAAATTTTCGATACTTCCCCACGATTGAAAAAAAATATCTATGATTTCCTTATTTTGAAGCAGAACATCAAATAATTGACAAACATAATTGATCAGCAACAAGGGGTGAGACAGCTTTACTCTGAGTTGGTTTTTTGCAGCGAGTAACTCGCGATTAACTCACTGTACCTCAATATTTAGTCGATGCTCATCGATGTTTTTGTTTGGTTACTCCTTGGCTTACTCCGTTTATCCCTTTCACATATTAAGCCTGGTACGCAGCTGAAAAGAAAACGGAAAAGTAATTTTTGAGCATTTTTCCCAAAAGAAAATTTGACAGCTATAGTCTGCTAAATTTTGAGATTATAGGGAGATATGGTCAAATTGTAAAATCAACACTTATTAGTGTTTATGTTGTTTAAATGCA
Organism: Ochlerotatus camptorhynchus; assembly: GCF_037179485.1. Classification (NCBI taxonomy): domain Eukaryota; kingdom Metazoa; phylum Arthropoda; class Insecta; order Diptera; family Culicidae; genus Ochlerotatus; species Ochlerotatus camptorhynchus. The sequence continues at coordinate 1,044,991 of NW_027040902.1, forward strand.
TCCAAAACATCAGTTTTGCAATAAACGCCAACATTACCTAACGGAATAATTGATCAGACCATTATTCCGCAAGGAAAGTGAAATTGCATTCAGAATGCGCCACCTTCATGTCGATCACGATACTAATGTAATCGATCTTTCCTTTACCGATTTCTTTTGAACTGCGTACTGGGTCAAGAAATGCTAAAGGAAAATAATTTCTTTAGCATTCCGTGTCCTATCCCGTAGCACGTAAAAATGTCATTACTTTTCAACTGCGTACCAGGCTTTAGACGTAAGTTTGTTTGTAAAAAAATAGAATTGTTCGGCTATTCAAACGATGTGAATTCCAGATTTTGTTCGGAAAATGGCTTGAACGATGCTGGAAAAGCGTCGAAAAGGGGCGCATTGGCATGGATTTACATCTGCTTCTCTGTGCCAATTGGCTGCTTTGCTGCTGTTATTGTTTTGGAAGTGCTTTTTCTTCGTATTCCTCCGTTTCAAAACGTTGAATGTGAATTAACTGTAGGTGGACATGTGCGATTTGTTCTCGTAAAATAACCACAGGAATCGTTTTCAGATGTCCACCGAAGAGAACGTGAAATCGTTATGGGAAATCACTGGCATACGCAGGAAATATCTTCCCTGTTGGATAAAAACCGATTAACACCCGATTCCCAATTCGAGCTCAGAAGGAAACGCTGCCAACCACTACTCCAGAACGTTCAACACAGTCGACACTGCTGAAGTCGAAGAGTAGGAGGACGATGAAGATACAGCTCCCAATATTTCCGGTGAGTACGATCCTCATCCGGACTTCAAACCTATCATCGATCTAATCGACGAAATCGAAGTGAAAACCGGTGAGGAAGACGAAGAACAAATGTTCTGCGTTCGATCCAAGGTACTGCAGATGGTTCAAAAAGAGTGGAAGGAAAGGGTTCTTGGCAATCTGAAGATTCTCAAGAGTAAATCCGATCCGAACAAGTACAGGATCATCGCTATAGACTTTGCTGACGAGAAACCGAAGAACGAAACATGCTCCGAATATAACGAATAACAGTTAAAAAAACCACTTTTTTCTTTCTGGATGAAATATTTTCTTTAAAGAAGTCCGGAGAACTTTGAGATTTGGGCGTAATTGCTTTTGTGAACAAACATGTCAATCGCTGATTTCTCGTGAATAAAAGAAAAATTTCGTGAACAAACTATACCAAATGATTGAGGAATCATTCATCTACCTGTTTGTGTTGTTAGTTTTTGAGATTGAGCTTCAATTCACGAGAAATCGTCAAATGAAGTGTTTGTTTACAAAAGCAATTACGCCCTAACCTTGAAGTTCTTCGAAAGTTATGTTCAACTTCAACGGAGACTTCCTTCGACGGCCGCAGCAGAATCTCGGTGGTGTATCGCAGAAAACGACTGGATGTTGAGCGATGGGAACGGGATCACTTCGACGAGTATCGGTGAACTGCGGGGTACGTATAATTTGCCGGATCTGGAGTATTTGGTCAGGCGGAACGAGTTCTTCTACCACATCAAGCCGGTTTTTTGTTGTTGTTTTACTTGACAGCAGCTTTTCGGCTTCGCATCTTCATATGTTGCTGTGATGTGAAAAGTGAGAATGCAAATGACAGTGATCTTGCTCACTGAGCAATGTGAGTTACCCGAGGTGCCTAAAAAGCAACTCTAAAATTGCTCATCATTAGGAGCTGTCTTACCCCTTGATCAGCAATGATTACAATATTTATTTAAAACAAAATAAGATTAAAAATAATTGAACAATATTTCCGTCTACTTTAGGGTGAGCAGGGTTGCGCCAGTAAAGTAAATTTTCATATGATAAAAATAAAAGCTAATTTAATATTTTCAACCAATGTTAAATATTTGTTTGGTATACAAGCAAAAACAAATTATCAAAATTGACTGTAATGATTTCAGAGCGTAGCTTCTCTCAAAATACACAGCATTCATGACAAATTATCAAACGTTTAACCAGAGACATGTACATTTTGGTAGTTAATTTTTTACAAGAAATTCCCAGTGACGAAAAACACTGATCGCGGAGATGGCAACCGTACTCACCCTGTACATTATCCATGTTTTAATAATCTTGATGCAGCCACTTACTTGATTGTACAGATATATCGTTAATCGAGTCCGATCTTCTCACGTCTAGACATACTTTCATCCACAGCTCATCACTCTTTTCAAAATGTTCCAAGATACGATCACTTTTCTTCCATATCTTCTTTATTTCTCCACAACACCTTATAACGTTCTTTCTTATAAGCTTCAAGATTTCAGGGTTTACCCTAATTAAAGTGGACGTTTGTAATCTCTTGCAGACATATTTATACCTGAGCTTCCATGAAAGATTTATATTTTATCTCAAGAGATTGAACACTTCTTTTCTTGTGACGCAAACCATTTTTAAATGACAATCACTGTCTGAGAAAAAAAAAAAAAAACAAACAGTTCAAGGCTAACCTGATGATTTTGAAATGTCACGTAGAGACAATGTGGAATGTATAAAAACAGTTTTTTTTTTTTATTAATTATGAAAATCAAGTATTTTCAACACTGTGTAATAAAAATGCCTTGTAGTGCTTGGTCCAGTGCTCTTCAAAATAGTTATCGGTAAGTACTGAAGAGTTTGTGAGCTGAAAATGAGCTGCTACTGTTTGCTCATTTTTTTTTATATAACATAGAAGATTGCATGAATTTTCGCTTATTTTGATGAAATATGCTGTAAAATAGTTTATCTAAATAAGTGTTTCCCAAGATGTGCTTGTGAAAATGCATGGTTTTAAAAAACAAAAAACATTTTTCAATGAAAATCACCAAAAATGTCAAACATCTCGCTTGAAGTAGGCTGTGGATTTTTGACGTCTTCAAAAGAGTTGTTTAAAAAGTCAAAACAAACAACTTTTCCGAAGATTTTTGTTTTCGCTGCGATGCTTCTATAAAAAGTTGGAGGTGGTGCCACCTGAGCAGCGTGATCTAGAACTAAAATATTGACGTCCTTGGAAGGTCCTTAATTACCTAGAAAACTTTGTCAAAGGCACCAAACCTCTTAGATGCAGGGGTGGCGCGCTACGATTTTTGTCCAACAAAAGTACCATTCTGCCCCTATGTGCGACCTCCAGATCACAGTAGTTAAGTTTTTGTATTTCTTTTGGGGCGATTCCATATGTTTATTTGATTTTCTTCTGATTTTCAAATACTATTTTTTTTATTAAGATGGTAGGAGTTCATACTTCGTAAGCAGATAATACAGGGCCCCGCCTAAGGATAGAAGACCCGGGACCCCCCGAATCCTAAATCTGGTACAAAGTTTGTTCTTATTGCCCCAGTGCTGCACGTTTGGTGAAGTTTCACATTTTCAATTCTTCATCCATGCTTGTTATTTCATACCAGTAAGACGAAGTAACTAATCTTCACCGCGGGAGATATTTTTAACACCAAGCAATTATCATTAAAGCGCTGTGTCATCCGTGTTCCAGCGAACAAGAAAGCAAATTCCACTAATAGGAAAAGTTTTACAGTTCGCTGAACTTATTTGCAAATCCTGGCTCTGGCGAGAAGATTAATTTTGCTCTCGCATCTTAACTGTTCGTCTTGGTGCAATTTTTACCTTCTTCTAGCTAGACCGATGTACTTGTAGTCGGGTGCAGTTATAGAGACGGGAAAGCTATGCAAATTAATTGCTCGACTTGGCAGGATTTCCTTCGCTTCACACCGACACTAATTAATCTTCTTCGGGATGTTCTCGCGCCCGAGTGGCGACCGGTGGTGTGACAAAGTTTGACAATTATACGAGTTGCGCAAGTTAGGTGTGGGACGGGTGGATACGTACTTTAATCCGTAGTTGTTGTACCGTAGGACGGGGTCAAATTGGTCACTTCATTGCTGAAAAATCGAAATAAATATCTTCAACAAACGAAACTGGCAAGCTAATGATATTAACATTAGTAGCAACGAGGACTATTCCGTTATTTTTAAAATATTTTTGAAATATCTAAATTGAAAATATTGAAATGGGGTGAATTTGACCAACCCCTCAAATAACTTCCCAGTGCATTTCTTGTTAATGTTGTTATAATCACCCTGAATCCAAATCAGATGCTTTAAAGAAAGATTTCGTTATAGGAACAGTTCCGCCTAGATGTTGAAAATTAAAAATCACTGGAAATTTCACGAAAATTCTGGATTTGTTGATGTTGGAAACAGTAAATAATTGATTACATAATTAAGATTTATTGAAATTAAGGTTAGTCAAGAATACCACTCTCAAGCAAATGTCAACAATCTATATGGATTTACAATCGTTTGATTAAATGTTGATATTATTGCAATTTAACGCTAAATAAAATTGAAATTTATACAGTAAAATGAGGGTGCTCGGTATTACACACTTTATGAAAATCGCTATGCCGGTATTGATGAAACTAATATCGGTAAAATACCGGATTAATAAGAATGATCTTGTTTTCCAGAAAAAAGCATTTATTATTCAAATTTTAAGCATAGAAATTACTGCTGTTAAGCAAAGAAGAACTTCAATAGGGATAGTTGAGCGATTCTTCTCAAATACGACATCGGTTTTTATTCGCAATATCTTCTGCTACCGAAAATGCTCTCTCTGCTTCAACCTATAAACTATTTCCAAAGCTACTAGTTCCAGTTTGTTTTCTTCTCACAGATGGCAACCTGCTCCATGGTAATCAAGCAGCAGCATGGGGAAAATCTTTTATTCATTCTTAGTAACTCAGATTTTATCTTTTTATTCGATGCGCACGAATTATCCGCTTTTGTCAGTATTTAAATGATAGGGATAAGTGCCATAGTTTTTGTGTAATCGAGCAAAAACAACACATATCCATACATTCTCAGAATGAATACCTCATGACTTTATAAAACAACAGCAGTCTATGTTTTTGCAGAATACAAAACAAAATTTACAGGAAGGTGTAATTTGTGATTTTTCAGAAAACTACACATTTGTATTGCAAGACGAATAATCAGCAAGCAACTATTCATCCATTTATCATTTATTTTAAACATGAAGGAAAAATAAATCATTTGAGTTTTGTAGTAATTTCAGAAAATTTGCGCCATGATTCTGTACCTGTAAACTTATTTATCTAAAAAATGATTGCTTTTCTTCGTACATAATAGCAGTTAACTATGAATAAAATTAATTTCATGTCTGACGGAGCTGCATTCCAGTATAAAAATCGGATTTTTTTTCTAGTCTTTGCCAATTTAAAAATAAATATGGAATAGAAGTTGGATGGCATTTCTTCGCAACATCGCATGGAAAGGTCCATGTGATGCTATAGGAGTAGAGCTAGTCTATGGCTTTGGCTACCAGAGCTAGTCAGCTAGAGAACGTGAACATCTGATAAAAAATGCCAAGAAACTATACGATTGGGCTTAGAAGTGAAACGAGGATCAGCTGACTTTTTTTTCTTTTGTTATGCAACTACTGAAGAATATGAAACTCATAAGCACGTGCTCAACGAACAATACTCAAGGGCTATAACCATTCAAGGAACTCAAAAATACCACTAATTTATTCTTATTTCTGAAAGACAAATAGAATTTAGACACTTTTCAAACTCTTTCTTTTACAGCTATATCAATCTAACATTGTAAAAATAAATGAAATAATTCTCGAAAAATCGCAATTATAAGTTTGTTGCATATGCTAACGAGCGAAATATGTATTTGCAAGAAAGTAAATTGTTTTAAAATATACACATACCGGATAATTTAGATCATATCGATGAGCCACCAAAAGCATTTTATTTGAAAAATATTTTCGGAACTGGAGCACCGCAAAATACATTTAAAAATGGCTAAAAACTACCAACATGTTAAAAATATCTACTTTTAAACCGTTACATGTCGTTACATGTAAATTTAGTGTTTTTTTTTCATAACTTTTTTGTCTATCATTTCTTCATCTTGACATATAGTGCAAAACATGACATTTTTGTCTCCTAAAACATATCAACAAATAAAAAAAAAAAAATACAAAACATCTTTTTATGAGAAAAATTGCTTTTTTCAATATGTCTCATCTATTACCTGCAATATAGCCCAAGACACCAAACCGATCGGACAAACAGTTTTCGAGTAAAAAAATTCTGAAGATAAGCTTGAAATTTTATATGCCCTTTTCGAAAATAAGGCAGGATTCAAATTCTCCCTGATTTGTTTTCCGTCGATCTTGTTTTCCGTGCTGAGCACCAATGCTACCGACGCCAGGGAGGCAGCTCCCACACCTGGACCTTACCTATCGACCCATCAACTCATGTACCGGGGACCAACGGCTTTACTTCCCTTCTTAAGGAAGGCGTGATCAGAAATATTATGCCTCAGAACATCCCGGTGGTGCCGACTGGGATTGAACCCAGGCCTGCTGGGGTGAGAGATAATCAACCACAGGATTCAAATTGGCTATATGAAGATGCAAAATGGCATTGTTGGTCAGAAGGAACGTTTCCACACATTTTCAACCAAATCAAAAAATACAAAAATTAACCGATTTACGAATTCGTAGGGAATTACTCTACATTCTAGTATTACAAGTACAAGTATAACGCAATATAACGTAACTGGTACTTTTGACTTCCATCGTCGATTTCTCGCAAATAACACCTTATTTACACAAACCAACATTTTCAATGGATGGAGAATTGTCTCATCTGTTCAGTGGTTTTAGTTTTGTCCATGAGTTTTTGAAAGGTCGTTTGCTAGAAATTGGCGGTGGAAGTGCTAAGTGGATAGTTACGTTATTTTGAGGAATATTTATTTTATGATACACTGTTTTTACTAACATGCAACGGTTTGCTTATAACAAAAGCATTGAAAGTGTTCTGAAATTAAGAATTCTTTCGAAGTCTCTTTGAAAAAAAAAACGTATATTGGATTTGGGACTTGTCTCATCTGTTACATAGGAAGTTTGTTTCATGAATTTTCTTAAACATTATCTTAGAATTTCACTCGCATTTTCGAAACATTTTTCAGAGTTCCATTCTTTTATAGTTTTTTACTGACATGGAATTCTGATCTGAGCTATTCTCCTGAACATCCCTATAGATATTAACCTTTGATTTCTCTTTAGTTTCTCCTCGGGATTACATTGATACTTTTCTAAAAAAAATCTTGATATTATCTCTAGGATTGTTCTTAAAGTCTTCTCAGAATTATCCTTGGAGCTCTTCTTATAGTTTTTAAAGCCATCCTCACATTTCGAATCATTAGAAAAAAAATTGTCGGAATTTCGATGAAACTCTTTCCTAAATTCCCTTGGTATCTCGCTTGGTATATACTCTTCATTTTTCCTTTGAAGCTATCCTCGGAAGTCCATACAAGTTCCCTTTGAAGTTCTCTTTAAATTCTCCTTATAATTCACTTTGAGTTCTACTCACCATTCACATATCTCGCGTAACATTTGAAAAGAGCCTATCCTCGTTAATCAATTCTCTTCATCGACTTTCTCTTTGGTTCACCACGGCAACATAAACGAATTTTTCGCTAAGCTCGCAACACAGTTCAACAGAAGATGATGTTGGCTTGCGCCTGAATCGACACACTGATTGGGAAATTCATTTGCAGTTCGGTTATTCGCGAAAGAGATTACGAAGAGATGTTGGCTTTGTTCTCAGCGATGGAATTAGATCTTTCACCGACCTTCCCGTCATTAATTCCATCGGAGCCTTTTCTGTGACAGAATGCGGTGTGGTATTAAACATATAGACGTAATCCTGGACGGCTTTACGCCAATCCACACCAGTTGCTTTGGCAATCCGCAATGCTCTCAAAATCCCTTGATTTTGCCGCTCCACCATTCCGTTCATCTGCGGCCAGTACGGGATGGTGTGAATGAGGCGAATGTTCTTGCTCAAACAGTAGCCGGAAAATTCCTCACTCGAAAATGGTGGACCAATGTCGCTACGTATTGTTTCAGGGTATGCTTGTTCGATGAACACGTTTTCAAGTGCTTCAATTGTTTTTTGGTTGAAATAGTCAACAATGACTAGGAATGTTGCACACTCTTTAGCCGAAAAAAAAATCGATTCCGATTTGCTGCCATGCGCGTTCCAGCATGTCTGCTGACTGCGGCACATCCATGACACCCTTGGATTTTACTTGTTACGTCCTTATCCATGCACGGCCACCACACTCTCTCCCTAAGATTTCGGCGCATAGAAACCACCCCTGGATGGCCTCGATGGGCGATTTCTAAGGCTCTTGCTCTTAGTTTCAGCGGTAAAACATTTTTTTTCTTCTCGAATTACAATTCCACCTAGTTCTTTGCTGAACGCTTGATAACGGAATAACTCAGCTGGCCACTCATCGGATAACCGCCGTTAACGTTTCATCTTTATCGGTTTCACATCTGATCTCAGCCAATGTAATTGCTGCTGGGCCTTCTCCCACAGAAAACAAAAAGTGTTCAGCATTATCGTCGAACTCTGGTCCTTCTTGGACAATAAGACGCGATAGAATATCTGAGAGGTTTGCGGATCCGGGAAGGTATTTTATTTCGTATGGTTGCAGTCGCAATGCCCAACTCTCAGCTCTTGAACAGGCACGGCGACCTGCCTGATGCTTCCCCCCATATATATACTCCAATGTCTTGTGATCCGTGAAGAAATAAAACTTTTCAACAACATATACAACGGCAAGGGCTTCGCGCTGGGTTTGGGGATAGATCCTCTCAGAAGGAGTTAAACATTTTGAAGCAAAGCTCACTCACCCCAAGTCCCACCGGGGCGGCGTCAACATAGAGCTCTGTAGTATCGGCAGGATCAAAGAATCCAAGTTTCCACACGTTGTTGGATAATTCAGTTCGTAGGTCTTCAAAAGCTTGCTCTTGTTCAGCTCCAAATGAGTCAACCTCACCGCGAATGAACTGTCGTAGTGGTTCAGTTCTTGTTGATAGCCGTGGGATAAAATGTCCGACGAAATTAATCAGTCCGAGGAAGCTGCGAACTTCCTCCTTTGATTCTGGCTTCCGAAAATTTTTGATGGCCAGAATCTTTTTATCCGACGGGCTGATACCTGCCGCACTTACCTTGAAACCTAGTATTTCAAGTTCTTCTACTCGATAAACACACTTGCTCTGATTCAGCTTGGCATTATTACTGTTAAAAATTGAAAGGACTTTTTGCAATCGTTCGTCGTGTTCCTCCCTAGTCCTCCCAGCTATTATAATATCATCGATGTATATAATAACTCCTTGAATACCTGCTAGCATCTCTGTCATGACCCGTTGGAAAATCTCAGGTGCGCATGTTATACCAAATATAGTCTCTTGAATCTCATTAAACCTCTTCCTGGCATGAACGTAGTTACTCCTCTAGACTCAGGATGTAGTTCGATATGATGAAAAGCTGATGTTATATCCAATCTTGAGCAAAATTTCGATCCTCTCAGCTTATTTAGGAATGTATCAATTACTGGAAGAGGGTAGTGTTCACGCTGAAATAGCTTCATTTGAATGTTTCATGTTAATGCAGAGACGAACATCATCCTTGCCTTTGGGAACAACAACCATTGGGGAAATCCATTCTGATGGTCCTTCTACCCTCTCTATTACGTCGGTACGCAACATCTCCAAAATTTTATCTTCAATTTTTTTTTCCATTGACACTGGGATTCTCAAATAGGAGATGAGCCTGGGCGTCACACTTTTGTCAATAGACAATTTTATTTGAACATTTGGAAACTTTGGGAAAGGCTCCACCCCAGTTTCAATATGGTCCACTTTAAGCCCAACCTTCAACACACGAAGTTCTTCCGAGGTTCTTTTGCTAAGCAATGATTTGGTTGCTCCTTTGATCATAACATATTCAGCGTAACTGTGTGGCTTTGACGGGTTTACCGAAATGTTGGCCTCAAAGACAGTCAACACGCCCAACGAGTCACTGCTCGCATACGCTGTAAAATTACGTCCACAATGGGACTTCATGTTATAAATCCTGACTTCTGACTCAATGGGCTGCTGCCAAACATCCTCGGTAACAGTATTGATGGCGATTAGAAATTCAATGGGAAGTTTATCAATCATGCATATAATGAGTCCGTCGTTTAATTTCGTGCTAACCTTGTTTACCTGCCGAACAATAAAAAGAACGATTACCAAATTGATCGGAAATAAATTCATATTCTTTTATTTTAATCCTCAGATTTCTTTCAATCGCTAATTGATAGGTAATTATCAAAAATGTAAAATAATCGATACATGAATGAAGTAGTAAAGGAAACTATTCTGCCTTCGAGATATCCTCCGGTTTCGGGTGACGAGGCATTTCCTCATTCCAGTCATCCGACAGAGCGGTGGTCTCCTTCGATGGGCGCTTCCAAGTAGTTCTTCGTTGTCCAGCAGGCAGCAGGCAGCAAGTAGCACTTCCGTCGTGCTTCCACGATCCACACCGATTACAGTCCGTGTGCGGACGATTTGCAACTGCTCGTCTTCCAAACTTGGAGCCACCCTGGAATTCTATGCGGCGTACAGGTCGATGATTCCAGTCCTGTAGTTCACTACGCTTGGAGCCATCTGGAATACGATTACGACCTACAGGCCAACGAGATCCCTGTTGAGTCACTGCTTCGATTGTTCTCTCCTGTCGGCACGGTTTAGCCTTTTCTCTTTGCTGCATCATCGCGCATCGCGCTGCTTGTATGCGTAATTTCAACTTAAATTGGTTGAAAAATTCGTCTCCTGCTTGCTTCAGAGAACGGAAAACTTCGAGTTCCACGCGATCATTTCTCTTTCCAACAAAAAACTTTTCAAGCCTCTTGATTGCGTTGTCATATTCCGGGAATTCTGGTGGCATCAAAGGTACTTTCACTGGCTCCGGAATAACTTATTCTGGCACTGGCTTTAGATTGTAGAAGATGCGTTGCAATCCTCTTCCGCCGTAAGCCAACATCGTCACCAATTTTTCGTGCTGGGACTGGATGTTTCTCATTTCGGTAATGAGCTCATATGATCTGTGCCACTCTTCCCATTCTCTTCGCAGATCTTGTGCATTTACTGTAGCATTGAACGATGCCAGCGACCAGCGTTGTCCTCCTTCTTCATTCATCTGAAATTGTGACAAATTGAAGAAAAATCTATTTTAACAAAAAAAAAACCTCATCCTAATTTTATCTTATCGTTTGTACCGTTCCGATTCAAAGTTCGGACGATTCAAATTTCAGACACTTTCATTTTTAATTAAATATTACATCCAGTTAGAAACAAAGTAATAATGTTAGATGATCGTGGAGGGCACTAGTCAAAAAAATTTAAAATTTACAAGATATGTGGATCATATTCGACCGAGATAATCAACTTTTAAAAGTGTCCGAAATTCGAGTTTAAGTGTCCGAAATTTGAATCGGCACGGTATAATATTTAAATTTTTTGTTTTGTTTTGCTGTCTGCACCTGAACATAAGTTTCATGACCTACTTTGGCCCTTCGACTTTTTCCGGGCGCTTCGATTTTCAACCGGACCCGCCATCCTTTTTTTTATGAGCGCTTCGGCTTCCAACCGGACCCGCCATCTTTTCTCTAAGAGCTTCCAATTTCTAGCGATTCCGCCATTTTTCTGAGTGCTACGGCTTCCAACCGGACCCGCCATCTTTTCATCATTCTTTCGTTCTAACATTACTAAACCTTTCTTCACCCTCACCATGAAATATATTTCCACCATTTCGTTCATAAGACAAAGCACAAAATTTCCACTTCACTCATCGTATACGTTGTGCCATCTCCTGACCATATTCACACAAGAGCTTGTAGAAAAAAAACTCACCATTTGATCCTACTGACTGCGCCAAATTGTACAATCCGTACAAACCTCGTGCCGTAACTTATAAGCTGCGCGTTCAGTTACGTCCGATCACCGACCGTGTCTTTCTTCAACTGTCGTGTTCGTATTCTACGAAGCGCATTCACTGCCTCTCGCTCTTGTTATGCGTCGATTCTCCAAACTCTCCACCCACACGGTTAATGTGGTTTACCCAATTTACCTTGTTATATAAACCTTATATAAATACTATAATCACAACTTTACACATTTCATAAAGTTTAACAAATTGTAACACTTTTCTACCCTTCTCCTCCCCCTTTAGCGATGCGTAATTTGTGAACAGACCCCTATGTATTGTACGAAATTGAAATGCGTCGGCCAAATTTGGAATCGGGATGCAGTTTTGTATTTTTTTAACAAAATATAACAATTTATCAAATTAAACGGTACATATGGAATGGTAAATAATAATCGTCTGTAGCAAAAACATTCCATTTTGTGTAAAAATCCACTCGAAAAAGAAGGGTGCCGGTTGTGCTTAGTAGGTCTAAATAATATTCTTCACAATGAAAACACACAGGTTGCGGTTATCCATCGATCGTCGTCTAATAAGAACAGAACCCTCATAAAACCAAAATTGTTACTTGAGAGCAATGTTTGGTTTTCTAAATACTAGGTGAAATGCAGCAGTTCTGGAACTTCTTAAGATATACTCCATTACTATGAGTGAATTTTGGTAATTCTGCGCCTGTTTTAGAAATTATAAGTATGTTTGCAGAAATTCAATACTTCATCGATTAGGAATTACATAAAATGTATTCTTGCATCACATTGATACACATTAAGCCCCCCATGGAATCATAGTTGATCCCACTTATTCACCTATATTGACCGATGAAACCACTGAACGTTTCAAAAGCTTTGATCAAATTGATTAAAACAATTGTGGGTCGCGGTTTTTGATGGATGTTGATTGCCATTGGCGTGCACACAGCTAGCACAGCACCCTAATTTGTAATGTTTTAAATATGCGCTTCAATACCAGGCTTCTGTTTCGACTACGTTTTAATTTTGGGCAAATGCTAAACCGTGACCTGCCATTCGATTGGACAAACGGAAGTATAGCTACATTTCCAAATGATCGAATGAGCTCAAATTAAAATCAAACAAAGTCGACACCATGTGGGACCGGGTCCGGAGGTGTGAGCTGAAAACTCGCACGGCACCCACCTCTTTCGTAAAACGTGGGTCGCTTGTGGATACTGATTACAAAAACCCGATCTGGTAGGTACTTAACCCAGCAATACGGATCGAACTTTCCAACTGCCTAACCGCAGCGATAAATCATTTTTGACTCGTTGGACGACGATGCGTTTCACCGGGTGCCGTGTGGGTAGTCGAGGGAAAACCCATAGTTCTCGTTCATGGGTGGCATTGTGTGGACAACTGGATGGATGTTTTCAGAAGGGATGAGCGGAATGTGGTTAGATTTTGGCGGTTTATATGATGGGTAAACCAGGACACGTGGTGAATCGGCTGTCTGTCGGAACCCATCATAAAATGTTGGAATATGGTGTTTTATTACCATGGCTGGAAAATTTTTGAATGGCGTTGTTGGTAATAGGAAACTATACATCACATTGTTTGAAGAGCTAGGGTCGCTGCATTGTGGCAATTTCCCAATAATGTTATTATTTGAAAGTAGTGGTGCTGGTGAGGAGAGTTTTCCAAAAATCATACGATGTTCATTGAAGCAAACCGCTCACATTTTATTAGGAACAAAATAATGCCTGAATTAATTTTGGTGTTCTGTTAAAATTATAACCCTTTTGCTCTAACCTATTTTTTTTTTCATCAGCAGAAATGATAAGAAGTGAAACGCACGATGCAATTGTCTTTAAATTTTTGCCTTTCTCATACAGGTTAATACCAAGTAGGTGTTAATACCACTTGAAAAACACATTCTCAATCTGAGGTCCTGAGGGTCGTCATATACCAGTTCGACGAAATCAGAAAATGTTTGTGTGTGTTTATGTACCGTCTGAACCGAAACAAGTTGCAGACTTTTTGATTCTAGCTCCGGTAGAAGCTTATTCAAAGTTTATGCCGATCGTATATTTGGTTCTGGAGGTATGACCGAAAATATGATTTTCAAAAGTGAAACGGTGCTACTCACTCACTTTTCTCGACAATGAGTTAAATTTGTCGTTTCATTTTGTATGTATCTATTGATTATAGAACCCTATTGAATTTCATTCCCATCGGACGTTTTGTTCCGAAGATATGACCAAAATAGTGATGTTTTAAAATAAACCCCGATTAATCCACCTACCGGTGATAAGTGCTATTCACGTATAATATAAAATTATATATTCTGGTCTAAGATATTGGCATGAATGTGGATTGGCTATCCAGCATCACTTCTTCAGCATCTCGCTTACGTTTATGTGTTTCGTCTAACTTTCCAAAGAAAATGCCGAACCACGGATTATGTCACTCATTTATGTAGTTCACGATGATTAAGCAGGGTGATCAGTGAACCGGAAAACCGGGAAATACCTGTTAGTACAGGGTGAATCGGATTAACCGTCACTTTTAAAAATGGTCATAACGAATAGACGCTTACATAATTTTTTGATATCAGTATATTCCAGATGTACTAATCTTATGTATAACCGTCAACTTAGCATACTTTAATTCAAATTTATTTACCTCTCCCTTTGCCACTAATTACCAGCCACATTTGTCACGAAAATAAACCACAGCTGACACGCACGTTTTAGTTCCAGAACTTTTGGAGTTCTGGCGATGCGTCTATGCTCTGATATTGAACGGATTTTCTACACATGGTTCCTTTTTTATCCTCTATAATGATGCGAAAAATGTATGTTTCATTCTTTCAAAGAGATTTTTGTTTCTAAAAGATAACACACGCATTTATACAGATTTATGACATGCTCCATTTTTACGTCCATGGCTGCTTGAAATCGCAAATGAATGAAACTTTAATTCCTACTATCAATACAAGCTGATATTTGTACACACTTTAAAACAAAAATACTTTAAGATATACTCATTTTACCCATTGAGAATTGCATATTTGTGAAATCGGTGACAGTTATTCTGAATCGCCCTGTATGTTATTTCAGAGGCATAATATGTAGTTGAAGCTTTTACACATAATTTCATTTATTATCATACTAAAAAAAAACGAATTTGGTCAAAAACTGGCAAAGTTACAGCTCTAAAATTGTTTTTTCATCTAATTTTCGTAGAAGAAGTAGATTTTTAAGCACAATAATGTCAGAATGTTATTTGAGAGCCATACTTTGTTCTTGAACTATTTAATACCCACAATTATCTTTATACGGCCACCCCATAGCAAAACGATATAGTGGTTCTCAGAATTTCGTTTAAGTTTTTAGTTTTATTCCTGGGGCGACCCCGGCGCAGGGAATTGAAATCAATGATTCAGATAAAGATAATGTCATTCTCATTTTGGGCACACTCATGATCAGTACAATCCCAAAAATCACAACGGACAGTTCTGGAAACGATAAAGCGATTATCATTTATGTTACAGATCATGATCATATGAAATAGCGATAATCTCCGATCATCATCATCAACTGTCGTCACTTAAAATTTTCCATATAGGGTAAACGCACCAATAGTGGAGGTACTTCGGAAAGGATACGACGTACACGGTAAGAAAAAAGTACCCAAAAGTAGGTTCTTTTCACTCATCTCGGCACTATAGTGCAGGAATCCAAAAGTAGGCAAAGCGGGTCAAAGTAGTTTTCATTTACTGTGCAATTGTATACAAAATCCCATATTTGTTAACAACATTGTTTACAAGTTACTCGGTTGCGTCAAATGAAATACAAATTTCCGTGAATGAATGTTTACATCACAATTAAAATTCAGAATTTTTATCTGTGCAGATGTAGAAGATTCGAGTTTCGAACGCCTTTGGATACGGTTGTGTTTTAAGTTTGATCTCTGTTTTGTGCGTGCGTTCGCTTTCATAGTTTTCGGCTGCATTTGTCGGATTAGTGCTGGCGCTCTGCCTCCCGGACGGTTATACGTATGTGATTAGTCGTTTGTCTCACTTTCGGGGAAGTTTTAAAATAAAGAAAGAAAACGTGATTCATCCTGTTTGCAAGCATCAGAAGAGATGTCGCAATCTGCGTTGTTTGATTTTTTCTCCCGGATCAGAAATTATTGGCATCGCGAGTGATAATTTGTAATTTCAGTTCATATACGCGCTGCATGGCGCTTGAAAGCTGACATGTTTTTCTTTTGCTGTGTATGTTTCGACAGTGAATTAAGCATTTTTTTGTTTTAAATTTGTTAATTTGTGTACTGAAATTTAGTTTCAAGTTTTCATAAAGTTATCATTTAGTGATGTATCGTGTTTTGCCTGTAATTGCCTTGAGTGACTCGGTTGACCTTGAATGCAACCTCCAGAATCTACGCCGCAGCTTCAATTCTATTGTTCGGTGTAGGTTCTCATTGCCTCCCGGAATCCCGATTCTTCGAGTTCGGATGGCATACTTTCGGCGTGTAGTTCTGTTGAGAGATTCGTCACCGTGGGCGATTTTGAACCCGGTCCGGTTGGTGAATTAGCCCGGGAACGTGTTGATAATGTGTCCGTCGCGAGTTTTGGTCGTGATTCAGCCGTGAATCAGCAAGTTTTCCACTTGCAAAAGTGCTCGGCTGCTGGTCTCTCGCCGGTTCCGGATATTGCGAGCAATATGAAAGATGCCTCGCTGGATACGCCCAAGACTGGACGGGTGGTAGCTGGTGGCCGCGAATCACCTCCCAAATGACCATGACAATGCAAGAAAATTTGTGTTCGTTGAAGGAAGTATTATGATAAAGGTGCATCACGAAATGAGCTGCAAAGCTTAGAGAAAATCAAAACTACGGAACGCATGGATTAAAGGATCAAATGGACATGGTGAGACCAGTCCAAATACATTTTACAATTAAAAAAAAAAAAAACAAACTAAATACGTTCCTGGTTTGAACCTGGAAGCGTGTATGTAATACCAATATCCATTTGATAACGGTGATGAATACATGCGGGGCTTATTGTAAGTGAAAGTAATCTCGGAATGGACGAGACTCTCCAGAAATTCTGAAATGGGTTATTGCATCTGCAATAGAGCTATCACCTTCTAACTCCCGGACTAAAGCTGTCTACAATGACCATAAATGCGACATTGTAGAGAGAGTTCTTCCGAAAAATTCATGTAAATTTCTGCGAGATATAGCGCACATAAAATTAACGATTGATTTGGCATAAATTTACACGATATTTCGTGTAAATTTAAGGCCAATATCGCATAAATTAGCAATATTGTATGCAAGCTTGTAAATGATTTTACTGTTTATGCCAAGTATAGTTCAACATTAAACGAAGGGAGATTTTACGCAACAGAATTTTTTTCTGTGTATGGGTATTTATTGCCATTTTGACTAGATTATTTACAGTTTTCTCTAAAGTGAATGGCCGCCACCTTGGATTCCAAAATGGCAGTAGATATCGATTTTCGATATCTACACGTCCGCCCAGTTCCAAATTTATTCGTATTGTAGGGTCTTTACAGTTTTTATGAAATCAATGTCCACCATATTGGATTCCGAAATGGCGGCAGACATCGATTTTCGTTCTATACACGTCATCCTTGTTCGAAAAATATCCATATTGAATGTTTTACAGGCGGCGGATATTAATTTTCGACATCTACGTGTCATCCAGGTTCCAAAACTATCCATATTGTAGGGTATTTTGCGTACAAAACAACTTTTCCGAAAACAGCAAGTTCCAATGATTGTTATCATATCAGTGGATTATCGTTTTTGTTGCTGATCATGATGTTTAACACAAATGATAATCCATGATCTCATATGTACACTGATCACGATTCCGTTTACTAGTGTTTTTATGGTCGGTAAGCATAGGAAGATAGGATTTTTTTGATTATCTGCCCCGGCGTAGTGGTTAACATCCATACCTCTCACGCCAAAATCACGAGTTCAAATCTCACCCCCGGACAAGTCACGAATTACTCAAGAGTGTTAAAGTGACTATAATAAAAAAAAAGTTTTGTTCCTTATCGCAAAATATTAGACCCGTGTTATTATTTTGTCATAAGGGTGACCTTTTGCACGTTAGGGTCGTTAGGGTAACAAAAAAAAAATAGTTTTTTCTTCAAAATTACTTTTTTTTATTAATTTATAACTTTTGAACCTTATTTACTTATCCTGGTCCGACATCCCTCAGGATTGCACCTGCATCACAATGTTACGCCAATTCACTCGGTCCGTGGCTGCTTGTCTCCAATTTCTTGATCGTCCCACACTTTCAAGATCCTGCTCCACTTGGTCTAACCACCTTGCTCGGTGTGATCCTCCTCGTCTTGTACCGGCCGGATTCGAGGCAAACACCATTTTTGCGGGATTTTTGTCCGGCATTCTTAAAACGTGTCGCGCCCATCGTACCCGTCCAGCTTTCGCAACTTTCTGGATACACTTACCTTCTTACCAATCAGGCTAAGGCCTTGTTGTCCTCTGCTGTCCGAAGAAGTCGTCTCCACTCTACTCGATCCATGGCCACAGTTCGCCAGCCTCGTAGTCTGCGAAGGGTCCGCAGGTCACCTTCTACTTGGTCGATCCACCTTGCCCGCTGCGCGCCTCTTCTTCTTGTTCCTGTTGGGTCGCTTTCTAGAACCATTTTCACTGGGTCGTCGTGCGGCATTCTTACGACGTGCCCAGCCCACCGTAGTCGCCCAATTTTTGCAATGTGGACGATGGATGGTTCTCCCAGCAGCTGGTGCAATTCGTGGGTAATTCGCCTCCTCCACGTTCCGTCATCCATCTGCACTCCACCGTAGATGGTACGCAACACCTTCCGTTCGAAAACACCAAGGGCGCGTTGGTCCTCCACGAGCATAGTCCAGGTCTCGTGGCCGTAAAGGACCACCGGTCTAATCAGCGTCTTGTAGACAGTCAACTTCGTGCGGCGGCTAATTTTATTCGACCGGAGCGTCCTCCGGAGTCCAAAGTAGGCACGATTCCCTGCCATAATGCGTCTTTGAATTTCTCTGCTGGTATCATTTTCGGCGGTCACCAGTGAGCCCAAATACACGAACTCATCGACCACCTCGATTTCGTCACCGTCAATCTGAACTCGGGGTGGGAGGCTAACATTGTCTTCCCTAGAACCTCTTGCTTTCATATATTTTGTCTTTGATGCGTTGATGGCAAGTCCAATCCGTCTAGCTTCAGCCTTCAGTCTGATGTACGTTTCCGCCATCATCTCAAAGTTCCGTGCCATAATGTCAATGTCATCGGCGAAACCAAGGAGCTGGATGGACTTCCTGAATATCGTGCCACTCGTGTCTATCCCAGCTCTTCTGATCACACCTTCTAACGCGATGTTGAACAGCAGACACGAAAGTCCATCACCCTGCCGTAACCCCCTTCGAGATTCAAAGGGACTCGAGAGTGTCCCCGATACTCGAACAACGCACGTCACTCGATCCATCGTCGCCTTGACCAATCGCGTCAGTTTATCCGGAAATCCGTACTCGTGCATAATCTGCCATAGCTGATCTCGATCGATTGTGTCGTATGCGGATTTGAAATCGATGAACAAATGATGTGTGGGCACGTTGTATTCGCGGCATTTCTGCAGAACCTGCCGAATCGCGAAAATTTGGTCCGTGGTAGCGCGGGCACCCATGAATCCCGCTTGGTATTGCCCCACGAACTCTCTTGCATATGGTGACAGACGGCGGCATAGAATTTGGGAGAGTACCTTGTAGGCGGCGCTCAGCAGTGTGATCGCGCGGTAGTTGCAGCAATCCAACTTGTCGCCCTTTTTGTAGATTGGGCATACGATACCTTCCATCCACTCCTCCGGTAATATCTCCTCCTCCCAAATCTTGGCAATTACCCAGTGCAGCGCTCTAGCCAGTGCTTCACCACCGTATTTCAATAGCTCACTTGGTAGTTGATCTACACCAGTTGCTTTGTTGTTCTTCAGCCGACCGATCTCCTCCTCAACTTCTTGAAGATCAGGGGCCGGTAGCCTGTCGTCCTCTGCGCGTGCTCCAAGGTCTGTTGCCGTGCCACCTTCGTTTTCTGCTGCTTCACCGTTGAGGTGCTCGTCATAGTACTGCTTCCACCTCTTAATCACCTCACACTCGTTCGTGAGAAGGTTACCGTCCAAGTCCTTGCACATATCGGCCTGCGGCACGTAGCCTTTGCGCGAACTATTTAGCTTCTCGTAGAACTTCCGTGTGTCGTTTACGCGGTACAGATTTTCCATCGCCTCGCGATCTCGGTCTTCTTGCTGACGCTTCTTCCTTCGGAAAACCGAGTTTTGTCTGTTCCGCGCTTGTCTGTATCGCTCCACATTCAATCTCGTGCGGTGTTGCAGCATTCTCGCCCGTGCTGCATTCTTCTCCTCTACTAACAGTTTGCATTCGCCGTCAAACCAGTCATTTCTTCGGTCCGGGATTGCAGTACCTAGTGCCGCTGCAGCAGTACTACCTATGGCTGAACGGATGTCCCTCCAGCCATCTTCAAGAGAAGCTGCGCCAAGCTGCTCTTCCGTGGGTAGTGCAACTTCCAGCTGCTGCGCGTAGTCCTGGGCAACTCCGGTGTCCCGTAGTTGCTCAATGTTGGGTCGTGGCGTTCGACTTCGACGTGTGTTATGCACCGTCGAGAGTTTTGAGCGCATGCATACTGCAACTAGGTAGTGGTCCGAATCTATGTTCGCACTGCGGTACGTGCGGACGTTGATAATGTCGGAGAAGAATTTCCCGTCGATTAGAACGTGATCGATTTGGTTTTCTGTGTGTTGGTCAGGTGATCTCCAGGTGGCTTTGTGGATATCCTTGCGGGGGAAAAAGGTACTTCGAACTACCATACCCCGGGAGGCTGCAAAGTTCACGCATCGTTGGCCGTTGTCGTTCGATACGGCATGCAGGCTGTTTGGCCCGATTGCCGGTCTATACATTGCCTCCCGTCCTACCTGAGCGTTCATGTCGCCGATGACGATTTTGACGTCCCGTTGCGAACAGCCGTCGTACACCTGCTCCAGCTGCGCATAGAACGCTTCTTTCTCGTCGTCGGGTCTCCCTTCGTGTGGGCAGTGCACGTTGATGATGCTGTAGTTGAAGAAACGGCCCTTAATCCTCAACTTGCACATCCTCGCGTTGATCGGCTGCCAACCAATCACGCGTTGGCGCATCTTACCCAGCAGCTTTCTGGATACAGGGTTCGCCATAAAGTTGCACCAGCTCGTGGTTCATCCTTCGCCTCCATACACCGTTCTCACATACCCCGCCAAAGATGGTCCTAAGCACTCGTCGTTCGAAAACACCCAGTGCTTGCAGGTCCTCCTCGAGCATCATCCACGTCTCGTGCCCGTAGAGAACTACCGGTCTTATCAGCGTCTTGTACATGGTACATTTAGTACGGAGGTGAAGTTTACCCGACCTCAGGGTCTTGTGGAGTCCGTAGTAAGCACGACTTCCGGCAATAATACGTCGATGAATTTCTCTGCTGCAGTTGTCATCCGACGTCATCAATGATCCGAGGTACACAAATTCATGCACCACCTCGAACTCATCTCCGTCGATTGTCACGCTTCTGGTTATGCGAGCCCTATCCCACTCGGTTCCTTCAGCTAACAGATACTATGTCTTCGACGTAGTGCTGCTTCCAGCTTTCAATCACTTCACGTTCGTCCGTTAAGATACCCCCTTCCTTATCCCGACACATAACGCTTCGCGACACAAAGCCTTGCCGGGATGCGTTGAGTTTATTGTAGAACTTGCGTGTTTCTTGAGAACGACACAGCTGCTCCATTTCTTCGCACTCCAGCTCTTCCAGGTGGCGCTTCTTATCCCGGAAAAGATGGGTTTGCTGTCTTCGCTTCTGTTTATATCGCTCCACATTATGACGGGTTCCTTGCTGCAGCATCGCCGCCCACGCTGCGTTCTTCTCGTCCAAAACCGTCTGACACTCTTCGTCGAACCAATCGTACCGTCGATTCCGCTCCACGAACCCAACGTCGCCTTCAGGAGCGCTGTTAATGGCTGCTTTCACGTTGCTCCAGCAGTACTCAAGAGGGGCTTCGGTGAGCTCTCCCTCATCCGGCTACGCTGCGTCGAGGCATTGCACGTACTCAGTTGCGACTTCGGGCAGCTTCAGTTGCTCCAGATTGTACCGTGGCGGGCGACGGTTTTTCTTTTTTTTTTTTTTTTTTTTAATTTATTTGTACAGGCTCAATCGAATAAACTTTACAGAGCCGAGTTATCATTTTCATTATACATGATTAATGTCTTAAATCTAGAGTTAAAGGAATTGAACCGATTACTCGCGGTCGTCTCGAGGTTAGTGGAGATTTACAATTTTTTGGATGGGGAAAGGGAGAAGGAGGTTTGAAATATGATTTATTATACAAATATTTAATTAATCCTAAAACATGAACTTATTTCTATTCATCTTGAAGACAAACATTAAAAAAAACCTACACGCACAATACACAAACTAAACACAAGGTTAATCAAACTTACAATCTAAGGTTAGTATTCTTAAAGTAAACATATATGAGTTTCATAAACTCCAGATCACGTCTAGCCAAAATATCCCGAACTGGAACATTAGGTTGTCTACCTCGAGCCCGAAGGGAATCGCATAGCTCAGATCTGACTCCACGATGCTCAGCACAAGACCAAAGGATGTGATCGGCGTCTTGGTAACCTTGTCCACATTCACAGAGATTGCTGTCTCCCAGCCCAACACGAAACAAGTGAGCGTTTAACGAATAGTGATTGGACATGAGGCGAGACATCAGACGAATGAAGTCTCGACCCACATCCAACCCCTTGAACCAAGGACTCTTCGACACCTTAGGGATGATCGAGAATAGCCATCGTCCCAAACTTCCTTCACTCCATTTATTTTGCCAGCTGGCGAGTGACTGTTGACGATAAATGAAGAAAAATTCATTGTAGGCGATTTGTCGATCGTAAATATCGCCTTGCATAGCGCCCACCTTAGCAAGTGAGTCAGCCATCTCATTGCCCGGAATCGAGCAATGAGATGGGACCCATGCAAAGGTGATGACAAAAGATCTTAAAGATAAAGTACTTAAAAGCTCTCGTATTTTCATGAGAAAATACGAGGAGTGCTTTACCGGCCTCATAGAGCGAATAGCCTCGACAGAACTGAGACTATCCGTAAAAATAAAATAATGATCTGGTGCAAGTGAGGCGATCGTTTCTATCGTATAATGTATTGCCGCCAGTTCAGCAACATATACGGAACAAGGAGCATGAAGCATTCGAGAGGCGCTATGAAATTCGTTATAAATACCAAAACCAGCGGACGCCTCTATTAGTGATCCATCTGTGAAGAACGATCTTGCGGAATCAACTTGGCCAAACTTTGCAGCGTAAATTGACGGAACAATCATGGAACGATGATGTCCTGGGATTCCACGAATCTCCCGCGTCATAGATAAATCAAAACTAACTGAATTGCCGAAGTCGGAGAAGCATACACGATGGGGATTATGCTGTGAAGGGCTGACATCCTGAGTTATGTACACGTAGTACAATGACATAAAACGAGTTTGAGGGTTTAGCTCAAGAAGCTTCTCAAAGTTTTCGATTACCAGTGGGTTCATAACTTCACAACGGGTGAGGAGCCTGAGGGACAATTCCGAAAACCGATCCGATAGTGGCAACATGCCCGCCAACACTTCTAGACTCATCGTATGAGTCGAGTGCATGCATCCTAACGCGATACGAAGACAACGATACTGGATACGTTCCAGTTTGATGATGTGAGTTTTAGCCGCCGACTGGAAGCAAAAACTGCCGTACTCTAAAACCGATAAAATCGTTGTCCGGTACAACGTTAGAAGATCTTGCGGATGGGCTCCCCACCACGTTCCGGTAATTGTTCGGAGAAAATTGATCCTTTGTTGGCATTTTCGTCTCAGATACTCAATGTGGGATCTCCAGGTGCATTTGGAATCGAACCAGACCCCAAGATATTTGAAAGACATGGAATGAGTGATCGGCTTACCCAAAAGTTGAAGCTTCGGTTGTGCTGGGCTATGCTTCCTAGAAAAAACGACAAACTCAGTTTTCTCCGAGGAGAATTCGATACCTAGCTGGATAGCCCAAGTAGACAAATTGTCTAAGGTATCCTGTAAGGGTCCTTGCAGGTTGACCCCTTTGGGCCCTGTCATAGACACTACGCCATCATCTGCAAGTTGTCTCAACGTGCAGTTGTCACTTAGACAATTGTCAATTTCTCTGACATAGAAATTGTACAAAAGGGGGCTTAAACATGAGAAGCTGTAGAGTTTCCATGAGAAAAGCTCATATGTTTCTCTGACAGCAAATTGTACAAAAAGTTATTAATTAATGGGGAAAGGCCACAAGCGTGGAGTTTGTCTGAAAGGACTTCAACCGGTACTGAATCAAAAGCCCCCTTAATATCCAAGAACACAGAAGCCATTTGCTCTTTTTTAGCAAAAGCCAACTGGATTTCTGTGGAAAGCAACGCGAGACAGTCGTTCGTTCCCTTACCCCTACGGAAACCAAATTGAGTATCTGAGAGTAGGTGTTTCGTCTCAACCCATTTGTCGAGGCGAAAAAGGATCATTTTCTCCAACAATTTTCGAATACACGATAACATCGCGATGGGACGATACGAGTTATGATCTGACGCGGGTTTTCCAGGCTTTTTAATGGCTATAACTCTCACTCGCCTCCAATCATCTGGAACAATATTGAACTCCAGGAACTGACAAAACAAGTTCAACATGCGCCTCTTAGCGACGTCTGAGAGGTTCTTCAACAAGTCGAACTTGATCCTATCAGCCCCCGGAGCCGAATTGCGACACGAAAGGAGCGCGAGTGAGAGCTCCAGCATTGAAAAAGGCTGGCTGATCTCGTCTACCGAATTCGTCGTTTCGCGAGGAATCATCTGTGCCGGCACGGAATCAGGACATACTTCTCGCGCGAACTTGAGAATCCACCGATCCGAGTACTCCTCGCTCTCGTTGTTTGAAGTCCGGTTACGCATCCTTCGCGCCGTGTTCCAAAGCGTATTCATCGACGTTTCGCGCGATAAACCGTCCACGAATTGCCGCCAGTATCCGCGTTTCTTGGCTTTGATGAGGCTCTTGAGTTCGTGTTCAAGAGTCGAGTACGCTTCGAAATACTCGGGTGTTCCGCGTTTCCGGAAAAGCTTAAACGCGTCGGACTTTTTACGATAAACCTCAGTGCATTGCTGGTCCCACCAAGGGGTAGGAGGTTTCCTACGAAAAGACGTTCCTGGAACCGGCCGAGTTTGAGCTCGAAGCGCGCTGTCCAAGATCAGATTGGAGAGGAAGTTATATTCCTCCAACGGTGGAAGCTCTTCTACCGACGACACGGCTTCATCTATCGCGGTCTTGAACGTTGTCCAATCGATATTACGGGTGAGGTCGTACGCGACGTTAATGGATTCCGACGAATTGAACCCACTGGCAATCGAAATGCCGATCGGCAAGTGATCACTACCGTGGGGATCCTGGATCACATTCCACGTGCAATCCAACGATAATGAATTAGAGCAAAGTGTGAGGTCTAATCTACTTCCATTTAAGGATGGACCAGCCAAACGTGTTACTTCTCCATTGTTAAGAATTGTCATATTGAAGTTATCACAGAGGTCATATATCAAAGTAGAACGGTTGTCATCATACAGTTCCCCCCAGCCTGTACCGTGGAAATTAAAATCTCCCATAATCAACCGTGGAGTAGGAAGAACTGAACAGATATCTGAAAGTTGTTTTTGACTAATCGAAACTCGGGGAGGAATATACACAGAAGCAATACAAAGGCCTTTAACAAAAGCCTGACTTGCGACAACTTCAATACCTGGAAATTGTGGAAGATTCACTCTATAGAAGGAATGGCACTTTTTGATCCCCAAAAGTACTCCTCCTCCACGCGAATCCTCACGAT
The DNA here is from genome assembly GCF_037179485.1 of Ochlerotatus camptorhynchus. Lineage (NCBI taxonomy): Eukaryota > Metazoa > Arthropoda > Insecta > Diptera > Culicidae > Ochlerotatus > Ochlerotatus camptorhynchus. The sequence continues at coordinate 1,070,839 of NW_027040902.1, forward strand.
CCAGTCGAATAACGTTAAAATCATGAAAAGGAAGATCGATATCTGAAGAGAGCCAAGTTTCACACAGAGCAAATGCATCACAATCATTATTGTGAACCAAAAACTTAAACGATTCTATCTTAGGAATAAGACTTCGACAATTCCACTGTAGAACAGTGATCAAATCCCCGACCTCGTTTGGAAAATTATCCATCGAAGGAGATGATTGCTGCAAGGAGGGGCCACTTCAATGTTAACTGCTTCAAGAGGGTTTTCACAGTAGGAAGCATTGCCAGAACAATGCTTTTCAGAGGATCAGAAATATCGAGGTAATTGAGGATACTGTCCACAATGTTATCAAATGAGAACAACCCAGATGAAGAAGGGGCTTGTGTTCTGAAAATTGGGGCATCGGGGGTTTTGGATGTCCCCGGGAGAGGTGGAAAATCCTGGGTATAATCAGTTCTGCGGAATCCAGGAGGGGTAGAAGTCTCCTTTTTTCCACCACTCCTTGATTTGGGCAAGTTGATTTGGGGTTCTTGATCTGCAACTTTCCGCGAACGGATGCGTTTTCGTTTCCGGGCAGAACCTTCCGGAAAACTGAAAGAAACTCCCTCCTCAGCCAAGTCAGAGCCAGACTCGTCATCTGACAAAAGAGCGAAGGGATTTGTTTCGTTGGTCGATGGCTTGGCTGTCTTAAGCATTTCTGCAAAAGACCGCCTGGAACGTTCTTTAAGAGAGCGCTCTAGTTTTTCCCCGCGTTGTTTGTACACCGGACACGACGAGAGACCATGAGGAGGAGATCCTTTGCAGTACACGCATTTTGGTGCCGTGACTGTGCAGGCGCCATCCTCGTGCTTCTCCCCGCATTTGGAACAGCGTGCCTTGCTGCCACAGTGAGAGGCCGTATGTCCCAACTGTTTGCAGTTTTGGCAGATCATGACCCGAGGAACAAACAAGCGCACAGGTAGCCGAAGTTTTCCCAACTCGATGTACTGAGGAAGGGCTGAACCAGAAAAGGTCACGCGAAACGAGTCTGTGGGGGTAAAACTCTTTTTACCCTCGCTGACAGATACTGAGCCCAGTTTTTGGACATCCAGTATCTTCACCGGGGGAGCAAGGGGTTCTTGAAACGGCCAACCGCCTGCTTCTCCAAGATCTCGGGGGTCAGACTCGCTTCGGTGACCACACCTTCGATCTCCACATCACGAGCTGGTATGTAAACCCTGTACTCAATCGTAAAGAGCTGGGGGCGGGCGTTGGTATCGAATGTTGTTGGCAACGGAAAGCTTTTTGGCGCACCTTGACCTTTAGAAGGTAGTGGTTCGAATCGATATTTGCGCCGCGATAGGGCCTGACGTCGTTAATGTCCGAGAAGTGCCTTCCGTCGAGCAAAACGTGGTCGATTTGCGATTGTGTCTGCTGCGGTGATCTCCAGGTGTACCGATATGGGAGGCTATGCTGGAAGTAGGTACTACGTATGGCCATGTTCTTAGAGGCGGCGAAATCGATGAGTCTAAGGCCGTTGGCGTTCGTTAGCTGGTGAGCGCTGAACTTTCCTATAACCGGTCTGAATTACTCCTCCTGGCCGACCTGAGCGTTAAGATCTCCTATGACGATTTTGACGTCATGGCTTGGGCAGCTGTCGTACTCCCGTTCCAGCTGCGCGTAAAACGCGTCTTTATTGTCATCGTCACTTGATAAATGAGGGCTGTGCACGTTGATTATGCTGACATTGAAGAAACGGCCTTTGATCTTCAACTTGCATATTCTGCTATCGATTGGCCACCACCCAATCACGCGCTTCTGCATTTCGCCCATCACAATGAAAGGTGTACCCAGCTCATGTGTATTGCCGCATAACCATCCCTTTACGTATGTACCGACGATCCCTTCCAGCAAACCTCCTGCAGCGCTACGATGTCGAACTTGCGGACCCTCAATAAATCGGAAAGAATGCGGGTACTTCCCAAGAAATTGAGAGACTTGCAGTTCCATGTTCCGAGTTTCCAATCGTTAGTCCGTTTCCGTTGCTTGGGTCTATGCCGATTGTTCCGGTCCGTATTTACATTGCTTGCTTCCTGTACTTTTGTTTTTGTTTTTGTAGGGCCTGCACCAACCTCCATTGTCTCGCCGAGGGACCATCGTGCACAGCACTGTTTAGAGGACGTTGATCAGCCGCTCCTAACATGGAGAACAGACGCCGTTTGGAGCCGCACCTCCATGGTGAACAGACGCTCGAAGACTGCACTCTCCGGAGAGAGGAGTCCCCTTTCCCTGTCAGCATACGACCAAGGTCACACCGGGGTTGGTTATCCGATCTTCCCTATGGTTACTCGTACCCCAGCCGGTACCACGGTAAGGTAACGATAGGAGCTACTGGACAAGAGGCTAAGGACCGCTAGTGGGGTCTATTTTATACCTGCAGATACGCGAAGTATCGATGCTACGCATTGTCCAGCCGTTTACCACTTTTGAACCACTGAGCCGATTTTGAAGATCAATAAATCAAATGAAAGGTGATTTAAAACACTTTTTAGGAAAAATACAATTATAATTGGGATTTTATATTGAGAAACATCGATTGTATTTGTACCCTGTTCGTGGGTACAAGGTGAATCAGCCATGACAACAGCCTTTTGTGGATTCTGGCCTTAAACCAATCGAGTGGAAATGTGTCTTTGATGTCCGTACACATCAGAGCTTTCTCGATTCCATCCGACCAATAATGGTTCGTTTATCAGCTTTAAATTGCTTCTAATTACAAATTTCATTCCAATTTCAGTACTCTTGATTAAACCAAACTTATTTCGCAACAAAATCAATCCCTCATCAATCCCAGAGAGAATGTCATTAAATATTCCGATTACTTCACGTTTGACTGCGGACACTGAATGCTCATTTTATTTCAATCTCATGCTCAAAGTGTCCCCTCGACGCAAATACAATCTCCCATCCTTCCTCCACTCGATATCTCTGTGTGTCCAGCTCAATCCCAGACGGAACGGCACCAGATTGCCAAACGACATTTTCATATCCTGCACCATTTTCAGTCCCCGGCTGTCAACCACTGTCGAATCTGTGCTGAAAATTAGATGTCCACATAAACGCACACAAAATGAAATCCCGCGGCGCTCTCTTCTAACTACAGTTTCATGCACTTTCCAGTGTGTAGATAGGTATGGATAAACGAATATACATGCGATTGCAGCTGCTGCCACTCGCTCCGGTGCTGGTCGTCGGAACAGTCCCGGAACCGTTTAAAATGCTCGTTACAGTCCTCCCGGCAGCTGCCTGGTGCTCGTCGTGTGTCACTACCGTTGTCCGTTTGTTCGTAATTAAAATACGTGTTTCAAATAACAATCAATAATGCGGCCACTCTGCCATCGACTGCCGCCAACTCGCACTCCCAATCACCACCGGGAAGCACACGTGGTCGGTTTCTGTCCATCTGCCTGTAGATTGGTAATGGTGACGTCACCGAGGAACGTTGCAGACATAGTGGCCTATTCTGCATCAAACGAATTGTTGGCCGTTTCGCGATTTTACCAATGAAATGCGTTACTCTGATGCTGCATTGTAATACAATTGTGTCCATTCGCTAGGGAGAACCAAATAGTAAATTACTTAAGGTGAAGGATTGATGCAGCATGAGTTTTTTTTTTTAATTTGTGTCAACCCTATCGGAAGAATGCACCATCAAAGGGCTTCATCATTTTTGGATACCATCTGGTTGAGGAAAAGCATTCAAATGCGGGTGCAAATTTTGTATGCAGACGGGAAGGCTACTTTCTCTTTCGATTGCTTTACAATTTTTCGATTGCAATTCATCACATTTGCATGTTTAATTGAATTGTTTTGCAAACACGGTAGTAAAGTAGTGTGAGAAATCCAGTGATTGACTAAAGCGTGATATTTACGTGCATTACAAGGAAGCCAACGTATTTTTATTTATTCATCCTGCATGATCGATTCTTCCCAGGTGGGATGAAACCTTCCGATTGAAACACCACCTAGAATAATTTATCATCAATACTCGATCCAACATTGACAAACAAGCCGTTTAAAATGTACACATTTTAATCCCACTTTAAATAATCAAATGCGTGAAACAATGTCATTTCAAATAGTCCCTCCACGGGAAGCCCTCGGAATTCGAAATGCACTCACAATTATTCCCTCGGCGGTAGGGTACGCATTGGAAAATAGGCGTTACCGAGCAGGGGAACGCACATACGCACAAATGCAAAATAAACGATAAACCATTGTTTGGCAATCATTTGATTTTCATTTTCATGAATATTCAACTGACAAATACGACTGTGAATCAATTATACATATGTGAATCCCTGAGTGCACTCATACGGTTCGGTGGGCTCAAACTTGATGGCACTCACACCACAATACCTAGCTTAATATAATAAATAATAGTACTTTGCGAAACTATTGGGGTTCACCGTTTGTCAAACTCTTATACACGAGATATGGTGCACTACAATGGGATCTGTGCAATATTTTTGATTAATTTGTGCGCAAAATATTTGATTTTTATTGCAACTTTTATTTTTTATTGATTTTCATTTACTTCGATTCCACAAAAAGAATTGGGGGTTGAGTCTGATTTCTTTGTTAAAATGGAGTCAATAAAGTTTCACAAACAATCCTCATTATATTGAATTGTCCGCCATAATAAATTGTGTATGGTTATTTTGCCTAACGTCGTGTTCGGGATATCATCCAAAACATTTGTGGAATAGTTCTATAATTTGGTTTATCGTTCGTTAATGGTATGTTTTTATTAGGGCAAGTAATCAATGTACTGGAGGCTAGGAGCGCTTCTTTTGTTTTTAAGAAGAACGGATGTAAATATTCATATTATGCGGTTTTTATAGACATTGTTTTGTAGGTTTTGAACTTAACTACTCACTTAAAATTATCGCCGATTTCGGTAATTTTTACCGAAATCCGAACAGCTGAACTTTACGGTAAAATTTATGCAATTCAATTCAATTGCTTTTTAGCTACTTTGAAACTAAATCTCCACTAAAATGACAAGATTTGATCATTTCAACTAGGTTTAACATGTTTTGATATTATTTTCAAATTCATTAGCCTTTAAAATGAAGGTCAAAGTTTTACCGGACGTTCAGCTGTTCTGATTTTGGTAAAATTTACCTAACACGCAAACAAAATCTTAGTGTGTATCGTATCAAACGCATGATTGATTCATTCACGTCGAGATCATTGATATATTTAATGTTTCTGCTCGATATGACGGAAATGCGCACTTATGTCGAAGTGATGCACTGCCCTATATAGATCGCTTCACCAAGCGTTGCTATGCAAAAAATGTAAAATCTCCCAACGTCCCCCTCAAGTTTTGACTAGGGCTGTTCATAAACTACGTATACCAATTTTGAGAGGTTTTGGACCCTCAGTGTAGATAATGGGCCATACAAGGTTTTGAAAATGGTTATGAACAGTAGACACTCAATAAAAAGGACATCCACGCCAAATGATGAATCGAAAAAACACGACCTTCAGCGATTTGCATGAAACTTTGCATGTTTTTTTCTGGGCAAAGATTCTCAGTTTTGATAAAATTCATCCATTTTGGATTTTGTAAAATTTTCAAAATGGCGTCTGATCGAAATGAAGTCTGAGACAATGTTGTAGGGAGAAATAATGTGTTTCGGACAAAAATATAAATAAAAGTGTTTTTATAAATTTCAAGTAAAAATTCCGAAAAAATTTCTTAAACGTCCTTGTCCGATTTGTTTATTTTTTTCTTTAAAAATCTCATAAAAAATGAAACATTTTGAAATATTTTGAAGTGTTTTGAATTATGGACACTTACAAATTGATAAAAATCCTAGAACAAGCACTTCTGGTAAAATTTTTGAACTTTTTGATTAAACGTTTTTTCATGGAATTTTTACTGGGAAAATAATGTTTGAGTCATTTAAATCATTTCTGAGAAAAGAAAACAGAAAAGCGTAAAAAATAAATTTTTTACCAGATGTTCTTGTTTTACGATTTTCATCAATTTTTAAGTGTCAATAATTTTTAAAATTTCTAAAATTTGCATTTTTATTAGCTTAAAAAAAATTAACAAAGAAATTTAACAAAAAAAATTTAAAGACATTTGAATAGTTTGTTATTTTTTTTTTCAGAAAGACATTACTTATCTCTACAGCTTTGTATCAGACATAATTTTGATCCAAAATTCCGTTTCTGTGCTTTATTTTTTTTTGAAAACGATCAAGGCCGTCACATTGAAAATTTTTCAAAAGATAGAATGAAGAAGGTCGTTTCAAAAATTCAACTTACGTTATTTTGCCTGGAAGTACTGAAAACCAAATTCCCCTTCCCTGAATCACGATGAATGTTTTTTGACGTAGGATTGCGTCTTTCAGCAACATATTGGGGATGCAATTAAAAAAAACCTAAAATCGACCGCATAACGAAAAGTGGTCAGGTTTTGACCACATATAACTTTGTCAATAGCGGATGGATTTTGACGTAGGACTACGTCTTTGATTTCTAATTGGGGAACACTTTGTGAAAACCGAAAATGAAACATGTAACAAATTAAGAAAGATCTCGAACGTTAATAACTCAGCTGCTCCTGGTCCAATTTCAATAATTTTATCACCAATCGATCAGAAATATGGCTACGCATCGATAACAATGCTTCCGAATGTTGATTTTCAACAAGAAACTATTGAAAAACTGGTGAATGTCAAGCATTGTTCGAAAGCGTAGAATTAACTAACAAATCCACCAATTACCTACATGCATATGCTGCTTCCCCAGCACAGTCGTCAGAGAGTAGTAAGTAGACGAAACAAGTCGAAGTGGCATTCGCCTCCGATCCTCGGGCGCGTGCGAATAGGGAGGATGGAATTGCGTAATATTTTGCACACTCATCGCTATACTCAGAACCACACGCTCCCAACGACCACATACCACTGTGTGGTGGTGTTCGGTCGTCGAAAGCAGCAGTAGCAGTGCTTTCGGCGTGTGGCGTTGAAAATTGTTCTCCAGTAACAACGAAAGGCTGCCTGCAAGCAGCGAGCTGCAGAGCCCACATAAGCAACCATCAAAGAAGGAAGAAGCTACACCGCTATGCTATGGATCGAAATCAGTAGCTCTTCGTGAGTCGCTGCGGGTCGGTCATCTATGCCAAGCGTGTCACCCTCGCTCCAAATGACATACAGCTCGACAGCCTCATCCGTGTTGAACACCCAGCTCAGAATTACTCAACCATCACTATAAAACGGTCCTTTTCAGGGCCACCAAAAGTTTGTTAAAGAGTATTATTTGGACTTTTGTCAAGGTCATCAGTTCCCGCAAGCAGCTAGCTTTCAAGGCTCAACCTGTCTATAGAGGTGTAATTAGTTTTTCCTCGGCTTTCATTCCGCACGATTCGTTTCTTTCGTTTAATCAATCACCCTTGTAGTGACGTTGAAAAGATTGTTTCGATCGGCGCTTACATATGAAATTTAATGTGGATTATAGAATTTTTGTATGTTACCGAAATTTATGAATGTTTTGCCACTAAATGTTGAGATAATTTATTGATTATTGAATTATCACACTGTATACCATGAAAAAGCAGCCTGTTTGTGAGTTTTTGCCTGTTTTCAAGCAAGGAGTTATCATAAAAAACAAATCGCCAGCTGGTATTTCCCGGCGACTTTACAAATAAATAAAATCAAACAAAATCATCATGCAGAACTAGCTAGGATTTGTTTTACTTCATATTTCACAAAATTGCTTTCGAGTGTTAAGACATCGTCTCCCGCAAAGTTTACATTTTTCCCTCTACCAACACATACATCAGGGCTAGATAGCTCTCCACAGGATTTATAGAATCCACGCAATTTATAAAAACCAAAATGCACAGCATTACGAGAAGAGGTCAGGTTTCCAGGACCAATAGCAGAAAGATTTTAATTCTTAACAAGCCAAACGATTGGAAATTTATCTAACAATCTGCTAAAATGAACACTTAGTTAATTTTCAATAGGTCACTATTGAAAAATACCAAATGTCCAACTGTTGCAATGGTGATCAAAATTATCACCGAATGTCTGAAAACAGCGCATTCCCTAACACAGACTTAAAAATCGAATTCGATGCGGTCCAGCAGCAGCAGCAATAGCAGCAGGAGTGCTTTCAACAACAACAACAACAACGAAAGGCTGCCTGCAAGCAGCGAGCTGCAGAGCTCATATGAGCAACCATAGAGAAGGAGGAAGAAGTCCCACCGCTAGGCTAGGATCGGAATCAGTAGCTCGTCGTGCTCAGCTAAGCATTACTTAACCATCACTACAAAACGGTCCTTTTCAGGACCACCATACATTTGTTAAGAGTATTATTTGGACATTTGTCAAGGTCATCAGTTCCTGCAAGCAGCTAGCTATCAAGGTTCAACCTGGTCTCTATAGAAGGTGTGGAATTGTAGGCCCGAATGTATTGGTGAGATTTATCATCGTCCGAACATTTTCCAGAACACGCCGGTAGGAAGTGTTGAAAATCCATATAGAATTTGAGAGAAGTGGGAATAATTCGCTTTGGGTGTATATTCAGTCCCCAGAAAGCCAATAAAATCAAATTTGTGAGAAAATTAGCTCTCACGAGTTCAATCTCTCGAAGTCCCTCCTTTTTTTACATATTCTGCACAAACGATACTTTCCGCCCCGCCCCATTCATATAATTCGGAAGGAAATCCTATGAGGGGTGAATTGAATATACTTTAATACCAAAATGCACAAAACTTAAAAATACATATAACAAAAAATTCAAAATACACCTTTTAAAGTCGGGTAGATGAATCGAAAATACTCAAGTTTTGACAGTCATTTGGATTCTCTTCATCAACTTTCTCTTTAAAATACATACTACAAATTTGATACGCTTACAAATAAAAAACGGAAAGAGTTAAGATAATTGATGATTGATCAATTTAAAGAACTAAATGTTCACATTTGTTCCGTCCACTAGCGATCCTACGTCAAGCTTCCGTTCGTGCCCCTAGGCACAGACCCTTCTACTTTTAATTCTAAACAAGCCAATCGATTAGAAATTTTGCTACGAATCTGCTAAATTAAACACTTTATTAATTTTTTATAGGGCACTACTGAAAATCACACAAATGTCCAACTGTTGCAATAGTGATCAAAATTATTACCGATTGCCTGCAAACAGCACTTTCCCTAACACAGATTTCAAAATCGAATTCCATCTGGTCTCGCCGAACGGTGCCTATTCAAGCTGCTGTGGGCCATCTATGCCAAGTGCGTCATCCTCCCCAAGTAACAATTTTGGTTGTATGAGGGTTCTGTAGACCATGATTTAGACTTGTAGAATGCTATAAAACCGCGATAAAACCCGCAATGTTCCTTGGGTCGTTCCAAACAACATACATCTCGTCAGCCTTATCCGTGTTGAACACCCTGATAGCTTAGCATTACTCAACCATCACGACAAAATCGTCCTTTTCAGGATCACCATAAATTACCATAACTATTTGCATCAAAAAGCAACTTAGGTACCGTCCGGTAGGCTCTGATTCTGTGATTGATGTGTTTTCCCGAATAGGGGAAATGTATGTAATGTCGGCCTAAGTGTCCCTAATTTAAGCCCATACATAAATTCAGCAATCGACTAAATTTTCAATAGCAATTAAAAATATCCATTAGTACCGTCCCAAATACATATAAATTAAATACAATTGATAAATAGCAGATTTTTAGCGATGGGCCTATCTTAGATCCATAGGCGAACATTAGAGCCAAATGACTAATAAAAGAGTTAACCAAAGAGTAAAAGCTTGTATCCAAAACATATAGTCCAGGATTGGCTTGTACTACATGAACATCGACAGAGCACCTTAAAAACAGAAATTCGTGGTATAATAAGTTTAAAAAGTCAATTAATGGTTACTTTACAGTACTTTTACTAAAATTTCAAAGTTACAGCATTAGATGGTTACATTTCTCCAGCTCGAACGAAATCTTGATCCTTCCTCTCGATGGAGCCCATCAGCGCCCGCACAGTGGAAACGGACACCAAATAAGCGCATTTCTTCCATTTTCTCGCATTTGCTAGATGTCCTTGACTGCCCCGCCGCTTCGTCGAAGTCGCTGCTTTGTAATTGCCCAGTATTTTTCGATTGGTCGAAATTCCGGAAAATTTGGAGGATTCATTATCTTGGGGACAAAATCGATCTTGTTGGCAGCATACCACTCCAGAACCACGTTGGAGTAGTGACTGCTGGGCCAAAAGATGACTTTGCGCCTATGCACAGTGGCGGGACTCCATACAAAGGTCGGACAAAACCATCATATATTTTGGTTTTATTATATTAGGGTGGTTCTAAATTATGAAAATCAGCTCATTTTGGGTTAAGTAAAAAGTAATCAATAATAAGCTATCACGATGTGTTAGTTGAATGGAGATTTTGATTAAAAGGGTTATTAGGGGGTTCTGAAATCATTATTGATATTGAAATTAAATTTACTTGTGTATTTTTTGCTCTTAGGGTGGCCCAAAAGCTATAAAATCATATAAATTATTAAAAAAGTTCGATTACCTATGTTTTTCATTCAATGGATCGATTCAGCTACACACACATGTTAGCTGACTAAACTGATTGGTATTCTTAGGGACCGTTCATAAACCACGTGACGTTTTTAAGGTGCGAACTCAGAGCTAAGTTAATGCTGAAGTTGATGTTATATAAGGATTCATTTCTTTTACGATTTACAATGGGATCAGATAGTCTCAAAATGTGAACTACGTAAAATGTGAACTGTCCCTTACCAATCTCATTTCAACACTTTCATACATGCTCCTCTGAGTGTGGGCTATAATGTACATTGATCTTTTCTTCTCACTTGTCGAAGAGATACCATACAGCGCGCTGCAGCGAACAAAAGAATGATGATAGCTCATCTCATTTTACTTGTCGAAAGTGAAACAAATGTCAATACACATTCGCAATACCGAACGGAGTTGCTGATAAACAATCATCAGTGATCGGTGATCATATTGATAAAAAGTAGAGTTCCAGCAAATACTTTCAAATTGTTAATCACTCTTTGTGTGGTTTAGTGGAAATGTGCTCTAAGAAAAACGGTATAGATAACACACAATGAAATTTCTAGTTATATTAGAAGAAATATTTCGGGGCGACCCCGGCGTAGTGGTTAACATCCATACCCCTCACGCCAAAGTCACGAGTTAAAATCTCACCCCCGGACAAGTCACGAATGACCCAAGAGTGTTAAAGTGACTATAATAAAAAAAAAAGAAGTAATATTTGTTTATATTTTATAGAAGTTTACTAAAAAAGAAAAGACGTATTGGAGGGTGCTCTGAACTGTAGCGATGTGCGTGTAGAGCAGAAACGCAAAGCTGTCGACCAATATGTGTCGCTATATGTTGGATGTGCGGTAGACGGTCGTGATGAGATCGTTTCCAAGCTTTTTAAGGAGTTTAAACGAAGATGGCAGAGTGCGAATCGAAAAAAGGATTAGTTTTTGAAGACCAATGAGCAATGGTTTGTAGTTATTGTTTCATGTTTTTTACGGTTGATTATTTTTTGCTTTTATTTAATTTCTTAGGGTAGAAGAGTTCGTTGTTTTTGGTGAAGTAACATCATCTTCAACAATGCGGAATGTAGGTGGTCGTCCTTCAAAAGATTTTGAAGACGTTTGTGATCGAACCAAGCGGCGAAAACCAGAAGTGTTGCGTAAATCATTTACTCCGCAAGAACTGAAATTCGCTGCAGGAATGGCTTTGCAAGCAGAAGGAAATGCAGAATTGGCTTCGTTACTAAAGAAAGGCACCTGCACGACAAGCATTCCGATTGAATATGCTTTGGCAATATATGTCAACGCAAAACTTTCCAAAAGAAGATACAATATCATTCGCGCACCTGTTAAAAATTTTTATCCATCTATGAAAAAATATCTTCTTCGAAAAATGAGTGCTTTCCATCACTTGAGCACTTTGAAATTACGGAGACTGTATGTAACATTCAATTACAAGCATTGCTGAACCACACTTGCTCTCGGTTGATTGTACTTGTTAAAGATAAATTTGAAAATCTAGTTCACATTTTTTTAACATCGGTTGTACCATTAAGATTAATTACCGACCGGGAAGTAGTTTGGGATAACCCTCGATCGTCCTCTACGCGATACTGACGCCCTGTTTCATTGAAATTTGCAAAAGAAACTGTCGAGTTAACAAAACAAGAATTTGAGCGCATGAATGACGAAATTTCTAATTTAGAACCATTCGAATTAGAAATTTCAGGCATGAAGGTGTTAATCACATTTGATCTTATGTTAACTATGATTGATGAAAAGACTGTTAACGCCATCACCAATACAAAATCTTCTAAGAGATGCTACCTTTGCTATGCTACGAGTTCCAATTTTAACGACATTGAAGAAATGTTCAACAGAGCTATCATCTCGGATAATCTGGAGTACGGTATGTGTAGCTTACATTGCTGGATCAAAACATTTGAGTGTCTGTTACATATAGCATACCGACTTAGCTTCCGAAAATGGATAAAAACTGCACATATGGAGGAGTAAAACAATGCTAAAGCTCGAATTCAAAAAAGTTTCTTCCAGCAACTTGGATTACACGTCGATAAGCCTCGTGCTAAATTTGGAAATAGCAACGATGGTAAGATGGCATTTTATAAGACTGACTTTCTTTGATTTGCACACTAGGATTTTTCAATATTAATACCTTTTACCTGTTAATATTCTAATCGTATCGTTCTTATTATCTACAGGTAACACCGCGAGACGGTAGTGGCAGATGAATTGCCTAAAGAGGTGCAAGATTTGTTGATAGTTGAAGATTGCGATGAATAAATGTTAGTTTGTTTAATAAATGTTTGTTTATAGAAATAAAAGTTAAATTTTAATAATTTTTTGGTGTCCCAAATTGATTACGTAATTGGCTGTTTAAACGCTACTCAAACTGTTTATCAAAACTCTCAAATCACTTTTTTCTGGAATGAAACCTCTCCAAAAATAAATGTCTTAACAAATAAAGGCTAAATCATTCTTAGTCATCACTCTCCCCCTCTCCACCTTACTGTTTTTTTTACCTAATATGTAACACTCACCTCCTTGTGGTCTTTTGTCCGTAGAAAAATTCTAAAATTTGTTAGGGCCGTGGTCATGACCCCCTCCCCCTCTGCCGCTCCCACCTCCCCTCTCCCTAAGACTACGTGGTTTATTGACGGCCATTTACCTACCAGAATAAGGATTACACTAAATAGTCAGTATTCAGATGGTAATTTGATTTATGTTAAGATACAATACAATCTTCAAACTATTTTGCTTCCTCCACAACCATGCGTCTCCATAGTGACTTGATAAAAAAAAAATTCGCGCTTTGCGCAAAAATGCGCAAAGAGTGGCCTATATACCTAAAAACTAGACAAAATTTCGCGTCAGATCCGGGATATGGCATCGTTTTCTGATGTTTCCTGTAAAAGTACTGGCTCTCCTTAATACTAAGTATTTCTCCAAAATTGCATATAAATCAATATTTTTGCACGCTGGAAAAACACTATAATTTTGCGAATGGATTTCAAACAAACCTTGAAATGTTTTGATTATTTATGCCCAAAAACACCTACAGTATTGTCAGATTATCCAAATTTTCCAATGTTTTACAACGAGCTCATGAAGAAAGCTCATAAAATAAAGAGAATAAAAATTGAAAAACTATCACACAAACCTCAACTTTGAAAAAATCCCCAAGACTCAATTTTTGACCAAATGACTTGAAAATTTGGGATTCTCTTAGTTGAAGTATCTATATTGAGAGAAAAATAAAATAATGAAGTCAATTTTTGAGGTTTTGTCCGACTTTCGGCCACTGTGCTATGCTTGCGGATGCTGCCTAAAATCGAGTTTGACGTATGTTTCGTCATCGATCAAATTGTGTTTCGTCAAAACACGGTCGTACAAGAGCCATGCACGGAATTCTGCTTCATGTGCCGGTTCGGATGTTAACTGGCTTTGTACGACTTGTATCCTTCCCTGGCAAGGATGTTCCGCACCGTTTGAAAGTTGCCGTTGTACCTTCTGGCTACATCTCGGATCGAAAGACCGGGGTCGGATTTAACGCACCTCAACACCTTGCTCTGCAGCTGACGATCTCTGGTTCCTGTTTTTTCGTAGGTCCACTGATTCCTTTCCACACACAGGGTTCACTTGTAGGTTTTGAGCACTCGACAAACTGTTGTTGGGGCGTACCAATTTACTTTTAGTCAGCCTTTATACTTTTGCTGTGACATCAAAACTACTTTACGTAATCCTACGTCAAATCTACGGTTGTGTCTTGGATGAAATCTTTTAGTTTTTTTCTGTATTTTTGTATGAGAAATACACAACATCCATCATTTGAGTATCTTTAATTGGTTAATACAAATCCGAAATACATGCAAATGTTATTCTTCCATGCTTTATGTTTAATCTTATACTACTGCAGTAGTGATCCGATTTTGTTAGTCAATAATTTCACAATCCGAATCTTTTTCATTCATCATCAAGATTGATGTTTAAGGTATACTTTGGTGCAATAAGACCACTGAAAATGCGAATGAGTTTCGTCGAACATTAGAACATATTTTTAAAAATAGGGCGGGTCATTACTGAATTTAAATTTTTGCGTGTTGATTCTGTTGATTTGTGTTACGTTATGCTGTGCTGTTTTGACGGGTAGGAGTGTGTTGCAGCTTTTATCTCCTTGTAACATTTGTACGCACGGTGGTAATAGTTACCAATTAGCATAGTTTTATTTTCACATTTTGGTTGTTGGCTGATACACACTATGAAAAAGAAGTGTAAATTTCGCTTCCTTGAGACCGACACATGTAAGCGGTCCTCTTGACATAATAATCAGTTAAATGAAACTTCCAATGGTAATGTTCTGTTTGATGACTGTTCTGCAGGTTATTACACTATTCAATATCCAAACAGCCCAACAAGCTTTTCTACAGCGAGAAATCCCTCAACTATTGATTTGGTCTTAACTGATTCATGTCAACTTTGTAGCCAATAGGCTACCCATGCTGTAACTTTCGAAATATCCCAAGAAATAATTTCTAATCCCAA
Source organism: Ochlerotatus camptorhynchus (assembly GCF_037179485.1). Taxonomy (NCBI): domain Eukaryota; kingdom Metazoa; phylum Arthropoda; class Insecta; order Diptera; family Culicidae; genus Ochlerotatus; species Ochlerotatus camptorhynchus. The sequence continues at coordinate 1,085,982 of NW_027040902.1, forward strand.
CAGCTCTACTTTCAATTACCATTGGGAGCTGATTGGGAGCATTATCGAACATTTATGGAATATAGCTTTGATCGAAACATTCCTTTGCAAACCAAAGATGAAATTAATTATGCTCTTGAATCTCTGACTACTTCTATGGTTGAAGCAAGAGCTGCCTCAGTACCAAAATGCGAGGTTAAATTCGATACAATTATAATAGACGACGATCTTCAGCTCTTGATCCGTCTTAAAAATGTCCGTAGGAGACAATATCAAAGAACACGCGATCCTGCCATGAAAGTTATCTGGCGGGATTTGCAAAAACAAATTAAAAAGCGATTCTCTGCCCTGAGGAACAAAACTTTTGAAAATAATGTTTCTAAATTAGACCCGAGTTCCAAACCCTTTATGAAACTCACAAAAATTTTGAAAAAAACCTCAAAAGCCTATTCCAGCGCTTAAAGAAGGTGGTAAAATTTTGATCACAAATTTGGAAAAAGCTCAGAAACTTGCTAAGCAATTCGAGAGTTCCCATAGTTTCGGTTTGGGTCTTACTAGTCCTATTGAGAATCAGGTTGCTCGGGATTATCTGAATATTTTCTCTCGGGAAAATATTTTTGATGATTCCTGATGGACTGATTTGGACGTAGTAAGATCTATAACTAAAAAGTTTAAAAATATAAAAGCTCCAGGTGATGATGAAATTTTTTATATCCTCATCAAAAAACTCCCAGAGAGTACCTTGTCTTTCTTGGTAAAATTATTTAACAGATGTTTCCATTTGGCATACTTTCCTGATAAATGGAAAAATGCAAAAGATGTTCCAATTTTGAAGCCGATAAAAATCCAGCTGAAGCTTCTACCTACCGTCCAATAAGTTTGCTTTCTTCAATAAGTAAACTTTTTGAAAAGATAATTTTAAATAGAATGATGCATCACATCAATACAAACTCAATTTTTGCAGATGAGCAGTTTCGATTTCGCCATGGGCATTCAACTACTCATCAACTCTTAAGAGTTACCAATTAAATTCGTTCAAACAAATCTGAAGGCCACTCAACTGGAGTTGCTCTTCTAGACATAGAAAAAGCATTCGACAGTGTTTGGCATGAAGGTTTGATTGCTTAATTGAAAAAGTTTAATTTTCCGAGCTTTATTATGAATTTAGTTCATAATTATTTAACTGACAGAACTCTGCAGGTAAATTATCCAAATTCCAAATCTGATCGACTAACTGTTAGAGCAGGAGTTTCTCAGGGTAGCATTCTTGGGCATATATTGTATAACATTTTAACTTTGCCTCAGGGTTGCCACAAATCTTTGTTCGCTGACAATACAGGTATTTCCGCTAAAAAAAGAAGTCTTCGTGTTATTTGCAGCAGACTGCGGAAATTTTTTGATATTTTCTCTTATTATTTACAAAAATGGAAGATTTCTCCCAACGCTTCCAAAACTCAACTTATAGTATTTCCACATAAACCTAGAGCTTGGATTTTGAAACCTAGTAGCAGTCACATAGTCACTATGAACGGAGTTCCAATTTCCTGGTCAAACGAAGTAAAATATCTTGGATTAGTACTTCACAAAAAATTAACTTTTAAGATCACAGCCAAATGTAACAAATATATAAAATGTTTGTATCGTCTCATAAACAGGAAATCCAAATATTGACTGACGGATAAATTTCTAATATTTAAACAAGTTTTTAGACCGGCCATGCTTTACGCTGTGCCAATATGGTCTAGTTGTTGCACTATCAGGAAAAAAGCACTTCAAAGGATTCAGAACAAAGTTCTGAAGATGATTTTGAAGTTGCCACCCTGGTACAGTACTACCGAGGTACATATATAGTTTCGAATGTTGAGATTTTAGAACAAATGTCCAACAAAATAATTAATAATTTCAGGCAAAAATCGTTGCAATCCTCAATTGCAACAAATAGTTCCCTTTATACTTAGATATGATTTAGTTTTAGTTTTTCGTTTTAAGATTTCAATTGTCATACTGACATGCAGGTTTAAAAAACCTGTTTAAAATGCTGAATTGCCAAGCCAGGAACAATGAAAAAACACTTAGATATGTATCGTAACAATTAAGGCTGGTAAGTTACTATAGTAATTGGAGCACCTAGGTTAAAATGAAATGTAATTTGTTTTGAATTTGGAACTAATAAAGGGTTAATGAGAAAATCAATTCAATCAAACGTTCTCTTCGCCGACTTGCTTATCTTTCTATTTGAGACCACTTAACTTTACATGAAATGTTTGTTTGCGTTCCATGATTTACGTCCAATATGGATTACGTCTCGTGTTAAAGTAGTTATTTCAAAGTGTGTAGTTTTGAACATCGATTTAATGAAATGGTACGGAATCACCGGCTACACTGGTGAATCAATTATTTCTATAACTGCGCATTACCTGGCTACTCCAGTTGCCATTATTTAACATGTATCGCAATATCTTCTCGAAAGGATTAGCAAAAAATCCCGGCAGAAGCTTTTCCTGTCACTGATTTAGAAAATTGGGAAGCACCGTTTGCAGAAAAACACACGTTCACATATGCTGTATCATCCTCTTTTAAATTGTCATTGTATTCAGTTTAACCGGAGTTGATTACTAACTCATCGAAGGGTTTAGCATGCATACCGTCGGTAAAACCCAAACCAAATACTCTGCTCTTCGGAAAGTGCGGTAAACACGGCAAAAACATTTCGGTTGACTTTACGACCATGCCAGCCAACCGTTCTTCTCACATAACATATTAGCCCTCGAAGTAAAACGGGACGTCGAGACTTTGCGGATATTATTCTCGGCTATTCAACCGATGCGTATCCTCGCAGGACAATGGAACCATTCAACGGGTTCCCCTCTTTTCGGTAAATTTTAATTTTATGAACCATTCCCCAGATGTCCTCCCAAGCAGTGTCAGCACTGCTGCTATACTATATACAGGAATCCCCCAAATAGCACGGTGGTTGGTGCATCCCACCCACCGGTATTTCTCAACTGTCCTCCAACCGATTGAGCCGTTTTTCTGTTGATGAATCGATGTCCATGATTGACACTGTACTTGAACAAAAAAATCAGCTCAATTGGTTGGAGGACAGCCGAAAAATAGCGGTGGGTGGAATGCACCAGCCTCCGCGCTATTCGGGTGGTTCCTGTATATACACAAGCTGGGAGCCTGCAGCATAGGAGGACGTTCCTCGCCCTTTGGGGCTTTCTACAATGTAGATTCAAGGGACGAGATTTACGATGAGCGATGAAGCCATTGCAATCCATTCCCCATATGACGACGGCAACGGATTTTACATTCCACCAAATATGCACACGCGGGCAAGCTGAAAGGGGTGACAAATTTATGTTTCCAACATTCTGCAAACTCATGCATGCAGAAATTTGAAGCACCAACTAACGTAACGGAGTGGTATAATTGTGGTTCGTTCGTCCGGAGGAGGATGGTTTCGACATTCGCCCGATGACAGCACGAGTGACAATGTTTGAAATATGTTGCAGCAAAGCTGGACCGCTCCCGGTTTACTATACGTACTTGGAACATGGTTTGCTCATTCGATTAATTTACGGAACCATTTTCCAAGAGCAACGCGTGTCATTATTCTTTCAACTAGCAGTCCGAACTTGGTATCACATATAGCTTCCATTCCATCGACACCATCACGAGACTAATACGGAAGTTTGTCGTGCCAAGAGGCTATACAAAGGAAAATTAGAAAAGTCATTATAATATTTCATTACGTATGATAATTGTACCGCAAATAAATTGTAATTTAACGGGTGATGATAATCAAACACCCTCCCGTCACCAATTTTCACTTCAACCACTGAAACGTAACAATAGAGGTTAAAAGCGGATGCGGTTCGGGAGGTGGATGTGGGTGGATCAAGATGGTCGCAGTGGTCGGAAGGTACTGACACGAGGACTGGAATTTTGTTCAAGCGAATAATTTAACGACCGGACCAAGTGTTTTTTTCTCTTCTATTTGTACCGTAATGGCTGGAAATTTGGTCACTTATTCCACAAATCCGGAGACTTGTAAAAGTTAATTATCCCTGCCTACGATGCTTATAGCAGCACGTATATTTTATCATGGAATTTTAGTATCGTTTAGAATCATCACACATAGTTATTATGTGTCAAAGTAGACGTTATATTTAAAAACAATTGAGACGCCCATCTAGTACTCTGTGCAATACGGTACCATGTGTGTACGTGGCTAAATGTACGTCATTTTACACTTACACTGAAACAAATCGACATGTACCGTTTATTGGATCCATCTGATAACATAGCAATGTCAGCATATTTATTCATTCTATGTGATGATTGATAGATTCCATTGGATTATCACTTAAAAACTATGACTGCGATATGGAATGATTTCTATCATAATTTCACATACTTAGTACTTGATAATACTTTGATTCGAACGTGGTTAGCTATAGGTAAAAAGTATATGAATATTGTCTGATATATTTCATGGTGAAAAACTGTTGATATGTCATGGGTGGGAACAGATATCTAGAAACTAATGGAAAATCATATAAATTTGCACTATGAGAAAACTCAGTAAAATATACCTGTTTTCATGAAGAATATTGCTCACTAAAAGATATATCTTATAAGATAGACATGTATATTTTATTGGAGTTGCTTTTAACGATTTTTGACGTTTGTTGATATGTCGCGTGTAAACAGACATGTAGAAACTATTGGATTGTCATTCAACTTTGCAGTACAGGAAAACATATATATCTCATTGGAATAGCTTCCTTTGATTTTTGAGGTATAAAGATTGTAAACAGATCTATCCCAATCATTAGATAGTCATGTAGATTTGCCTTTTAATAAATCCAACAGCAAACATTTGTTTTGGCATGGTTTTCTGGGATGAATATCGCTCCCATTAAAATACATCTTACATGATTGTTCTTTATAAATTATTGAAACAATTTTCAACGATGTTATCGTACACTCATTAAAATGATTAGTTGAACTAAATATTACTAACAACAATGAGACTGTATTGAATAATCTTTGTTTGTTATTGTTTCATAAGATAAGGGGTTCCGGAAAAGAATGTATTGAGATTGAAAAAAAATGATTCTACTGCAATATTTAATTAGCTAAGATTCTAATTGTAAATCTTCACACTTGAGTGTCATGAACGAGTTCCATGAACTCATATACACCCCTATTCTGTATTTCGTTTCGAACGAAATTCTCATACAAAAAAATATTTTTTTGTATGAGAATTTCGTTCGAAACGAAATACAGAATAGGGGTGATAATGTAGTCGTTGTTTTATTGCACACAGGAGCATTAAGAAAGATTTGAATACACGACACCAACGAAACGGAGCATAAATTTGTCAGTGTTATTTTGCTTCACTCTAGCAAAACGAGCATAACGTTGCACTACATTCCATGTCGGGAGAGCTGTTCTTACTTCATGCTAATTGAACGAGCTCAATCTTAAAGTCAGCTGTGGCCCAATGGAATCGAGCACAGACACCGAAAGCATCACACCTTAACAGTTCTGGATCGAATCCCAAATCAGCTACAATAAAAAAAAGACACAACTGTTAAAGCTCCCACTGCCTGATGTTTATTTTTCGATTTATTTTTAGAAATCGATTAAATATATGTGTCAAAAGAAGCAGTAAGTTTCATGTGATTTTCACATAAACTTTACTTCGATTGATTTATGACACATATATTATATTGTGGTAAAAAGTAAAGCTTATGCTTATGGGTTTCAAATCCATTTCAGTTAATTATTATAATTTGACCGATTTTCATTTATCATATGACGATCATATAAATGTTACCAAATTATGAGCATTGTAAATGTATCGGATATTCATATAGAATTTACCTGACACATTTTCAATCATATCATTTTCAATGGATTATCTTATAGCGCAAATTTATTAGACTTCCACATAACAGGAACATGTCAAATTGGTTCAGTGTACTTGCTGAAACGCGATTAAAATTGTTTTTAGAGTGACAGATAAATAAACTACTATCCTGGCCTAGCAAAGAATAATACAAGGGGCAAGACAGCTTTTGATCATGAGTAAAATCGGAGTTAATTTTGAGTAACTCTGAGACGCTCTTAGTAACTCGCGTTGATAAAAATCGAATACACATAGCAGCCTGATTTTTGTTTTGCAATATGTCATCATCGGTGTGCTGAAACCGATTGACATATTTTTCTGCAATAATTTCGTACGCAAGTGAAAACTGGTGCTGAAGTTCTTGCGGATGAGAACTAATGATGCTGGACTTGCTGAATTGTATAATTCTGTCCGGTGTTACAGAATACACGGATTTTAACGATGATCCAAGACGACCACCAGGCTTGAGTTAACGGAGACCATGGATATATTTGCAGAAAAAATTGGAGCTGTTTTGAGATTGCGGCTTGTGGCGCCGTTTGTTTCTCCTTCTCCCAGTATTTAGCATTTTGCTGAATTTCCATGAGTAGCATTATGGCATGCACCAACAAGGCTGTCCAGCTATTAAAAATGAAATTGCCTGAAACTATTGTTCAGGCTATCAGGGAAAGTTTAACACTGAGCTCTCCTGGAATTCTCCGGAATTCCTTTTGGAATTCACTGCCTTTAAGCTATGGCTTATGGGATATCGTCTGAGTGGAATCGCGTCCGCCTATGCAGCTCAATCTTACAAATTACAGGAAATCAAGAAAGAATTTCTACAATTATGTTAATTGGAGTATTTTATAAAATTAAAAACACAGTTAGGTTAATATTTTTTTAATGTTAGTATTTGTTTACATAGTACAACAATGCAAACCATATTTATAGCTATTTCACTTTCAGCGAAAAACATGACAAACTCGTTCAGGTCTAAATATTGTGCGTATTGTACCATTTCTAGCACAAGATTACACTTCCTTCCAATCTCCTTTCGACGACTTCTCGTCAACCTATTCTTGATGGCGTCCCCTGTTTTGTTCTTCCGATGGGCGCGACCGAGGCCGCGACTAGTTTTGGAACACCACTGATCATTTTTACGATCAAATAACATTCCTTCCCAATTATTACTTTCTAGATATAAGGAACTTTCTCGCCGCATACGTCTTCTTGTCGTATCAATGGTGGTAATCAGCCCTTTGATATAAGATTTCAGTAGATATCGCATGGTTTATTCGCTCTGGTTGTGCATCCAGACAGAAACTAATACACCAGCTGAAGTTCACGAGTCGATGGTAGATTACTCCGTCATCGCCTATAAAAAATGCTTTAGCTACGATAAATCCTATGTTTTCATAAGAATCAAATCCCTGTTAACGATATCTTGATGACTAATGCGGATTGATGTCACATAGCACCGATCAATCTGTTATCAGATATGAGCCGTCCTGCACGTAATCTGATACAATTTTATCGGTTACTAAATTTAACAAATCAAGACCAACAATTGAAATGGCCTTAACTCCATTTTGTAAACAAACCTTGTAAGGCCATTTTCTCGTGAACCGAAACCTTCATTAGCAAACCTAAACCACAATCGGGTAGAGGATAATTTCCCCTACCTGTTCATTATGTTGGTTTGCCTTTGCGGACTTCGGTTCGCGAGAAAATGGCTTTACAAGGTTTGTTTACAAAATGGAGTTAAGGCCATTTCAATTGTTGGTCTTGAAATGCATGATTTCAACTCAAATAAATAAAATCTCGAGTAGGTAGATGACGTCTGTTTCGACTTTTCATTGAAGGTTTGTATATGCTGAACAAAGCGAGACTACTTTGATCAGGTTTGAAAAATTATGAGTTGCTCAAATCTACTCGCTGCAAAACTATTTGCTCTGAGTACAGCTGACTTGCCCCTTGGAATAATATTTTGGGTAACCGCAACTGTCAATTTGACACAGGAGTACATTTGCTAACCATTATTTTTAATTAAGTAGTAAAATAATAATAAAAATTATACACGTTGCTTGAATAATTTTTGTTGCTCAAATTTGCTTTAAGTACATATGCATCAGTTATCAAGTGGCACGTTTCTCTACCGATATGAGCTTTTTTTGTTATATCTTTATAAGGAGACTTTCAACCCTGGGCAGGCGATGTGAGCTTTGTGCCTAGCCTAACGTGAAGGGTAGGAAAAGGATATGAATGGGAAATAGTGGTGGCCAGCCGTTTCTCTATCTATGGGCTGCGCCACACCGGTGGGTCGTGAGCTGTCCATCAATGGGTAGAAATTCATTTTTTTAAATTATATGGAAGCAAACCTGAGTTTAAATTTACACCTATGTGTAAATGCTTATAACGGCCTAAATTTAGAATTAATTATAAGGTATCTTAAAAATAAAAATAAAAATTAATTTATGTATGTAATTGTGAGATTATGGAGTTAAAAGTGCTAACAGAGTCATTCAAGCTTGAATCACAGATTGTGTAAAATTCCATAATCGTCGTTTTAAATGAAATATTCAAATAGCAATAATCAATAAGATGGCCCTAGACGCTACTCTCATTGACCTGTCAGAAGTTAGTTTTTGTTTTGATTTGTTATTTGAAATAAACAAATGAAATTATTATCGAGATGGAAAGAAAATGTGAATATTACTATTGTGGAAACAGTCAACCCAAGTAACATTACAAGTTTTATCGAGGTTTCAAAGCATGCTAAATGGCGAACACGAAATTATTGCGACACATTCAACAGAGCATAACTTTTTTACCATTGGGTAAAAATTTTGCACACTTTCCCATTGACCAAATTTTGCACACTTTCTCATTGATGTGTATTGTGTACATGCTGTCCAACTCGAAGTCGTGTTTTTCGATTCAACGAAAATGGAGGTGAACCAACGCGAGTTGAGATAACAAATTCTTTCCAAGCATCTGGAATTTCCTGACCTGTCGCACCGGCAGTTGGGAAAAATGTTGAACATTCACCATTCAACCGTCTCCAGAGTGTTGAAGCGGTTCCAGGAGCGGTTGACGTTGGACCACGGCAAAGGAGCTGGAAGAAAACCGGGACCGGAGAACAAAAAGACGGAGGGAAAGGTGAAGCGGATGATTAAAGCAAATCCCAACGTCTCAAGCCGTGATTTGGCTAAAAAGATCGGCATGTCGCAGAGCTACGTCCAGAATGCAAAGAAGAGAGCTGGACTACATACATACAAGGTACAGAACTTCCCAAACCGCGATGAGCGGCAAAATATGGCTGCTGTGTGATGGACGACGAAACGTATATAAAAGCCGATTTTAAGAAAATTCCGGGGTTGGAGTTTTTCACCGGCAAGAGCAAGTTCGATGTGGACGACAAATTTAAGAAGAAGAAAATGTCGAAGTTCGCCTTCAAATATCTCATTTGGCAGGCCATCTGCTCTTGTGGACTGAGGAGTGAGCCTTTCGTGACAAGTAAATGGCGAGATCTACAAATCTGAGTGCCTCGAGAAGCGCCTTTTTCCGTTCTTGCAGCAGCACGACGAAGCTCCGCTATTTTGGCCAGATTTGGCATCATGCCACTATACTAAAAGTGTCCTGGAGTGGTATGAGTCCAATTCTGTCCATTTTGTTCCAAAGGACATGAATCCGCCAAACTGTCCGGAGCTGCACCCGGTGGAGCAGTACTGGGCAATAATGAAGCGGGAACTTCGGAAGAGCAAGAAGACAGTCAAAGACGAGAAGGACATGTTAAGAAAATGGAAAAAAAAACTGAGAAACTGGTACCGAATGACACTGTAACGACTTTGATGGTGGGCATCAAGCGAAAATGCGTTCAATTTTACACTCAAGGCTCCATCGATTAACTTTTCTTTTGATTTTTGAAGTAAATATATGTATAAAACTACCCTAAAATTTTGGTTTGATTCTAAACATTATAAGAAAATTGGCATGACATTTTCGGTGTCGCAATAATTTCGTGTTCGCCCTTTACAAGTCTAAATCATGGTCTCCAGAACCCTCATAAATCCAAAATTGTTACTTGGGAAGGGAGCTCTGGAAAACTCGGAGCTGTGTCATTTTATAGTTTTCCAGGACGCAGTGTACTGTAAGTTATGGAATATTTTTACGATACATTGATGATCCTAGCAAAAAATAATTACAGCTGTTGACTGTGGGTGAAGTCGTGCACATCACAAGAGATAACGGAAGCGTATCAGGCATATGGCCTACAGGCCATGTAAAAACGAAAAAATTGTTCGGATCATTTCCCCGATGCAGCATTTCGCGACGTGAATAACAAACATAGAGGGTAATTAATGTGATTCAATAGATTCACAGAAGTTAATTCTATCTGCGGTTTTACTATTATGGATTTCATTTAGGCTACTATCCGACGCTGTTCCAAACGGTTCCGAAACTATTACTGAAGATCCAACAAACGATGGTACTTCGGATGAAATGTAAATTGAATTCATTGCCGGAGACACAATGACATTTGTAGGATATGGTGTGAGTCAGACCCCTCCGTCTACTAGTGAGCATAAAGCTGTCGATATTCCGATTTTGAACATAGTTATGAAAGACCACAAAACACCTAGCGAACTATCTCTATCACAAGATAGCAATCACAAAAATGTGGAAAAACTACGACAGTCTCTCAAACTAAAAGAGGAAACTATACTTCGACTGAAACAGCAAGTTAAATCTCTTCGGCGTCAACTTTACGTGAGTCAGCAAACAAGTCACCGTCGCTTGGAAGCTTCTGGACGATATAAACGTCTTGTATTGAAACTGCGGAAAGAGTTGAGGCAGCTGAAAAGGAGGAAAGCTGAGAACGAAAAACTAGGAGGCCAAGCAAGGATGGATGCTGTTATATTCGATTCATTGAAAAATGTTTCGAGAAAACCAAAAGCTAGGCGATATCATGCAGAAACGATTAACTTTGCGTCAGGAACATATCTAAGCGGTCCTCGGTCTGTACGAAAATCAAATCAATTAGTTCTACCTCACAAAAGTACTGTGACAAACATATCCGCGTACAACCAGGTTTGAATAAAATACTTCTATCGAGAATGAAAAAGCGAGTGGAGGAATTCACGAAAAATGAGGATAAAATTGTAATGGTTTGCTTGGAAAGAATGTCAGTTCAATCTGAACTAACATAAAGCAATACCTAATAAACAATTTGAGTTGTTTAACAGCTGAATAAGCTATTTTTTAGCTTGTTTTTGCCTGAATAAGCTCTCATTAAACATTCAATGTTTGTTGGGTATCTGAAAAACAAAACCACAAAATGGCATAAAACTTTGATCTGTAAAAGAATATGCATGCAACATTCATTTTATTGCCATTACGCTATTACTTGCCGAAAAATGTCTGAAGGCAAAACTGGATAAAAGTTCGGTAATGATCAATTTTTCCCAAGATTTATTATTAAACTGTATTCCCAACAAGATTCCCAATCAACCACCCTCCTTAATTTTTCCTTTATTTAACGTCGGTCTCTCTTCTGCAATCTGGTGCCAATCATCGACGGACATCGATTGACCTCCTTATCAACTTTGCCGTAGAAATCATCCGTCTAAAAAGTCAGGATCTTGAGATACAGCAGTACAAACATATAAACTTCAAATGCTCACTAGCATTACCTAGCGGGGGAATTCCGAATTGTTCTGTCCATCATCCAACAGTCCTTGACCTCCTGATCAACTTTGCCGAATAAATCATCCGTCTAAATAGTCAGGGTCTTGAGATACAGCAGCACAAATTTATTCACTTTCCATGCTCACTAGCGCCACCTAGTGGAGGAATTCCGAATTGTTCTGTCCATCATCCAACAATCCTTGACCGTTTGATCAACTTTGCCGAAGAAATCATCCGTCTATATAATCGGTATCTTGAGATACAGCATTCAAATCATGCAAAATAGGAGATTTTAGGGCAAAACTGTGAAAAACCCCAACTTACCCTATCGTGCCCAAGATGAAACCCACTCCAATCGATTTTCAAGCTTAATCTGGCTTCGTTTATCGTAATCCAAATTCGACTGCGCTTTTCCAAGTAAAATTTGACTACGCTTTTCGTAATCCAAATTCAATTGCAATGTTCCAAGTAAAACGCATCTCAAATTAAATTTCAATTTTCCAAGAAAAAATTGATTGCAATTCACCAAGGAAAATTAGACATCGCTTCTCGAAATCCAAATTCATTTGCGCTTTTCCAAGTAAAATTTGACATAGCTTCTCGTAATCCAAATTTGTTTGCGTTTTCAAAATATTCTTGGCGTTTTTTGGGTCATTTTGGTGGATATATTCCTTATTGGCATTAATAAACTTTTAAAATTTTAGGAGTAGAGGAAAAACATCGTTTTACTCGCTTAAAGACTGAAATTCAATAAAATTTATTTACAAACAGTCCATCAGTCGCTAGTATTACGATAGTTTTAGGGCTAATTAATCGATTCTTGATGATTTTTGACGTTCCACACAGATTCGCAAATCGTTTCGGATCGACCTTTTACGATTATGATGAAACTTTGCACAGTTGTTTGTTATTGCCCAACATGCCATTTAACATATATGGTTCCCTAGTTTTGCACACGACTAACACTTGAAAAGGGCTTATGCAAAAATGATACGCATCAATAGAAAAAAATATATCTCATGAACGATTTGTTTGATCGAGATGGTGTCTTCGAAGAAGTTGCGGACAAGTATTGTTCCTTCCAAGAAAAAATATACACTGTAAAAAACTATGATATTTTTTTTACAAAAAAATCAAAATTATCAAAAAATATTAAAGTTACTCAAATTGCATATTTTTTTAAATTATTTTTTTTTATATTTATTTTGTAGTTTAGATAAAGTTATACCTACACAGCAAAAAATAAATTTTAAAATTACATCCAAGAGGATGCACTTCAATCATGTCGACAATCTCATGTAATTTTTATGGCCAAACAAATAAACAAATGCAGTAAAAGCAACGTAATGTCAGCACATGCACTGTATTAATGATAATTTTGCACTTTTTGGCAAGTAATATTACACCATATTTTCGACACGATTGAAGTGCATCCACTTTGATGTGATATTAAAATTAACTTTTTGCTGTGTACTGACTTCCCATACCGTCTCTTACTCATAATTAAACTCATGCGTATGATTAAAAAACTGTGAACGGCAAAGTTTAAGGAAATTAATTGGGCTTTTTGTTAAAAATAGATTCAAGATTGAACATTCACGCATAACATCTCAAAAGAGCAAAAATTTCTCAAATTATGCGACAAGTGAGTTTTAATCTACGAGTATCTCGAAAATAACAACTTTGGGCAATTTAAGCATGGTGGGCTTTTTTGTTGTAAATTTGATGTGTTTTAATATTAACACTATTTGAAAGATATTCGATAACTGTAGGTGGTATTTTGGAAAATATTTATTTTTCAATAATTCATAACTTTTTTGTTTATGATTTGCCCAGAAAATGTACAGTGTGAGTAGGTATTACTTTATATAAACAACATAATAAATATAAAAAAATAATTTAAAAAAATATGCAATTTGAGTAATTTTAATTTTTTTCGATAATTTTGATTTGTTTTTGTAAAAAAAATTATAATTTTTTGCAGTGTATATTTTTTTCTTGAAAGGCACAATACTTGTCCGCAACTTCTTCAAAGACACCATCTCAATCAAACAAATCGTTCGTGAGATATATGTTTTTCTATTGATGCGTATCATTTTTCCATAAGCCCTTTTCAAGTGTTAGTCGTGTACAAAACTACGGAACTAAATATGTAAAATGGCATGTTCGACAATAACAAACAACTGTGCAAAGTTTCAACATAATCGTAGAAGGTCGATCAAAAAAATTAAAAAAAATTCGTCATTTGAAATGGAACTGCTGATTTGGCGATTGTAGAAACCTTGATTTACACGTATTTGAAGCCTGTTTTAATTGACTATAATTTTAACTATAACAATATTGATGGGTCACGAGATTATGGAATTTCGAAACGTGGGTCACAATCAACGTAAGTTTGAGAACCACTGGTGGTGGCATGAGTACTGGGTTTTAACATATTTTCCTTACATTTGATACTTTTCGCAATGACCATGGTGAAGACACACCAATGCAAACTGGCAAGCGGCAAAAATGTCGAAACATTTCTCGCGTCACTTTTCAAATAGACCAATGTAACATATCCACCATTTTGAGAAAATTGAAGTTGAAGTTCGACAGATTATTAATTTAACTGTTTAAAAACAATACATTTTGCAATACTATTTTTAATGTAGCCAGTGTATAATAAAGTTGAAAATTCAGAAGAAACGGTAAAATCACAATTTTACTTTGAATTTTATGCTACAACATAGAAAAAACCACATAGGACGTTTTGACAAGTAGAGTTGTACATCGGACATGTTACATTGGACGATTTTTCTCAATTACATAATCAATGAGTGTTGCATTGGACGTTTTGTCTACATGATACTAGATTCCCTTTCACAGATTTCAGAGTATAGTACCTAACTTTAGATTGGCCCCGCCTTTGAAAAATGAGCACCAATCATGTTAGGCAGTCCGAATGACCGAAGTAACAATCATGTACCCATCATTTCAAACTGTACATTGGACAATTTTTTACCTATGATTATCTTAAATAAATGAAAGTGAATTTGGATGGATGTTTTTGTATGACATACAATGATAGAAGAGCAACAGTTTGTATCGCTTAACTCGGTTTGTTTACATTTGTTACATTGGTCGATTTGAAAAGTGACGCGAGATTTCGGAACTGTTTTGTGCCAGCGATTGACCATTTTTTCACAAAGAAGCAGACAAGATAAAAAAATGTCATGTAGATGTTGCTGATTTCTAGCTAGCTACTGCATTTAAAGGGTGGAACGGTCAATAATTGGTCGACTCAAAGTTGGCGATTTTTTTTAATCGTGCATTTAAAAAACCTTGAACACCCCTCATTTTGTAGGTCTGTGCGTATGGAATGTTGCCTCTATTTTATTTTTGCCATTTTTCATTCAGTTGTCAAAATGGCGTCGAAGAAAAAGAGACAGCGTATCAAAAGTTTGCTCACTCATACGCGAAATCCAAATCTCATGCAGATGGATTGCGTCAGACCTTTGATTGCATTATTATGAACGATGACATATACGTCAAGGCAGATTTAAAACAGCTCCCAGGTCAAGAGTTTACACGGCTACCGGAAAAGAAAAGGTTCAAGATAAGTTTAAGCAGAAAAAGTTGTCAAAGTTCCCGAATAATTACTTTGTTTGGACTGAAAACCGAAATTTTCGTGACTGGCATTGACAACCACGGTTTTTATGAGAAGAAATGTTTGCAAAAACGACTGTTGCCTTTTTTAAGAAACACAGTTGTTCCTGTTTTGGCCAGACCTCGCTTTCTGTCACTACGAGAAAATGGCACAAGAACGGTATACCTCTAACAGCGTGCATGTCGTACCAAAGGACAAAAGCCTCCAAACTCGCCGGAGCTGCACTCAATTGAAAAATATTGGGCAGTTGCTAAGCTGAACCTCAAGAAACCTCAGAAATCAGTTGGAAATGAGGCACAGTTCAAAGCAAATTGACGTTCAGTATCAAATAAGGTTGATACAACAGCGGTAAACAAATCATATGGAAGGTGTGAAACGTAAAGCCCGACAGTCGACAGTAAAGTCTAATCAAATAATTTTCCTGTATACTGTAGTAATTGAACTTAAAAAAGAAATAAGGTTTGATCATTTATACAATAACATAATCAGTGTGCACTTAATCATGATTGACCAATTTTTGACCGTTCCACCCTTTATATCATGATGTACAAAATCTGATTACATTGAAGACATTATATCAAGAATTATCTATATATCAATATAGAAGACTGACAACTTTGCCAGAATCCAAGAGAAAACGCATGAAAAGATGAACAAAATTGCATACCTCCCTTCTGAGGTTGGAATCTTTGCTATCAGTTCAGAGCATTTACCTTCGACCGGTAGATGGCACGATTGAACCTATCTCATAGTAGCCTAATAATATACTTTACCGGTTGTAAAGTTCTGCCTGATGGTTTGTTGCAGCAGGGTGAATCAGCTTCATTGAAGACCTTTGGAAGACAAAACGACCAGATAGCCATCTGTAATCACGTGAAAAGGGACTGGCAATTCACGAACCCTCGTCCAGTCAACAAATTCTTTGATTCCCTTAGGCTGCCCCTCCCCAACCCAATATATAATAAAATGTTTTAAAATATATGATTTACAGTAATGTTCCAATTTTGTCAACCCCTCTGTATCCGAATTTTAATTATATTTCGGAATTATTATTAGATAATAGGAATTGTTATTTTAACTCTATTTCTTTGATAAGATAAACTTTTAATTGTTTTGTTTGGGTGCTTTAAGGTCTTGTTTCCCGTTTTTGAATAGATTATCAAGGAGGGGTTAACAAAAAGGGTTATTTATGTACTCAAAAACGAATTATTTCAATGAATTTACCTGTACCAACGAACTTACCTTTTGATGACGACTTACCTCATCCGAAATCGCAGTTTCCTTATAAATTTCCTCTGCTTTTTACTTGAATTTTTCCCTAACCTTTGCTAGCAACTTCTAGACTCTTTCATCCATCCCCTCATACCTTACAAAATCTTTTTTTCAATTAAACTTAAATTTATAAACTAGTTGACCACTCACGGTACGCTGGCTGGATATGAACATAAACTTGTATGGAAGTATCGAATAGTCCTCCGGTTCCGAAACTGCGTGTAATTGGCAAACTCCAGAGACGTAGACTTAGTATATCCTTGGGAATTAGTTGAGTCACTGTTATAATTTCACTATTTGAAACTGGCAATCGTATGCTAAGCCGAATAGAAACAGTTTAACCGGATCTAAAACCGAATAAAAGAAAAAACTCCCAGGAGAAAACTAAACTTGACGTCCGTTCACAAGCAAAGCCTACTACGTGGTTTGCTCAAATTGTTTGTTGGAACATATGGATTTATTGGTCACGGAACACCGATGAGCTTTTTGTAGTGTGTGGCCGAGGATGAATGTTAATGGCAATAATGGGCAGTTATAAATATATATATTTTTAATTTTACTACTGACCAGCTTTAGGATCAAATACTCCTCCTGTGCTGAAACAATGTCTGACACTCATCAACTCGAAATGAGGGATTGTTAAGCATTTGCTTGTATACACACGTTTCCACCCAGAAAATGCCTTCTCCGCAGCTTAAACCTGTAACACTATATATGATACATATCAGATGACATGAAAAGTGGGAATTTATTGAATCATTTAATTCGCTATGTTCTATTGTTTCCGCTAGACGATGCGCCGGCACACCATAATAATGGCTCAGCAATCAGCGTGTTTTCCATCGTCGAAACCATGTTTTTCATTGTGTGTCAACTTCGCATTATTCTGGTGTCTGCCGCAGACGCTTTTGTTTTCACGGTCGAAAATGAGCTTTAAAAATAGCCATTATTGCAGAAAACAATAGCATGTTTGTTATAGAACAATCGCAGACAAACAGACATAACACTCGCAAGTTGTTCATCGAACAAGCATTTAACGGTAAATTTAAAAGTATCGTGGCGGGCTGTGGCGGGCATAGTCAATTCCCTTGCGTTTGACGTTTACAGTTTACAGTGTACTACCAACAATCAATTCGAAACTAACGATTTAAAATTGGCTCACTACTTGACTAGCCTATTGGTCCCAAGTAAATCGATTAACGTACCCCATTCTAGTATAAATTCCAGTACTACACTGTGTTTGTTTTGATTCGCTATGAAAGTTTGACAGATAAAATGAGGGGTTACCAGAGCTGAGCCAAAAAGATGAGCTCGTTTCTTCGGGACCTTCTGGTCTTAGAGTTACCTCTATGGTACTACCCACCACAGTGAATTCAACAGATGGCGGTAATGTTTTAGCGACGATGTTTTACAGCGAGAAATATTCAATATGTTCTGTCTGTTTGTCTGTGGAACAATATTCAATTCAACTGCAAAACCACTACGATTCCCAGTTTTGGGATGATTTGCACTTCTATTTCACAGAAGGAAAAATCAGCGTGAGGGGAGACGGGTGGATCCCAATAACAGGCTCACACCTTCCAACAGACTGCAAATGAATCCAATTACATTGTTCGCAGTTCTAGTGTTTTGTGAGGGGATGTTTCGCTCCCTGTGCTGATTGTCACTCTCATGCCGTTCGTTTACCGGTTGGTTGTTGTTCATTAAGTGCACTTGACCGGAATGTTTTCGAGTGTATTGGGCCAACATGGAGTGGGAGGACCGTTCTGTGAAAAGAGCGACAAAGAGAGTGAGCCAATTTCGCATTTTCATTTTCACTTTACAACGTTTGTTGCAGAAAACAATGAGATTTATAATTACATCAACAATCTGGTGTGCTGCGGGCTGAACGCCACCGGCTGGAAGCCGTATGTTATCGGCACGAATGCGATGGCATGGCTCTGCTGCTGTTGCTGGCTGCCTGGGGGGAAATGCCTTCGAGGCGAAACTGCGAAACAGTTTTAATTTGATTTTCGACCGTTCGGATCGTTGATGGAGGTTTCGAAAAGTACACAAATCGAGTTTTGCTCATTAGCCTACAGAAGGAAGGTAATATTCGGGAGACTGAAATTGAGTTGACCGACCGGTTTGAATGCCCACAAATTGGATTAATATTTTCTTGTCCGGAACTGCTGAGATCACTTGGTACACAGTTTCAACGAAATTCTATTAATTTATTGTTGGTGCTTGATCGGAAACATGATACCCGACCGCATTTTTCATGACGGATTTTTTAAACGCACGACCATAGTGAACTTCGCATTGCTTTTGAGAACAGTTTGAGCCACATATGGACATGATCTGGTCGAAATTCAAGTTGAGAAAGTATAACAAAATTCAGGTTAAAACAAATGTTAATAGCCATGGCCGTAGTCAGAGAGGGGAAGGAGAGCCACAGGCATCCATAGACGAGTGCACGGGTGAACTTTGGGGCTCTCTTAGCTCAGTCGGTAAAGGCGCAGCTACAAAGCAAGACCATGCTGGAGATGGCTGGGTTCGATTCCCGGTCCGGTCTAGGAATTTTTCGGGTTGAAAAATTTCTCGACTTCCCTGGGCATAGAAGTATGATTGGACTTGCCACACAATTATACCAATGCAAAAATGGAACAGGCATCCAAAGCTCTCAATTAATAACTGTGGAAGTGCATCTAGAACACTAAGTTGAGAGCACGCAATAAGCTAATATGCGATATCAATAAGCTTGAAATGCGAAGAAGAAGAAAGACGGGTGAACTTATGTTTGTCTAAACATCAAATTTCAGTAAGATCTACTAATTTCCATAAGAAGTAGGGCTACTCAATATTGAGCAAACAAGATTGTAACTGACAAGATAACAAATTATCATTCGGATTCAGGTCGATGTTTTTTTTTTTCCTTTGGTTTGTTTTTTTCCGTCGATCTTGTTTTCCGTGCTGAGCACCAATGCTACCGACGTGCCAGGAAGGCAGCTCCCACACCTGGACCCTACCTATCGACCTATCAACTCATGAACCGGGAGACCAACGGCTTTACTTCCCATCCGAAGGAAGGCGTGATCAGATATGTTATGCCTCAGAACATTCCGGCGGCGCCGACTGGGATTGTACCAAGGCCTGCTGGGGTGAGAGGTCGATGTTGTTCATTCGTCATCTTGTCAGTCCCAACTTTGTTTACTCAATTTTGGTGGATATGAGTTGATCCTACTCAAATTTGGGTTGTTTAGAAATAGCTTGCACCCATGCATAAACTGAGCAATTCGCATAACCTTGGGCTAAGCATCTGAAGCGGACGTTACACATGTCAATATATTCACAATAATCGTATTCAATTTCAATTTCTTCAATATACGAAGATTGACGCTTTGAATCTTGGTCTATACATCATCTTTATTCTTACAATCGCTATCAGAACTGGTAAATCCCGAACAAAACTAATGAGACAATAGCTTGTGTAAAGAAACTGTGTCGAAAATAGTTGGAACTTCTATCCATGGCTGCAGGGACACTCTCCTAACCAACCAGACTAAGGTTTTGATGCCTCCACTTTACTCGATCCATGACCACTTGTCGCTAACCTCGTAGTCTGCGAAGGGTCCGCAGGTCGATCCACCTTGCCCGCTGCACGCCTCTTCTTTTTGGTGCTGTTGCTTTCGAGAACCATTTTCCCTTACGACGTGCCAGTCGCCCAATTTTCGCAGTGTGAACGATGGATGGCTCTCCTAGAAGCTGATGCAATTCCTGGTTCATTCGCCTCCCCACGTTCTGTCATCTATCTATGCTTCACCGTACTTCGATGGTACGCAACACCTTCCGTTCGAAAACACGAGCATAGTATATGTCTCCTGGATATAGAGGACCACTGGTCTAATCTGCGTCTTGTAGATAATCCACTTAATGCGGCGGTGAATTTTTTTCGACAGGGTGTCCTCCGGAATGCAATGTAGGCACGATTCCCTGCTGTAATGCGTCTTTGAATTTCTCTGCTGGTATTATTTTTGACCATCACCAGTGAGCCCACAAACACGAACTCACACGAACTTGACCACCTCAATTTCATCACCGTCAACCTGAACTAGAGGTGGGAGGCTAACATGGTCTTCCCTAGAACTTCTTCCTCTCATGTATTTCGTCTTCGATGCGTTGATGGCAAGTCCTAGCCTCAGTCATCAGTCTTATGTACGTTTCCGCCATCTTCTCAAAGTTCCTTGCCACGATGTCGATGACTTCCTGAAGATCGTGTCACTCGTGTCTATCTCTGCTCTTCTGATCACACCTTCTAACGCGAAAGCAGACACGAAAGTCCATCACTTTGCCGGAAAGGGAATCGAGATTAAAAAAACTCGAGAGTGTCCCTGATACTCGAACAATGCACATCACTCGATCCATCGTCGCCTTGACCTATCACGTCAGTTTATCCGGAAATCCATACTCGTGCATAATCTGCCATAGCTGATCTCGATCGATTGCGTCGTATGCAGATTATACTGTGTAACAAAGGTTCTATCCACCTGCCCGGTGGATCAATATGGGTTTTACAAACAGCAAACGGTAGTGACGTGGTGGATTATTGCAAAAAATACTGAACAAATTTACGAATTCCATACTGTAAGACTCAACCTTTGGCTGCCATTTTGAAGTTGGTCTTTGATACATGAACTAAGTACACATCACTTGATTTTACCATAGAGGTAACTCTAAGACCAGAAGGCCCCGAAGAAACGTGCTCAACTTTTTGGCTCAGCTCTGGTACTATCTTTGGTTCCAAGCTAATCGATGCACTCTTCGAAACATAGGAAAATCCACGAACCCCTCATTTTATCTGTCAAACTTTCATAACTAATCAAAACAAACATAGTGTAGTACTAGAATTTCGAATAGAATGGGGTTCGCTTATAGATGTACTTGGGACCAATAGGCTAGTCAAGTAGTGAGCCAATTTAAAATTGTTAGTTTCCACCGGTTGATTTTACTACCGTCAGTATTTTCCAATCTAAGTAGAGTCAAGTTTTTAAGTTTCTCGAGGAATCAATAGTTAAAACCTTCTCACTCGCCTTATTATGGCATCAAGGGAAAAATTTAACATTTCAACTGAATTATTTAATGTTGATTCCATCAATAAACTGAATAACAATCAAAATAACTATAACAAAATGTTCGGTAAACATTACCAATCATTTGTGTGCCGTTATTGAAAATATAATATTGCTGTTTAAATTTTATGCAAATTATTTTTGCCGCAGAAATAATTTGGCTATCTGCTTACTGGACTGAGATACACGCATTTAAGATAATTTGTTTTCTGAATTTTTTTAAGGATTTTGAGCAATTCTTTGGAATACGAACCAATAACCTAGTTCAATCCTCTCCGGGTTGGATGAACATTTTCATGTCTTCGTTATGAGGGATTATGTATGTTCTCCGGGTCAAGAGACCATTTTACCCCAAGAAAAAGCTTTCAATAGGGCGTGAACCAATATTTCCACCTATTTTTGAAGTCAAAGAGAATGTTGTGCGCATTTTGAAAAATGTATCGCAGTTTTTGAAGTTCACACCTTATAGCTTAAAAACGGAGTATTTTTTTATTGAAAAACGTTCATGCCATAATAATTTTCGAAATAAATGGCTTTAGAAGATTACCACTAAGTATTCGTATATGGCAAACCACAATTTAGCCTTTATGTACCTTGTCCGAAGTGCACGATCAACCTGTTTAAAATTTGTAGTCTTTAACCTCGTGTAAGCCTCGAGTATTTGGTCCCCTTCTACTAACTTTAGTCATAAGAAATATTGATAATGTACATTTAATTACGGCTCCGCAAAGCTATAGCAATTGAGCTTTAACAAATAAACAAATAAAAAAAATCAATCGTATTACATTTTGAAAAGGCCTGTAGATTACTATTCTATCTTTTAAATTGGTGGTTTCATAAAGAAAATCAAAGTATATCAAAACATTATCAGTTTTCAAATTGGTTATGTCAAGTTTTATACTGTACTTTTATATTACTTTTAATGGCTAGTGCAGTCACTATAATAATACAAAAAATGTTTCGAAAAGCTTCTTAGTTGTCTATTAACCGCGACCCCTATAAGAAAAGTATCATACAAAATGATTTGGATGGGGGGAA
Source organism: Ochlerotatus camptorhynchus (assembly GCF_037179485.1). Taxonomy (NCBI): domain Eukaryota; kingdom Metazoa; phylum Arthropoda; class Insecta; order Diptera; family Culicidae; genus Ochlerotatus; species Ochlerotatus camptorhynchus. The sequence continues at coordinate 1,108,615 of NW_027040902.1, forward strand.
TGTCATCTCCCTGTTGATAACATTTCGTAGATAAAGGGCGGGCTCTTCTCCCCACTCATTGAGGCATCTTGCAGAATGGGTCAAAAAGACGAGCCTCCAATCGTCTTTTTGACCAATTGTGCAATCATGTTGCTTGAAGGAGATTCGTTATTGTCTCGTATATGCGTATAGGTGACTTTGCCTATCGATTCACCCAATCCGTTTTTGGCCCTTCATACAGCGACATGTTGAGGACAATGAGAGGTTATTAAGCTTGATCAAGACAAACTGAGAAGAGAGCTGTCAGTTTTTTTTTCGTTTGTCCCAACCAAAGATTTTTTTTTAAATTAATTTATTTGTACTGGCTCAATCGAATAAACTTTACAGAGCCGAGTTATCATTTGCATTATACATTAATTAATGTCTTAAATCTAGAGTTAAAGGAATTGAACCGATTACTCGCGGTCGTCTCGAGGTTAGTGGAGATTTACATTTTTTTGGATGGGGAAAGGGAGAAGGAGGTTTGAAATATGATTTATTATACAAATATTTAATTAATCCTAAAACATGAACTTATTTCTATTCATCTTGAAAACAAACATTAAAAAAAAACTACACGCACAATACACAAACTAAACACAAGGTTAATCAAACTTACAATCTAAGGTTAGTATTCTTAAAGTAAACATATATGAGTTTCATAAACTCCAGATCACGTCTAGCCAAAATATCCCGAACTGGAACATTAGGTTGTCTACCTCGAGCCCGAAAGGAATCGCACATGAAATAGATACGAAATTCGAAATGTCTGTAGAAGTCATGTTCGAGCAAAAATGACCTGCTTTTAAAGAATTGAACCTATTTGGAATTGGGAATGCATCCACTTACGCCGTATACGTTAAATGCAATTAATAAAAAGATAAATTACGATTACACGACAAATGAGGTCAACTCAAAGTTGAGATTAGTTCACTCATATTCTTGAAAACGTAGTTAACTCATAGACTGAGTAACAGACTGAGACCTGTCGAGCTTTTACAGGAATTTGTTTTCTAATATGAGCAACATCTCGATGTGCATATGAAATTAGTACACGGAAAAAAGTTTTCATGCAGTTTCTATTGGGAATGCACATCATATTTTTCCATTAACAAAACCAATGATATCTATCTAAATTTCACATAACATTCATGTGATCACATGAGTTCTATATGATAATTCACTTACATTTCTTTTGACACATAAGGTTCATGTGATTTTGTGGTACAATTCCCTATTATGATATCACATGAAAGTTATGTGAAATTCTAATAAGTATTTTCCATTGGATATGCGATTTATTCTTTGAGTGTGTACTTCTCAAACGAGTTAATTTTTGTCGATTTTTGGCATATTCGAAAAGATTTATGAGACACTGAAAATTTTACTCATTCTACAAGTAAACTTCGTTTTCTAGAGTTTGAGTAATTTAATTTTAAATTTGAGTCGATCTTATATGCCATGTAGTGTGGAAATCCGTTAGTTACTTAATACTGGTTCTTTTGCACACCAGCAGCGGGGGAACGAGCACATCTTAGTGAGAGATTCAACTTTTCACCACCTAAATATAGAGAAATCGACAATCAAAAGAGCAATCTATAAACTTATTAATACGATTCTAAACACTTCGTGCTCAAAAAGTGTTGATGCATCAGGATCAGGGTTGCTGAAACGCAACATATTCATTACATTTTGCACAATAATTACAGCACCAGCTTTTATGATTATTGCATGTTCAATCTCTGGAAGAAACGATATTTGCCCGGAGATTTGGCAACAGAATTGATGGCCAAACGTGACCAAACCCAAGACCAAACGATAGGTGCCATCGATGCTGATCTTCACCAGATGCTTGAGATTGGGGAAGTCTGTTGATGTAGCGATGGAAATTACTAATGACCTTAGAGATATCGGAGAATACCCATTCGTGACATATGCGTTTCCGTACTTCCTATAATGTGTGTAATGCGCTATACTATCACCTCATAATTTCAAGAGCACAGCTGCCACAAAACATACAACAATGAAACTGGAACTTCACATTTGATGCAGCATACAGGGAGTTCCAATTTGATGAGTGATGTCACATATGTGTCCAAAATGTGTTCTCTAGAACACTTGAAGTGATAGGGCATTTCAGCCATCATCAGGCAATTTGTGGACTCTTTGAGGAATATAACCTTTAATGATTTTTGATCATACGATTTTCGAACAGATTTATCAACCAAAGGGTTAAAATGGTGGATCAGCAAACATGTAATGACCTTATCTTGCAAACTGAAGCACGCCTACGCATATAAATTTTACCATCAGATAGGAAAGAATTTTCCCTAGCCGTCGGTGTTGTTGATTTGGCAAGGTGAGCTTCGATTTGTGAGAAAAGATTGGTTGAGATTTCACGACATTCGTTTCTTATGAACAAACGGGTGTCATCGTTACCTGTCATGATACTTATAGAGATGTGACCCGATATGAGAGATATGGCCGAAAAAAATCAATATTATTTGTTTTTAGATATTTAAGCACGATTATATCGGATGAATCCGATAAAATGGATTTCTCCGACTATAAATCAATAAATCAAACTTTAGAGTAATTTTTGGCAAATTTTGGATAAATCTTGGACTTTCGTCCCCATTCGATTTCATTCACTTTTTCAGTGACAGTGTCTATAGACAGTCAAGTTATAGACGACCAACGTGAGTCGACGTATCCAAACAAACCGTCAAACCATTGGAAAATGTTCGTTTTTGATACAAAATGGCAGCACATTGACAAGTTTATAACTTTGAGCGTCTATTACAGTGACAGCTCGTTCGTAACGTGGATTTGAAAACGCGGGAATTTCTAATGCGTGTTGCAAAATGCATCGCACGTGTTATTTGATTAGAGATGATAAATAGTGTAACACAATAAATTTTAAAATTTTCCCTTGATTACAAAAGTCTGTAAATATCTGTGAAAAAACTAAAAAGTCTGTAAATGTCTGTAACGAAAAATGTCTGTAACGAAAAAAATGTCTGCGAAAAAAAATAAAAGTCTATAAATTCACAGACATGTCTGTAAATCTGGCATCTCTGATGGGCGGTAAAGCACTATCATGCTATCATGTATAATTTTGATGAGCCACATAGCAACGAAGTAAGATCCACACACTTGGATTATTTCACAGATTTTTGGGAAATTTTTCCGATTATGTCCGATTATGTCAACAGTACGGTGAATTTTTTTTTCTACAATTTTTCACAGATGTTGTATGGAAATTTACAGAAAACTGTGAAAAATCACCGAACTGTTAATCGAACATTCAGCAGCTGAGATTAGTGTGGATTAATTGTCTTTCAACTACTGCAAAAAGTACATAAATTTGACAAAAAAAAATGGTAGATATATGAACAAAAAGACCAATAAAGGTCAGCCACAGTATGGTGTAATCGCTTAAAAGCTTGAAGTCACCCTAAATTTCAGTCAATACCTCTTTCAAATGATCTACACAGATCGAAAATCGGTCACAAAATGGCAGAGATATGAGCATAAAACATTTCAATGTTTTTTAAAGGGTGACCCCAAACATATGATATACATGTAAAAATAAATGCACCCTTTTGAAAGTTTTGGCTTGAAGAAACAATGCCTCTTTTGTCCTGAAGAAAATAATTCCGGATACCGAAGACATTTGCAAATTTTTATCCAATTTGGAGAGGATTAATCTTGGTTATTTCCTTCTAATTTCAAAAGAATTGCTCAAAATCCCTATGCAAAAATTGAAAGTACCCAAAAATCAAATCATTAATATTTATATAGGTATCTGCATCCAGTAAGCAAAAAGCCAAATTCTTCTTGGGTTAAAAATAATCTGCTAAAATTTGCATGTACTTTGTTTATTGCGCATTTATAAATTTTCATGAATAACATTTGTGTTTATTTCTTCTCTCTGAGAACTTTATAAACAAAATAAATCAACTTTATCGATACTTATCAATACCAAACATGGTCTGTGTGACCTTAAACTTCAATTTTATGGTTTGATTTAATTTATTTCGATTATTTTTCTCCCCTTCGAACACGTTATTGGACATTGTTTTGAAAAACTGACTATTTTCAGAAAATCAGCGGAATCAAGTGCTGCTCAATACTTAAAAACAGAACCGTATCCATGCAGTCATTATTTGTAGTTTGGTAGGTTATCGAATTTCCAAATTCAAACTGAATATGCTCCATAGGGGGGAATAATGTAAATTTGTTATTAAACGAAAAAAATATTTAAAAATAAATAAATTCAAATCAAAAGATCAAGAGCCCTCCGGCTAAATCATTTGACATTTAGAAACAAATGTAATACCTTAGGTAATAAATGGCAGCACAAAGTAATTTCATTACTACAAGAAGGCATTAGAAAGCCCCTGGAGCTCATACACTTCACATTCACTTTGGTCAGGATTGTATAATAATGGTATCTAAAGTGGCGTAATTGTACCCATTAGTTGGTTTTATCTGTATGTTGTGTGTCAGTGAAGCGATGCGATGGTTGACCACCAGTGCAGCGGAGCTACGGCAACGTGCCTGTATCCTATGAATTTGAATTGGATCACTGTCCATCCGTCGATATCGATGCCACTGTCATGTGAATGGAATGGGCTTAATTTTGTCACAGGCCGTCGGCATCAATCGGTGAGGGAGGGTGGAGGCAGCTCCATTAAACAGTGGTTATCGAAAGCCATAATGACCATCACAAGAGGGTAGTAAAGTTTGTTGAACTATTGTTAGCTTTAGATAAGTGGCCGTAAAACTATGCTGACTGTACAACAATGGATGGCTGAATTTTGAAGTGATGATTAACCTACAATGTTATCGTTATCTACCTGCTGTGAATTTGCATGAATGCGATTCAAATGAAATTAAAGTCCTGTGCAATATTGCTACTCGAAATGTAATAAAATAATTAGCATGGTTTATTTAGGACAGCATAGAATGACGGCGCTAGAAGACTATCCTTCATTTTAACAATGGAAAACAGTTTTACCGCTGCTGCAATCTGTCGTCGTTTGGTCCAGCTTCCATTTCAACGTCTTGTTGGAATATTTTGAGAGCAGACAGTAGCAGTTGGTGAGCGGTGCTCTACTCTAAATTGGCGGTTTACTCTTCCGTAATGATTTTTGCCGCCTTTCGTTATTGTACGCTAGTTTTGCTTTCTAGGAATCAGGGGAAGCATTACATCACTGGATGTACTTGCACACTGCGTTTGCAGAGTTATATAGAATGAGTTAATTGGCGTTTACTTGACTTCGCTTCAGTAAACTAGGTTGAATGTAGCCGAGGCGGACGGAAATTGGCATGGCTGTCGGTTTGGAAAAGGATTGGATGTATGAATGAAATTTTCTTAGGAAGGTAGATGTTCCCTAATAAAAAATACCATACCCGAACTTTAACCCAAATGATATAACTATTCTACAAATGGTTTGGATGATACCCTGAACACGTCGTTAAGCAAAATAACCATACACATTTTATTAGGGTTGCCAACCGTGCATTCCGTCAGAGTAGAATCCGAAAGAGAAAAGCTAAAATTTCTCTTGCCCTAACATCAGCGCAGCTTTCCTATTTTCCCATGAACCATTTATTCTGTTTATGTTTCTACAGCTGCGGGAATTATGAGATCTTTAAGGCAGTTATAGTAGCATATTTTGCTCGAGTGCAATTTTCAGCTCGAAAGAACGCTAATTAGACGCTTTTCAATGCTATGAATGACATTAAGCCCAATAAATGAACCAAGTTCGTCCAATTGAATGTTGCTATTGCAGTGGAACATGAACTCATATTGGATCATTTCTGTGAAAACTAGCAGTACAGTAATGAAACGCCAGTTACCACTGATGTATCCAACAAGAAAACGTGTTTCCAAAGAATTTAATTACGAACAGCTTTCAGATGAAATTTCCTCTTAGGTCTGCAGTTTTTAATTTCTCTTACCCAGAGAAATTATTGTTCATGGCTATGACATCGTCTGCCAGCAAGGTGCCAAAATCCACATCCGATGCGGAACGATACTTCTACAAACCAACCAACCAATGGTTCAGCATCATACAGAGACGGTTTATAGGGTGGAGAACGGTTTCGGCCCCTCCGCGACCAGATTTCAAGCATGGGGTGAACAATACAGTAGCAGTATTATGCTGCACATCATTGAGTATCTTTAGGAAAGATTTCTGATTAATTTTCATTAGAAAAACCCCGTGCTTGGAATAGGGTTTCGGGCGGACTGATGTCGTTCTCCACCCTATATAGTTTTGTTTTGCCATTATCGCGATTTTCAGTTGCTTCACGCGCCATTATGATCCGGTAGATGTGTATAAGTATGTGAAAGACGAAAACGTGCTGGTACGAAAATACATACCTCCCTTGTCGTACGCCAAAAGCTTTCGGAGGATTGTAATTGTTAAAGTTTTCACTTCCTGCACACATACAAAATGATACAGGTATAATACGGAACACAATATACAATGATTCCATTGTCGTTGCGAAGAATCATGGAATTGAATCTGAGAGCATCACAATATCATGGTGATATTCATTTTAAGATTCGTTGTAGCGTTGACGGTGGTGGAGGTGATGGTGATGATGATTATGGTATGGTTCTTAAATGAGTATTGTGTATAACGTTTAGCATTCAAAAATATAGGCTTACTGCAGTGTTGGAATGTGTTGTTCAACGTAGTTGAGGTACAATTTACTTTGGTGTGATGTCCAAAAAATAAACCCCAGTCATTTTCGATTTCTAAATGCTCTCGTCATTAAATTTCTTATGCTTTTTCACACAAAATGACGTCAGATTTTTGCAATCTTAAATCATGTGTTTAAAATAAAACTGAGTTTGGATTTTTCGAAAATACATCAAAATATCATCAGGCCAACAGGCAATCAATAGTTTTATGGAAAATTCTTCTAGTTGAAGCGGGAATCCAACCTCACGAGCACGAAACTCTCAAGTTTATTCTGTTTTAATTCTTCGATGCATGCTGTTTAGAAACTGTAGTGTTGTTTAGTGTCAGTTAGTAGGATTACTAGTAAAATTGATGAAAATTGAAAATATGGAAATTTGTCTTAATATGGTTAGCTGAATGTCGATTTATATTTTGTAAAAATAATTGAAAGATTGGGAAAACACCATGATTGGGAATCTCCCCGCCTATTCCAGCGCTTAAAGAAAGTGAAAGTTTTATTCGCAAATGCGGGAAAAACTCAGAATCTTGCTAAGCAGTTTGAGAGAACCCATAATTGTGATAATAATAAGAGAGATTATGAAATTATAATGAAATTATAAGAATATTTCCTCTCTGGGAAATATTTTTGATCATTCTTGGGGATCATATTTGGACGAAGTAAAAACCACAGACAAACAGACATAACATTCACAATTTGTTCATCGAACAAGCATTTAACGGTCAATTTAAAAGAATCGTAGTTCGTAGTACCACCACCTGTGGCGCACATAGTCAATTCCCTTGAATTTGACGTTTACCCACTACCGCCATCTGTTCAGCGTGCTCATTAGATGCCGGTAATGTTTTAGAGACGATGTTTTACAGTGAGAAATATTCAATGTGCTATGTCTGTTTGTCTGTGTAAAAACTATAATTTAAAAAAAGTTTACAGTTTTGTCCCAATCACGACCGCATTATTGACGTAGGACTACGAGATTTTTGTTTGCTCAATTTAATTAGAATTATAAACAATACTGAATTATTGATTTATAAATATTATTCTGAAATTAACAAACATTCAGTTAAAAGTTCTGATATCAGGCGTCTGAATTTAATTTTCATATTTGAAAATTCAAACAACTTGGCCAAAGGCAGCAATTCACTTCGTACACTAATGCCGCCTCTGATGAATAAATTTTCAACTGAACTGGCCACCATACGATAGGTCTTATAACTTGGCCAAAAACAGCATCCATCTATCTAGTTGAGCTTTCAAGTTATAGCAAGTATCAAAGTTATAAGTGAAATCGTATATTCGCGCCGCCTGGTGTGAGAAAGAACGGATCTGAGCTGTCCACTGTACTTAAGTGAGTGGCTAGTGATTTTTTCCAATGAGAATCAATTGGGCTTGCCATTCAGAACATCTTTAATGAAGACAGCAAACTTCAATCTAGTCGTACTGTCAAGTGAGAGCATGCAATAAGATCTCAAATTGCACTCTAGGGTAACCTGGTGAGTGAATTCTGAACCGAGCTACCTGGTGAGTGAATTCTGAACCGAGCTGTCCATCATCCAAAGGGTCTTATTCATCAGAAAAACTTTGTCCAAAGCCGCTACCTCCTATCTAGGTCGAGGTCGCAAGTTAAGGCAATAAGAAGTTGAATGGTATACTAGCATATTTAAGTAGTTACAAGTCCTTTAGGGTGATGTACACCATCCAATAAGTCTCTTTCACTTGAACAACTTTTCCAAAGATAGAGACCTTCTATCCAGTCAAAATGTCAAGTTAAGCAAATAATTTGAAAACAAATTGTTACCCTGGACACCAATTCTAACCACCAGGATATCACTGAAAATTTCACTTAAAATCGTAGAAAGTGGGGTTGCTCACTTAGTGCAGGGCTGGAAAGCACCTCAGAGCGTTAGCAATGCAACTTTGTGCATGCATCTCACAGCACTCGACAAAGAGTGTGTGGTTCTCACATTTGCTTCGCACACTCTTTTCCAACTAAAGGGTGATACGGTCAAAATTTGGTCAAGGGAAAACGCGTGTAAATCGGTGAAATCGTTTATTTAAAAAATCAAATTAAATTTCTTTTTCAAGTTCAATTAGTATAAAATTCAGGAAAAATATTCAGTTAAGCTTCCGCTTTTCCAAATCCGAATTGCCGGGCCTTACGCTTGACCCCTGCCATCAGATTTTGTACAGCCACCTTGTCCACCTTCTTCGCCGCAGAAAGCCAGTTTGCCTTGAACTGCTGCTCGCCCTTAGCAGTTTTTTTGGTCTTCTTTAGGTTCCGCTTGACAATAGCCCAGTATTTCTCAATTGGGCGGAGCTCTGGCGTGTTGGGAGGGTTCTTGTCCTTGGGAACCACCTGCACGTTGTTGGCGGCGTACCACTCCATGGCCTTTTTACCGTAATGGCAAGATGCCAAATCCGGCCAAAACAGTACGGAACAACCGTGTTTCTTCAGGAAAGGCAGCAGACGTTTATTCAAACACTCTTTCACGTAAATTTCTTGGTTGACAGTCCCGGAAGCTATGAAAAAGCCACAGGTACAGATGGCTTGCCAAACCAGATATTTCTTTGCGAACTTTGACAGTTTCATGTGCTTGAAAACATCTGCTACCTTTCCCCTTCCTTTTGCCGTATAAAACTCCTGTCCCGGAAGCTGCTTGTAGTCGGCTTTGACGTAGGTTTCGTCGTCCATTACCACGCAGTCAAACTTCGTCAGCATCGTCGTGTACAGCCTCCGGGATCGCGCTTTGGCCGTCGTATTTTGTTTATCATCGCGATTTGGAGTCACTACCTTCTTGTAAGTCGATAGTCCGGCTCGTTTTTTGGCTCGATGCACGGTTGTAGACGATACACCCAGCTTATTTGCGGCATCTCGGAGAGAGAGGTTAGGGTTTCGCTTGAAACTACCGGCAACTCTCTTTGTCGTCTCAGCGGCTTCCGGTTTTCGATTTCCCCCCGATCCAGACTTCCTGGCTGTCGACAAACGTTCCCCAAACACTTTAATTACATTTGTAACGGTTGATTTGGCAACTTTTAGCGATTTTGCCAACTTTGCGTGCGAGTAGCTCGGATTTTCGCGATGCGCGAGCAAAATTTTGATACGCTGCTCTTCTTGCTTGGACGGCATTTTGACAACTGAAGAGTGAATTCCAAAATCAAAATAGGAGCAACATTCTACACACACACACCTTCAAAATGAGGGGTGTTCAGGTTTTTTAAATGCAAAATTGAAAGAAATACGTCAAGTTGATATTGACCAAATTTTGACCGTATCACCCTTTAATCTGTGAAAAAGCTATCCACACAATGGGCGGTACACTCCGTGCGGCGCAAGGAGCGAATATAATACAACAAGCGCTAATGTCTTTGAGTTCTTTGCAGACTTTGCTTACCACGACTGCATGCATAGGAAATGAAGAAGGTCATACCGAAGAATAATTTTGTCTTTTTTCTGGGTTTCCCTTTTGTAACCCTACACTGAGTGGCGCTCTTTGCGTCGAAGCCGTCGGAGCGATGGCTACACATTGAGCTTTCGTGATTTATGGGAGTGTGGGTCTTCTCTTCTCCGCTGCTTTACACTTGCGCAGGGTGAAAGACAAGCGAACTTTGGGTTTGCTTGATTCTCACTTTGTTTATTTCAGAAATTCAGTATGCAGCGTGCATTGAGTGATCAGAAGTTGGCAGCCCTGAGTGAGTCAATTTCGAAGATCGAGGAAGAACTACCCCGTCTACATGGCCGATGACCGATACCTGAGTCGAATTCATCTCATAATTGCATTGCATTGCATGTACTAGACTCATTAATGGTGGAACAGTCAAAAATGGGTTGACTAAAATTGTATTTGTTTTAATCGTGCTCACTCAGTGAATTACCCTACTTTCTACTATTTTAGGAGAAATCCTACTCAATTTTGAGCTAGTCTCATCGACCGTGTACGACGTCTAGCAATGTGACAACCACCAAATCCACAGACGAACACAAACAATACTTTATTGGCTTTAAATGATCTTTATTTTTCGAATTTCTGTGGTTTACCTGTATGAATTTTCAAGTGACACGTCTTTCCAACTTTAGTTAATTTGAAATTTTTAATTATTATTTAAAGTTCCTAGACCTATCAGTCCTTTTAAGAGAATGCCCATCTAAGTGGGGCTGAAACAAAACGTACAGCTAAGCTATTTTATAACCTCGCAATCGGTTCGTTTAACGCTGCTCTCGCGATAGTCATATCAAGCAAGCACATGATAGGTTGATTGCGGCCAAAAAGTTTGTTAAATTTTTAATAGTTTACCAATGATAAATAACTATAATATTTATATCAAACAAATCTTACATCAAATCTAAATAAAATGGGGTGATAATAATTAAAATCTTTTCAGAAATAGTCATGTAAAAAGCTTCTAAAACCTAACACCATTTCGTCACACTTTTTTTTATTTGCACCCACAATAGTCCACATAGACATCTTACGACAAAGACGAAGTCTTACGTCAAAGTTACGAATTCTTCTATAGTTTTAAACTTCCATGTAAGTCTAAACTTTTCTAAAGTTTTCAATGCATCCCCGAAATTAATGGAGCTGTTCTAAAGGTCTCTTAACTTCAATAAAGTTTTTCATACTTCCCTGAATTTCTCAGAACTTTTTTTGACGTCCCCGCATTTTCCCATAAATTAATTGAACTGCCTTGGAATTCTTCGGTAAATGTTGAAGTTCCTGCAATTTTCCTGATGTTTTCGATGCATACTTGAATTAAGCTCATTTCCATTAAATTCTATAGAATTCCCTGAACTTGTCTGGACTTGCGTACAAATTTATTTCTTCCATAAAGTTCCCTACATTTTGAAGAAATTCTTGAAACTTCTCTTGCGTTCCATATTTTTTTTGATGTTCATGAAACTTCTCTGAAGATCCGAGTTTTTCAGAAATTTTTGGAATCTTTTTGGAATTCTCGGAATTCTCTATATATCCTAGGCACTTCTTTTAAGTTCTTGCAATTAATTAATCTCTAAATACTCGGAACATCCCTGAAAACAACGAAACTGTAGTTCTTTAGTTCTTTGGGCTATTCTGAAATTCCTGGAACTGCTTAGAGTGACTCAAAGCTTGCCTGATGCTCATGGTGCTGTCTTGAATTAATAGAATTTAAAATTTACAGATCTTAGTACTACTTAGTGAACTTTTCTAAAAACTATGGATATTTAAACTTCCTCGAAAGAGTGTAATTAAAAACTTAAGATCTCTGAACTTTCCAGGGGGAACAACACTTCAGAACTAATCCATTTTTACTCAAACCTCTCATAAATTTTCAACGAGCACAATCCATCCTATCTATTATTTCTATTCCCAACCTATCCCTTCTGCATCAGAGCTAATGTTATAATAAGAGTCCTGCCAAAAATGAAACCAAGAAGTATCAATCGAACTGTCAAGCGGGATACGAAACAAGCAAAGTAAATAAACATTATTGTTCCCACAGTCAGTGCATTCATTACTGACAATATTTTAGTAATTTTAGTGAAAAAATTTCTTCGCTTTATTTAGTACATTGTGGTATTTATAAGTTATACCAAGCCTATCCCAGTTTTATGTTTCTATTTGATAGATTTTCTCTCATTTTATCATGATAAAACCCCTATCCCATCTCTGATACTATCAAGATAGAAAAAATGATCGATAGTATCAATTATGGGATAGGAGAGATAGAAACAATATCATCTCCCATTGATATCATGATAAATGGTCTATCTGATAGAGATGGGGATCAATGTTTATATTTCGGAACGAGGATGAAATGTAGATGCCGGAAATTGATGTCTGTCCTTACAGTATGAGTATTTTCAGAACAAGGATGACGTGTAAATATCGGAAATCAATGTTCGCCATCATTTTAAAATCCAAGATGTCGGCTTCCGGTTGTACATATACAAATTGGGAAACATTGTCGAATACCCTTTATTATGGACATATTTGAAATCGTGGTGACGTCTAGAAACCGGAAAGCGATGTCCAAAAATGTTGTACAAAATCTGAGAAACATTGTCAAATACATCTGTTGCGACCGCAGCCGCAACGAACCACCACCGGGAAAGTTTCAGTGTAGTAAGCTACGTCGCACCCCTTAAATAGCAACATACCTTGCAGTACAACTAACACTACTAAACTAATAAAAGTTACCTACCTTAAAATTAATATCTATTGTTACTAAATGTCATGGTGTGTTACTAGGCAAAATTGAACGTAGAAGTGGAGTGGTAAGACTTGTGGTCATTAACAATAGTAAAAAAATATTATTATGTCTACTTAGAGCTACAGAGAAAGCTAAATTACATCTTAAACTTATTGCTACTTAAATCTACAGAGAACTTTTAGAATTAGAAGTTAATTCTATTTGATTCGCTACGACAGGTAAAACTGAAACACATTGTGAAATTGTGAAACATAAAAAAACAACAATGATTAACTATTGCAGCAAACATTGCGGTACCCTACGCGCTAAACCAGCACTAACTAATTACTTGCAATAGAAACACTAAACGTAAGTACTAGAACACTAAGAAAATTATAAACTCAAACTATTGCTAAAAATTGGTAAATTATGTTAATACCCCAGGAAATTTCTAACCCTACAACACCAAATAAAGTGAGGTTAAAAAGTCGGAAACTGTTTCGTTGTCATTGCAACAATTTAGAAATTTCGTTTATGCGATCGGGGAGTGCGGTCAATTCACGGTATGTCAAAACTGTCGAATCGTGGCGAAGATTCCGGTGAAGGTTCTGATTCAGAAGAAGTTCATGGACGAAACGAATCGTCAGTGATATTGTACGATGCCTGTAAAATATGTGGCTCCTCGGAAAACAGTCGGATGGTGTGTTGTGATACCTGTGGAGATTGGTTTCATTTCGAGTGTGTGGGCGTTGATAAGAGCATAGCGAAGGTAGACTGGAACTGCAAGGATTGCGAAGCAAAACGAGTGGCTCGGGGCGCAGCTAGTTCTTCGACGTCGGTGGCACCAGCGAAGAAAAATCCCACATCACTGGACACAATCCCGAAACAGTCAGAGGAGATCCAGGCATTGCAGAAACGAATGTCAAACATGACGGAGCTAATGGGGGAACAGAAGGAATCGTACGAGCGTTTGCTGAAAATCAGAGAACAGGAACAGAATAGAGTTTTGAAACAGCAGCAGGAACATTTCGAGAAACAGCTTAAAGCAATGAAGGAGCAGTTTGCATCTCGGCTACAGATACCGAACGTTAACATCCCGCCGAATGCCAATTCGACGAGCATCAATGGTACCTATGGCGCAGTTGGGAATCGTCGGAATACTAGGGCAAGTATAGAGTTGCAGCTTTCGTTGTTGGCTGAGAAGCAGGCACTTGAAATGAAGCACATGGAAGAGCGGTTAAAAGTTCTCCAGATGAATAGCGGTGATCCCGATGGACCCGGAGACGGTGCTGCAAGATTGGATCACAATGTGCCGGAGTTCCTTCCGACGATTGACCCATTATTTTTCTCGTATTCGTCCCACGATCTGAGCAGAAGTCAGCTTGCTGCGCGTCAAGCAGTAGCAAAGGAGCTTCCCATTTCCACTGGCGCACCAGAGGAGTGGCCATTGTTTATCGCCACCTACGAGAACACCACTCGTATGAGCGGATACAGTGATGAAGAAAACTTACTTCGTTTGCAGCGCAGCCTGAGGGGAAAAGCTCTAGAAGCTGTTCGAAGCCGGCTGTTGTACCCGGTTGGATTGGCAGGAGTAATTCAGTACGTTGCGTACGTTGTTTGGAAGACCGGAGGTGATAATCCATTCGTTGGTGTGTCGGATTCGGAGCATGCCATCGCCGAAAACGGAAAGGCTGACTACGCTCATCGATTTCGGTGTTGCAGTTCAGAACATGTGTGCGACCATCAAGGCTTGCGGACTGGAAGAGCAATTGTGTAATGTGGCGCTACTCCAAGAGTTAGTTGATCGGTTGCCGTCCGTCGACGATTAAACTCAATTGGGCAATGCATCGACAAACGTTAGCGTCCGTGACACTCTCAGACTACGGAGCATGGTTGGAAAAGCTAGTGGAAGCAGCGTGTGTGGTAACTATACACTCTAGCGCACCGGTCAGTACAATGATTACGGAGAAACGTAGCAGAAAAGCAGACGTGAACGATCAACAAAGGTTGTCTCGTCTGTCATGGAACCTGCAATAGTGCAGCTGCTTGCAAGAGATTCCAGCATCTCGATGTTAGCGCTCGCTGGGCGGCTCTGAAGCAACACAAGCTGTGCCGCAAGTGTCTCAAGAGGTATTTTGGAGCCTGTGAGGTGAAGAATCCTTGCGGGAGGAACGGGTGCTCGTATATGCATCACGAGCTTCTGCATGATGACTCAAGACATCAAGCAGGAGTTTCACCAGCAACAATACAGGAGAGCGAAGGAGAATCGTCACAGAACTGCAACACGCACGTAAGCCAGACCGGGAAGATCCTTTTTCGATATGTTCCAGTAACAATTCATGGACGTGACGTGTCCGTTAAGACGTACGCCTTTCTGGACGATGGTTCGTCAGCAACGTTGATGGAGCATAGCCTGCTTAAGGAGCTAAAGCTGGATGGGAAACCTAACCCTCTCTGTTTGAACTGGACGTCAGAGCAGCATCGGGAAGAGAAGGACTCAGTGAAGCTATCTCTGGAAATTTCAGGAGTTGAAGGAAGAAGTAAGCGATATCGGATCCCGAAGGTGCACACAGTCCGTTGTCTTGCGTTGCCACATCAAACAGTGAAAATTGATGAGCTAGCATCGGAGTATAAGTACCTCGAGGGTCTACCAATCGATTCGTACTGGAACGTCTCTCCAAGAATACTCATCGGAATTGACAACTGTCGGCTGCGTCATGCTTTAAACAGTCATGAAGGACGAGAAGATGAACCCGTAGCTAGTCGAACACGTCTTGGATGGCTAGTTTACGGGCCGTGCTCAACAGCAGTGCGACCGATAAACAAGAGTTATTCGGCATATCATAGCTTTCACATTTGTCCATGCAGTGAACAGTGTGATGCAGAGCTGCACAATTCAGTCAAGGACTATTTTTCGTTGGAGAACGTAGGAGTGGTGAGGCCAGAGAAGCCTCTCCTGTCGAAGGCTGATGATCGGGCGATCCTGCTATTGAAGTCGCAAACGAGGATGAAGGGGAACCGATATGAAACGGGATTACTGTGGAAGTATGACGACGTGCAGCAGCCTAACAACAAGCAAATGGCCATGAAGAGATTGCTGTGTCTGGAGAAGAAGCTATTAAAGGAACCTGATTTAGCGAAGGCGTTCACCGAGAAGCTACGTGAGTACGAACAGAAAGGATACATTCGAAAACTGTCTCCTGACGAGCTCGATGTCAGCTACCCTCGGTCGTGGTACCTTCCAATATTTCCTATCCGAAACCCGAATAAACCTGGCAAACTGCGCATAGTCTGGGATGCAGCCGCTACAGTCAACGGTATTTCGCTGAACTCCGTGCTGCTGAAGGGTCCTGATTGGCTGGCATCTATCGTGATAGTCCTTTACAAGTTCAGAGAATTTCGGATTGCTGTTGCTGGCGATATCGTCGAGATGTTCCATCAAGTGCTGATGAATGCGGTTGATCAACAGTCTTTGAAGTTTTTCTGGAGAAGCTGCGATCAGAGCCGAAATCCGGACGTCTACGTAATGGTGGTTATGATATTCGGAGCGACATGCTCACCGAGTTGCGCTCAATTTATCAAAAATCTCAACGCGCAACGTTTCCAAGACTAGTTACCAAGAGCGGTGGAAGCGGTAGTTCACGAGCATTACGTGGATGATATGCTTACCAGCGTAGAGACAGAAGCTGAAGCAGAAAAATTGGCGAAGGAAGTGGAGTACATCCACGGCCAAACAGGTTTCCAGATTCACAATTGGTTATCCAACTCCAAGAGTGTGCTAGAGGCCCTTGGTGTGGAAGTTGGGAAAGAGAAAAGCCTAAACACCACAGCTGAGCATGCATCCGACAAGGTGCTAGGTGGTGGTGTACTTCAACGGACAAGTTGACGTTCAAAGTTTTCCCCCGACATGACTCCGAACTTCTATCAGGCCGAGTTATCCCGACGAAGAGGCAAGTTTTGAGCACATTAATGACGATCTACGATCCGTTGGGGCTTATTGCCAATTTCCTTATGTTCCTGAAGATCCTGCTTCAAGAAATCTGGCGTTCTGGAGTAGCGTGGGATGAGCCAATAGCGACCAAGGAATGGCATAAATGGCAAGTATAGTTGAAAGTCCTTCCCAGAATCGAATCCGTCCGGATCCCTAGATGCTACCGGAATAATACCACAGCAACAGAGTTGAACAACATCCAACTACACGTTTTCGTCGATGCGTCCGAAAATGGCTACGCTGCCGTGGCTTACCTGCGCTTCGAGGAAGGAGAGACCATTGAATGTGCGCTAGTTGGCTCGAAGGCTCGAGTTGCTCCATTGCGGTTCGTCTCAATTCCCCGCCTCGAACTACAAGCTGCAGTGATAGGAGTGCGCCTTGCGTGTAGTATAGCAGATTCACATAAGCTGAAGCCATCGCAGATATACTTTTGGTCTGATTCGCGGGATGTGGATCATCGCAGATACAGTCAGTTCGTCGGATGCAGAATAGGGGAGATATTGGAGCTTACCGAAGCTTCAGAATGGAACTGGATATCAACGAAAACTAATGTTGCCGATGATGCTACCAAATGGCAGAGGCTGCCGAATCTGTCGTCAAACGGTCGCTGGTTTCGAGGTCCTCAATTTCTCTGGAAACCGAAAGATAGATGGCCGGTAAACAAGTCTGATCCCGGTTCTACTGCTTTGGAGTTGCGAGCTCATGCGCTGCACCACAGGTGTTTGGAGCCTGTCATCGATATAGTCAAATTTTCACAATGGAAACGTCTTGTGCGACATGCAGCTTTCGTCAGGCGGTTTCCGATGAACATTCGTAGAAAGTTTTCGAAGGAGACGCTCGTCACTGGCCCACTCACACAGGAAGAACTAGTAGGAGCTGAGAACTACCTTTACAAGAGCGTTCAAGTTTTTCGGAAGAGATCCAGATACTCCAGGAAGCAGATCGAGAGCCATGGAGGAGCAAGCGAAACCTGTCAAAGCACAGTGCTCTCTACAAGCTCAGTCCGAACTTCGACAGCGACGGTGTACTACGCATGCACGGCCGCATAGATGCATGTGAATTCGTCGGAAAGGATATGAAGCATCCGATCTTGCTTCCCAAATGCCATCATGTGACCGATCTGATCGTGTTGGATTTTCATCTAAAGTACTGCCACCTCAATCACCAAACAGTTTTGAACGAGGTAAGGCAGAAATATTATGTCCCCCGTCTCCGCACCATCTACCGTCGCGTTCGAAGTCACTGCCAACTATGCAAGATCAGAAATGCGAAGCCTCAGCCGCCGATGATGGGAAATTTGCCTGCGATGCGTATGCAAGCCTTCACCAGCCCATTTTCATATGTCGGGATCGACTATTTCGGGCCTATGCAGATCATGGTCGGCCGCAGGGTGGAGAAACGCTGGGGTGTACTGATAACGTGTATGACCGTCAGAGCAGTACACATCGAGATTGCCCACTCATTATCGGCAGACTCCTGCATCATTGCCATTCGGAATTTCATTGCACGACGAGGAATGCCACTGGAAATAATTAGCGACCGCGGAACTAACTTCATAGGCGCCAGCCGCGAATTGAAGGATGCCCTGCAGGAGATGGACCAAAACAAGTTGATCGAAAGTTTCGTAAGTGCCCAAACCAAGTGGTCTTTCAATCCGCCCACTTCGCCACATTTCGGAGGATGCTGGGAAAGACTTATCCAGTCGATCAAGAAGACACTTAACCAAATCAAGCCCAACCGAACTCCCACCGACGAATTGCTTCGAAACATGCTCGTTGAAGTCGAATCCATTATCAACGCTAGACCGCT
This sequence comes from Ochlerotatus camptorhynchus, assembly GCF_037179485.1. NCBI lineage: Eukaryota > Metazoa > Arthropoda > Insecta > Diptera > Culicidae > Ochlerotatus > Ochlerotatus camptorhynchus. The sequence goes on from NW_027040902.1 coordinate 1,127,321, forward strand.
GACCGAGATATCGCTCGAACATGAAGAAGCCTCACCGCTAACCCCGAACCACATCCTTATTGGATCCTCGAACGGTTCAAAGCCCCCGATCGCATTTAACGATAGTGCTGCCGTAGTGTCACGTTCCTGGAAGATGTCACAAGTGTATGCAAATGAGTTCTGGCGACGATGGGTCGCCGAGTACCTTCCAACGCTGACCAAAAGGACGAAGTGGTTTCAAGCTGTTAAACCCTTGGGAGAAGGAGATCTACCCTCAAACTCATTTTTTGGGGCTATGGCTCAAACTGGAGGGTGGCCTTAAGGATTGCAAACACTTTTTTTCAGAATGAAGCACCCTAGTGTATCCTAGAATCCATCTGTTCGCGCTAAAATCTTCCTAACAATGAAACTAACACAACATTAAATATTCTTTTGATTCATTTTAAACAGAGCGTATCTTCCCTTTTACTCTTCAAACACAGAAGGTTTTGATTTCTCAAAATCGCTTCATCGCGTAGCATTTTCTCAACGGGAAAATCGTTGGCACTTTTCCAACCGTTTAAGATTTTTACCCGTTTGCCATGGCTGATGGGAAATAACGGGTACACCGCTTCTGGATCGTATCGCCATCATCGTCTATTTTGCTCCACCCTTTTGGCTAGAAACAGTTAGAAGCACTCGCTTAGACGGTGTGCCCGATGGCAGTCTTGATGCCCGTCCGGAGAACAACAAAAACAAATGGCGAAATTTTACACCAGAGACAAATTATGACTTACTTAGGTGTAGCTACACGAGTCGGAGGTGTTTCTTAATTCGCAAACGGACTACAGTAATCCCTCCATTTATGCGGTGGGTGGTACCATTGACCCACCGTTGTTTCTCGGCTGTCCTTCAACAAATTACGCTGATTTTTGATATGTGATTAGTGTCAATCATTAACTAGTTATCTACAGGAAATCAGCTCAAATAACCATTTAGTCAAGCTTCTGCATTGATTTTCCATCCGATGCTACTGCTGTTGTTTGCGTTGACAGCTATATGAAACTATGCAACATATATTTCCGTTAGCTATTAACAGAGGAGAGTGCAGTCACAAAATCTATAATTTCCTTTCCGAGCAACAAAATAGAGTCTGGTACCTCACCTAGGCTTAGAAAGTATCTTTTGTGCTGAGTGTACAACTTTTTCACTGCCCGAGACTCTATTCTGAAGTCTGTGAGGGGGAAATTACTAATCGGGTGTCATAAAAAAGCATGTTGAAAGGTTGAGCTCGTGAGAGAGAATTTTCTCTCTCAAATTTGAATTTTTTGGCTCTCTGGAGACTGGTAGTAAGACGGATAAAAATGTATGGGAAACAATTATTTTAATTTAATTGTATGGTTTTTTATACATTGTCGTCACCTTTGTTTTAACCTAAAGAGACATCAAAAGCGTATAATTTCGACTTTTCAATTTGTGTATGGGGATTTTTATTACTTACAAAATGGTTTATTGGTTGAAGGACAGCCGAGAAGTAGCGTTTGGGTGGATGGTTGCCGCCTAAAAGGAGGAATTACTGTATTTAGCAGTGAGTGCGCGATGTAGGAATTTACAGAGCTCGGTGCGGGCTCCGGAAGATTGGATGTGGATGCTTTGTGTTCAGTGTGTGTGTTTTTGTTATGACGGTTGAACTGGAGCGTAGTCGGTGGGAAAATGTCTTGACAATTTACAGGAACGATAATTACACGGGTAGAAATGAGGATTTTCATTCAGCTCGCTTCATCTTTATTGTAATGTCTAATTTTTATGACGGTTTACGCCCATGTTAAATGAGACATTTTGGAAGTGCCACATGCTCAGAGCGTTAAGGTGGCATTAAAGTTTATGTATCATTTCAGGGATTTTAGCACATGGTGTGTTCCCAAGAATATGGATTGCTAAAAATCTAATTAGAAAAGCCATCCGGGATGATTTCAAACGTGCATGAAACCAAACCAATGTAATCGTAGAAAATCACATCGTTTCATGGAGTAAACAAAAATTTTAAAACTTCACACAAAATAAAACGATGGAAGCGTAAAATCCCATCTGTGATCCGATTCTACACACAACCGGCTGGGCTGGCCATGGTCCATATTTACAAACAATGGCAAAACTTTCACCATTGGTGCTATCTTTTTGCATCGGAAGCCACACTAAGCATAGGGAACAGAGACGTCCATCGGCCTTATTTGCTCAGTAACAATTCGAGCAAAGGAAAACCAGAATTTCGAATATCCGGTACGGTTGTTTTTGGTTCCCAGTTTATCCCTGGCTTCCAACTGCATGCATGGAATAGTCATTCAGTAATATCCCAGCGATTGTACATTGGATGCTGGACACGGAATTGAGGAAGGGCGAAATCTGTAACTACAATTTTCGTTCCATCCAGCCAGACTGAAAAAATGGTTGCTGTCTTGCCCAAGTTGGTATTAATTTGGAACAGGGAACGACTGCCTTCGAATTCCCATTTGGTAGCAGTTTCGACGAGGGATAAAAACGAACCATAAGTAGATTTAATCAGTGAAGTTTCAGAATTTTTGCTCAAGCTGCCGTGCAGATTTTAACAGTTATATTTCTTTGCGTTGTCGTAAATCATGGTTCATGTGTATCTGCATCCTCGGGTAAAATAATTTAATTGGCAAATTGTAACTAACAATACAGCAGCCTGTATTGGTTTGAAAGATATCGATTAGGATCGGAAACAGTTTATGAATGGTTTCAGATTTCAAATCCAATTGAAATTGTTTAAACATCTTATGTTTATTAACCCATATTGATAATATACATGCAAATCGTCCGTTAACAAAGGCCTTCTCCCAATTTAGATCAATCTCAATCATCTGTTGTTCTTCCCTCAATCTTTTTACTTCAATATTCTCTAATCATTCCAACCCGGATCGTCACCGTCAAACGTCGATATAATCAATGGGCTTCTGCTCCGAACGGAACCGATACCAAGCCATTACGCTCCAGGAACCCCTCGAAATAGACATAAAACACTATCATTACGGTGCGCGGGAAAAGCGCCTTGTGTTTCGACAAAAACAGAGTCCCAGAGTTTTTAGAAAAAGTGACTTTTTGTTTTCATTTTCCAGCCATGCTGCGCTTGCCGGTGATGACGAGCCAGTGTCTCAGCAAGCCAGCAAGCACTACTTATCGATGATGACAAAAAGATTTTCCGTTTTCCCTTTCCCTAACGGCCGGGAGCAGTAACATCATCAGCAGCAGCTGATGAGCAGAATGTTTGGTATTGACGACGACGACGACGACGTCGACACTGATGATGATCTGCATCTTTCCGGACCGGGTGCGAGAGAAGGCCATCCTTAGCCCAAATGGTGTAATCTGCTCATCACGGATGCTAATGCTTTTTGATGGGAATTTGTCCTGATTGCTTGGAATGTTTCATCTCATCCTACGTGGTTAGCTTTTAGGGATCGGCTCTAGGGATGTGCAAACAAATTTGGCAACGATTGTCGATGATGTCGCAAAGATAGTTGAGCCTTAGAAACTCCCAGATTGAACTATTTCTAAACGAGCTAAGCACAACACACTTTGCATAGAAAATGAAGACATTACTCTGACTGAGCAACACAGCCATTTGGATCCTCAATAAAGGGCATCCACATTTGACGGAAGGATTCGCCTGGCTGGAGAAGGATGAGACGAACCTTGATGAAGCTGCTGTGTCATCGCTCTGAGATAGGCATAATGTCTTTATTCAACAGAATCATGATTTCTTCTCTTCAGCAGATGATTTTGGTATCGGTCGTCAGAAACGGAAACAGAAATCAACTTTGTCAACATTATTTGCCTGATAATGATGAGCGTAGTAGGTAGGACAAACGAAATGTACAACACCCGAAGGAAATCTGACTCAAGAGCAACGATTGGATCAATTCAATAAAAAGATGTACGGGACTGATATAGTTATGCCGGTTAGATTTCCAGTGAAATGCTGAGCATTTGGGAAACGGAAAATATTTTCCCATGGTAAATTGTCTTCGTACCGTAAAGGTTCACAGTTCAAGAGAAGGGATATTTTGAGACACTTCGTAGGAAAAGGAAAGTATTTGAAGTTTAAGCTACCAGTAGCTTTCCGTATTTGTGGAAAGAAGTACCGATGCAGTTGTTCCCTTTTCAATACATGAAAATTGTACAGATTGTTAGCTGCATAATTTCTTAACATTGCATTATATTCAATACACGAAAATTTAAGTAGGTATTTGGAAGCAATCACTGTGGTAAAATTGATAGCTGATTACTCACTGAATTTTCATATGTGCGCCCCACCACCTTAAATTCAAGCGTCCCCTTTCACTAGAGTCCATAATTGAAATGGAGGAACGTATAAATACATGTAAGCACACTTAATTCCCTCTAATAGACACTAAGGTATTGTAATCAACTAGCCAAAAGATATTAAAAATGCTTACAGGGAAGAGAGTCATTCGTATAATCCAATTAATTCGTTTTCAGAGTTGGGAGGAATTGCTATACTAATATCAACAAAAAGCTTGAGTGTGATAATTTATTAGCTACACACTTGAAAAAAATAATGTAAATTTAGGTGCTCTGAGACTTCGAGCGACAATTTTAACATAAAATTGAGTCATAATAGTCACGAAATTCAGCTCAATCAAACGTACTTTCGAACTTTTCAGTCTCGGAGCACTTAATTTTACATGACATCTTTGTCTCATCCGTTATGTCAAAGATGGAGTCCGTTACGTGTAGGCTTCAGGAAGTGATAAACGTATCTAGAACTATTCCACAGCCGCAGACAGTATGTGACAGTATAGTCCTTCGCTCAATTTCAACTTCAACCAATTTTCACACTACCGTACTCTAACGGTACTATCAATCTTTCCTCTTCAGAACTTTCTCTATCTAACAGATTATCGCATTAAAGCGTCATGTTGATATTAGTATTAGTATAGCATTTCATCACAACTCTGAAAATCGTTAACTTGACATATGAAGCAACAAAAACACTTCGATTGAATGCAATTCGTTTTGTTAGTTATCGATTTTTGAGACGTAAACAACTTTTATAAGCTCGATGTGAATCCAGACCTTGACAAGCCAACCTTTTCACTACTGTTGTTTTACGTGGCCAGAATCTTTTAAAGCCAAATCCCTTTTGTGACGTATCAAATCACATGCCAATTGGTGAGGATTTTCCTAAAGTTGTCGGATCTTTTCTAGAGATTCCAAAATCTTCCAGATGTTCATTGATCGAACTTAAAGATCCCGTAATTTTACTGAAATGTTCGAAATGTTCTCGAACGTAATTCCTGTAAAGATTTTTAAGCTAACGTAAATTTCTGAAATTCTGTAAACTTCCTTGAAGTTCTCTGGACTTTTCAGAAATTTTCCGGACTTTCAGAAATTCCCTGGACTTCCCTGAATTCCACAGCACTTCTTAAAAGTTCCCACATTTTAACTGAGGTTAATGGAACTGTCTTGAAGTTTGTTGGATCTTCCCTGAAGTATGCTAACGGAATTTGCCTTGAAATCTCCAAACTTTTTTGAACTTCTTTGAAGTTTCCAAAATTTACTAGATGTTCTCGCAACTGCTTTTAAGTTGCTGCGATTTTCCCAATATTCACGAATCTTCTCTGACGTTCCTGTTAGTTTTGTGGAATTCTTTGAACACCTATGTCTTATGCTTCTTCTTCTTCTTCTTCTTCTTCTTCTTCTTCTTCTTCTTCACATTTCAAGCTTATTGCTTATCGCATATTAGATTATTGCGTGCTCACAACTTAGTGTTCTAGATGCATTTACACAGTTATTAATTGAAAGCTTTCGATGCCTGTATAATTTCTGCATTAGTATTATTGCATGGCAAGTACAATCATACTCTATGCCCAGGGAGGTTGAGAAATTTTCCAGCCCAAAACATTCCTAGAGGGGACCGAGAATCGAATCCAGCCACCTCCAGCATGGTCGTGCTTCGTAGCTGCACCTTTACCGACTGAGGAAAGAGGTTGCCTGCTTCTATATAGTTTGCGTAATTTCACTGGAACTTTTTTTTTAAGTTCTCAGGGTTGCCCCGTAACGTGGGTAGATCACCTTTTCGTGGTACGTTACGGGATGTAAGATCTACCACCGATTCCTAGTCTTGACTACTTCAAACTAGGGGAACAGGATTTTACAGTAATCAAAGGAACACATCTTAGTCCTTGTTACTTTTTATGCCTTGTTGATAGTGATAAGTCCTCGGGTTGCGTGGACCGAGGATGATCTTGAAACAAGGAAAAAATCAGTTAGTTAGTCTTCACCTATGTGATTCCTAATCTTCTATTCGTTGTTTCCTAGTTTGAAGTGGTTAAGACTAGGGTTCTGATGCATGGTCATTATCGGTGTCATGTCTTGTTTTTTTTTTTCTAATGAATCCAATTTTGACTGACAAAGGGGCGCGCCTTTGGAGGGTGTTTCAACACTCCGAAGGGTATAAATAGCGGGACCTTTCAATTAGAATCGATTCCTTGCGATAAAGGCAAGAATGACAACTGTATCAAAACCGAATACTTCATCATTTCTCAACAGTGATGGAGTAATACGACATGCACTAAACTAAGGACACGGGATATACTACAATAGATTAAATTACTGGTCGCAGTGGTTTTATGTCCCGCACAGAGGAAAAAAAAAAAAGTTCTCAGGGTTTCTGTGTAGTTCTCTAGTCTATTATAAAGTTTTATTAGCTTCTTTGGACTTCCCTTAAATTATCAGGATTTCTCTAAGGGTAATTTTCCTGAGATTCTTAATCCAAATAATTAACGTGGTTCCAAGATTGGCACTTAAGTTCTATAATTTTTATTGAAATTCATGGAACTGCCAGAATTAGTTGGAACTAATTCTTCAAGATCTTTAAACTACCCTAAAAGAATAGACTTTTCAATAAAAAATCTGAGCTTTGCTAAAGTTATTAAAGATCAAGACTTTCATTTCCTCTCTTCTTTCTTTAAAATCTCTCAACTTCTCTGAGGTTTTTGGAACTTGCCTAATGTTCTGGCAAGTATTCTGGAATTTACGGAACTTTTCTGAAGATCAAGCAATTTTCCAGCGGGAACGACACAATCCCATCCAATTTATCTACAAATTTTACATAGGGGAAATGGATGTAATGTCGGCCTAAATGCTCCTAATACATAAATTCAGCAATTGACTAAATTTTCAATAGTGACCAAAAATATCCATTAGTACCATCCCAATGACGCGTTCATCTAGATAAAATTGATAAATAGCAGATTTTTAGCGATGGACCCAATCTTAGATCCATAGGCCAATATTAGAGCAATTTCCCCTACATATCCCCATCAATAAAAAAAATTCCAGAAAATGTTGTTTTTATCCCACTCGTTATTTTTTTATTCCTATGCATCCCTGTTTATCCTTCCGACTATTCAACCTACTCACATGCCATCGCAGCGCTGTCAAGTATTTTTGAAAATACTACGCTTACTTTGCAATTTTCCAGTTTTTGGAATATCTCTGAAATTATCGGGAATTTCCTTAGTACATCTGAGCTTCATGCAAGTTCCTGCAACTTTTTGAAATTAATGTAGCTGCTAAGTTTTATCATTTTTCCCAAAGTACTCTCACCTTAGATTAATAAAATTGCCCTTAATACCTCTAAACTTCTCAGGAGTTGTCAGCACTACCCTAAAGTTCTCAGAACTTCTTAAAGTTTTTACCATGAAGTTCTCTAATCTTTGCTTAAGTCTTGCATATTTTCTTAACTTTTCGATATTGCTCTGAAGTTAACGGAACTTTCCTTAAACTGTGTTAGAATTTTCCTGAAGTTCCGCTAATATCCTGAGGCTCTCAGAGCTTTGCTGAAGTTTTCGAAAATTTGTTGAGGTTCTTGGAATTAGTTTTTAGTTCTTTAAATTAAATTCTGGATATATTTATGAAAGTTTCTAAAATTCTCTTCTCACCGTCACAAGCCTATTAACTATAATGTCTGGACTTTCTTTAAGTTCTCTAATCATTCTTGAAGTTATCAGAACTATCCTCAAAATCTTTTAGCTTCCTGAAACTCTTGGAAATTTTTTAACGCTGCTACAATTTCCTTCAACTACTGTGAAGTTATCTGACTTTTTTTTAAATTCCTGAAATTCTCAGAACTTGTTGAAAGTTCCTGCATTTACTCTGAAGTTTTTCTTTTCTTTGATTTGTTTTCCGTCGATTTTGTTTTCCGTACTGAGTACCAATGCTACCGACGCCAGGGAGGCAGCTCTGGATCCTACATATCGACCCATAAACTCATGAACCCGGGTCCAACGGCTTTACTTCATGCGATCAGAGATTTAATGTCTCAGAAAATCCCGGTGGCACCGACTGGAAATGAACCCAGGCCCTTTGAGATGTGAGGCAATTACGCTTACCATGCTCAGAAGTTGTGACCAGCCTTGCATGAGGTATAGCAAAATACGGTAAATACGTCTAACATAGCTCAAAAATGCTCATTTTGGACATATTTTCGAATAAAATAACGGCCTACTTTTTCTAACTGAAATATCTGTGCCGAAGAGTGCTGCCTTTCGACATACATTAAAATAACATAACGGCCTACTTTTCCAAACTAAAATATCTGTGCAGAAAAGTGCTGTATACAAAAAAGGAGGCTCTTCGGATGTTAATCTAAATGCATATATAGAGGTACCAGACATGTCTCTGTGAATAGTTAACGGAAAGCAGTTTATGTATACTTTCTGACGAATGTTGCCACAAACAACAGTAGTGATATCTGATGGCCAAAAAGGGCAGAATCCATTTCCTCCGGTTCTTTCAAATGTTGCTGTTTTGCATCGTGGAAAATCGATCGAAATGATTGTAGTGGTTTTTTTTTCAATAACTTCAACTAAACATATTATGAAATTATTTTCAATTTTTACTATTGTTTTTATTTCAGTGTACATTGTTTTATTTTTCCAATGTATAGTGTACCGTATGCGTGATAATGTTTGCACCCTCGTACAAATAAGGTTCCTGTTTCACCTGTGCATACAATGCCTTGGTTTTCTTTGCATGCACGTAACCTATGACTCATACTGTAGTAGGCTGTGTGTAAAAAAAAGATTTACTTAGTTTGACAGTTGCACCATGACGAAGTGGCAGCGTATTCGTGATTTTTCCCACACGCAAATGTGACAAAAAGACATTCCAATCGCCGTGGAGTGTCCCGGTGGACCGTCAAAAGGGTTTTAGACCGAGAAAAGAAAGGACAACTATCCGCGAAGGTGGCCACAGGTCGTCCGAGGTCAGCTCGGGTTCCGAGGGTTATCGCTGCTATCAAAAGGAAGATTCGGGTGAATCTAGTGCGTTCAATAAGGAAAATGGCAAAGGAACACGGGATCAGTGACTTTATGGCACGGCAGATCGTAAAGGAAGATTTCCGGTCAAAGTCAAGGGCACGAAAAAAAAAATCTAATGATTACCAACCGCATCCAGGAGCTACGAGTCGAACGATGCAAGAAAATCTTGAACTTCCTTAAGCGAAAAAATCCGGTAATCCTGTTCACCGACGAGAGCATGTTTACCGTCGATCCCGTATCAAATTCCAGAACCGACCGGTATATTAGTTCTCTTCCGGTAAAAGACGTGGCCGACGAGCACAAGAACGTGTATCTGACCAAGCATTCTGCTAGCGTTATGGTGTTTGGATTGGTGGCTTCCGATGGACCCGGTGTTTATTCCAGAAGCCGACAAGGTCAACACGGAGGTCTACATCGGGATTTTAAGTAAGTAGGGTAGAGAACTACTTCGGCCTAATCGCCCATTTTGGGCCTATCGAGCAGAAAACTTCAAATAAATCCATGATTTCAGAGTTAACAAGTTAATTATGCATTTGGTACGATACTTTAGTTAATAAGCTAGTCTAGTCTAGTCTAGTCTACACATACACAGCCAGTACTTGAAAGAATCCTGGAAAATGATACATCTATCATTTTTCTTGTCATTATTAATGCCTGCTGCACATCAAGGATGTGAAACAAACAATAAAGCGGCCAGGCCTACTGTGTAGCGTTTAGTTAATTTTTGTGGAAGTGAATGTTTACCATGTCTACTTAATAAGTTTAGACAGTGGTTATCATTTAATCCACAGGTAATCAAAGAGCGGGGACATACCGTACCAACCGCTACGTATGCAGGATTTGAAAACAGGCTATATAAATCGTTGGGAGTGACAGAGCTAAGAAAGTTAATGTACACTCCTTGGTTGTCCGATCTCCTGGGATGGACCACAGGTATTTACCCCTTGTGTTCGAGCGTACAGTCCTCCCTCCGTACAAGCGTGGACGGCACCACGGAATACCAAACGAGGCAGCAGATTTCCGAACTGATGTACCTCTTCGTGCCATGTCCACGGCTTTACCGAGTGCAGTCTTGCTGTAGGTCATGTACTTTGTTTTGGGCTCCATGTTTCACATAGAAAATAATAAGGGCCACTGTGAGCCTAAATTGACGCAAAACATTTTCGTTAAATAATGTGCTCTAAACATACTATATATTGCTGAATCAGCTGTTAAACGTTTAAAATACTTACAGTTTAATAGTTAGTAACGTATTATTACACAAAAACTGATTTTCTGCGTGAAAACTAACAATAAACATTAAACTTGCTCCTTAGCGTTGTTGCTACGATGAGAAAAAAATGACGCATTTGACAGATGGCTTTTTCGTTTTAATTTTGATTGCTCTTATTAGCAATAAACAAAGTATGTTTTTTGTTATGAATGGGTGGCATGATTGTAAACAAAGGATAATTTCGGTGCAATTCAAACCGAAACAGGAGTTATGATCGAATTGATTGGGAAGTGCGTCAAGTTTGGACCCGCGTCAAATATGGTGCTTCCACGGTACATGACCTACAGCAAGACTGCACTCCGTAAAGCCGTGGACATGGGACGAAGAGGTACATCAGTTCGGAAATCTGCTGCCTCGTTTGGTATTCCGGAGGCCACCGTTCGTAGGAAGATGAATCTACAAACGCAGCGGTCACCGGGAAAACCTACCGTTTTGACCATGGAGGAGGAGAAATCAATTATCGATTGGATTTGTTTGGCGGCACAATCGGGCTTTCCGGTTGATGCACAACGATTAAAGACATCAGTTGCGTACTTCCTTCGATTGTCCGGCAAACCTAATCGATTCACAGCAGGTATTCCCGGCCGTAAGTGGCTGAAGTTATTTCTCCGGCGCCATCCTGAAATCTCTCGCCGCATACCAAGTGCTCTCTCCAAGCAACGCACTGCAGTTACGGAAAACAAGATCAGGATCTGGTTCAACGAAGTAGGTTTTTTTTATTACCAAACAAAAACTACAGCAGACTCTTGAGAAACCTGAGTGCGTGTTCAATATGGATGAATCAGCGGTTAGAATGGTTCCGACGAAAGAACAGGTCTTCGCAAAAACGGGTGAAAAATATGTGCATACGAAAAATGGAAACTCTGAAAAAGAAAGCTACACTGTCCTGTTTGCAGCCAACGCTGCCGGCACTCTGGCACCACCTTTGATTCTCTTCCCGTACAAACAACGGCTCCCGGCAGAAATCGCGCGAAGTGCACCCTAAACATTGGGTGGTTGGACGGAACCAATCAGGATGGATGACACAAGAAACATTCTTGGATTATTTGATGAAGGTATTTGTTCCTTGGGTAACAAAGTCCGGAATACCACTGCCGATAATTATTTTTGTTGATGGACACACATCACATGTGTCGAACGAGACTCTACAATTTTGCCGTTCGAACCAGATCACCCTGATTTCCTTGTTCCCCAACGCAACTCATATACTCCAGCCATTGGACGTGTCCTTTTTTCGACCCTTGAAAGTCCAGTGGAACAAACGTTTAATTGAATATCGGACTTTTCACGCCGGGGAATCATTGCCGAAGCATGAAATCGCACCGCTATTGAAAAAAGCGGTTGATGACATGAAGAATCAGAAAACCGTAATATGCCGAAAGCTTCACGTAGACGAGCTAATCCTCCTGCTGTCGCTAAACGTCTTGAAAATAAACCTAAATCTGCTCCAAAGAAGATGAAATTGATTGTTTGATCTTTAATGATTTGTATATTTAGCATATTTCATCAACCATTCAATAAACACTTGTTTTTTGTTGAAATTAAGCTATTTTTTTAAGTGCGTCAAATAAAGAACACCTTGCGTCAAATAAGGCACATTACAGATTCTATGCGTCAAGTTAGGAACCCAAAGTACCAAACAGAAATTTATTATAACATCAAGAAATTAACAGATATTTCCGTTTTATTTATTTTTCCTACATTCAAGGTTGCAAAGACTCATTTCAGCTAAAACAATGTTTTTCTAAATTATGAAATAATTAGATGCCATGATCAAATTTTGAATTGGTAGGATACAAGAAGAGGTTGCAAAGAATGTGTTTGACCTATTAAACCTGTTTATTTCACTTCATGAGAGTCACAATCAGCGATTTTTCACAAACTCACTCACTCACTCACTCACTCACTCAGCGATCAGCAAATTGCTGATTGTGACTCATAGAAACCAAAATTTACAGGTTTTATGTTTCCAACGCATACTTTGTAACCTCTTCTTGTAAGTTACAAGTAAAACATGCCATCATACCATCTTTTGGGTTTATTATTCCGAAAAACATTATTTTAGCTGAAATGAGTCTTTGCAACCTTGCCTACATTCTGTATTTACTGAACTATTACTGTGTAAACTATTGATTGAATTGGTAAGACTCTCATTTTTTAGAACATGTTTGAATTTGAAATTGTCTTAATTGCGTCAAGTATGGTGCTTCCACGGTACTAGAAACAAAAAAAAAATATTAATTTTCTTTCTTCTATCATACTTGTCGATATGTTACTGTAATCTGAGTTGTAGCAATTTATTACATATAACATGGTTAATTTTTATTTTTACAAGCTGAGCGAAAAATGTTCGGTGCAAACTGCGTAGTATTAATTACATATTTTTATATATTACAGTAATCATGAAATCTCATCTCATCTGCCGAATGCTATTCGTTTGTTTAATACGTGTGATTCGTTGGTTTTTCAGTTGTCTGACTGTGGTTATTCATGCAACAACATGGTAACAACAATGACATTCCATAGCTAGTTTGACCCAATTGTCTGACAGGATATCTACTTTTTAGTAGGGACGCAACCAGTGCTGCAAATATCGACAGTACACTGCGATATTCACAATTCTGCTTTGGTCACTCATTTGAGCTAACAGTCATCGTCAAGGCAAATCATGTCAATTGTCAGTGACAATGCTGTCAGTGACAATGCTGTCAGTGACAATGCTGTCAGTGACAATGCTGTCAGTGACAATGCTGTCAGTGACAATGTTGCTGTGACGAACATGTGCAGATTTTTGTTTTGGCTAAATTAATACGAAATTAAATTACGCTTATGAGCCGTTAAAGTGCAGAAGCATCTACGTTCTAAACTGCTTGGATAACAATAATGTGACTCAGAATGTACGAAATTACACTTTTTGTTACCAGGTAAATCTCTGTCATTGACAAAAAATGAATGAGATTTGAACAAAGCTGATCATTTATTTAACCCAAATATGAGCTCATGGAGCTTACTCAAATTCTGCGTTTGCCCGATTCCAGCCAAATCTCGCTAAACTATACCTAGATTTTGGTTTAATGAATTTAGCATGAGTCTCACAATCGACCGCATTATGACGTCACTACGTATAGCAGGTCATCAAATCATCCAAGCCGTTGAAATTGGACAATAACATCAAATGTTATCATTCCACCACCGTGCTTCTTTCGACGAACGAAGATTCCTTTGAAGCTCATCCGGCTCCATCCGGTAGTTTCAGTAACATCTTGATAAAAATAATTGGTCTCCTTCTTTCAAAATTCAATTTGATTAGGATTAGGATCCCGGACTCACCGGAATCCCAAAATGATATCAAATGCTCTGCTTTATCACATCCAAGGTATCTACTCAATTTGGCGAAAGAAAGGATTGAAGCTCATCGGTTGTTCTTCCCAAGGAAAGTTTCCTATTTTTCATTTTGATCTCGATTCGCTGATGATAGAGTTCTCAATAATTAAATTCAATAAATTTCCACTCAATCCCATCCTCTACCTAGCAGTCCGGGGACCAAACCGGAAAAATCACTTCGTCATAGAATGTTGTCATGGTAAGGATCGGACAAAAAGAATGAAAAGAAGCGTGAAAAGCATATTTCTGTCCCATATTTCCCCTGGATCGGTTGTGCGGGTTTTCGGGGAAAGTTTTCATCGAATTTTGATTTCATTTCTTTTTATCGCCTTAAATCAATTAGCGCGAAATTTATTTCCCCTTTTTGGCTTATGTTTTTTCGAATGCGTTTTCGCTTCTTCCTGGGTGATGGATGCTAGGGCGGAAACTTTCTCATCTCCAGCTGGTCATGCTACACGGAAGGCGAAAGGGTTTTGGTTCTAATTCCATTGTGGGCAGAAAAGTTTTCATCTGGTTCAATGAAATTGATAGGATTAGGGGACTTGTTTTGTATTGATGTTCGTGTTTTCATTTCTTTCGGAAAATTGGGGTCTTTAATTTGCTCGGACTTTCTGTGCTAATTGGGACATTCCTGTGTTATAGTTTTGCTTAATTTTCTTCAGTCACATCCGTTGACCAAGTTGTCCTTCCATGCTATTCCAAGAATTTTATATTGTATCTACTAATAATGTTTAATTGTGCATTTCCGACCAAACTTGGAAAATAAACGCGTTTTCACTAAAGCCCGATTCAAAGTTAATTCGGACGCATTCAAGAGATCATAACTCAAGAATTAAACTACAACAACGGTTGATCAAAACATCAAACAAAAGGGTATTTATTCATCTTTCAAACGATATATAACAAGTTATTACATTTCACCGTTTCGAACGAACTGTCGTACTTTACTTGTGATCGATGTCATCATGATCTGCACAGTCGCTGGTGACACTGGACGGCGAACTTATTCCACTTTAAACGCATTTGTTGTGCGTTTGTCACTTCTTTTCCGCATCCTCGAAGTTTTCGCTTGACAATTGTCCAATATTTTTTGATCGCTCTGAACTCAGGGCAATTCGGAGGATTAATCTCTTTGGCGACGAAATTAACATTGTTTGCAGCATACCATTCTAGTACCTCCTTAGAGTAGTGGCAGCTGGCTAGATCCGGCCAAAACATAACGTTGGTCTTGTGTTGCCGAATGAAGGGTAAAATCCGCTTTTTCAGACACTCTTTAATGTAAACCTTCGACGTCATTGTGTGAGCTGTGATGAAAACCTTGGTTTTAAGGCCAAAACTGCAGATTCCTAGCCAAATCATTAGTTTCCGAGCAAACTTATCAGCAAAAATAAATTTATACCTGGAACGGACATCCCCACGACCAGTTGCCAGGTAAAATTTTCGTCCGAGGATTTGTTTATAATCCATTTTGACATATGTTTCGTCATCCATTAAAATACAACCATAAAATTTCGTCAAAACTCGTTCGTATAGTAATTGTGCTCGCTTTTTGGCCACTAAATTTTGTTTCAGGGAGCGATTCGCATGTTTACTGGCACAAAAAGACTTATATCCTTCTCTTGAAAGGATGTTACGCACGGTGGAAAAGTTGGAATCGTATTCCTTTGCAAAATCACGTGTGGAGACACCTCCCAAGTAACCAAAAGTTCCGCATTCAACACTTCCAAGTTCCATAAAGTTCAAATAAAGTTCCGAAAGAACTTTCAAGTTCCATAAAGTTCAAATAAAGTTCCGACAGAACTTTCAAGTTCCATAATTTTCAAATAAAGTTCCAACAAAACTTTCAAGTTCCATAAAGTTCAAATAAAGTTCCGACAGAACTTTCAAGTTCCATAAAGTTCAAATAAAGTTCCGACAGAACTTTCAAGTTCCATAAAGTTCCGACAGAACTTTCAAGTTCCATAAAGTTCCGACAGAACTTTCAAGTTCCATAAAGTTCAAATAAAGTTCCGACAGAACTTTCAAGTTCCATAAAGTTCAAATAAAGTTCCGACAGCACTTTCAAGCCACATGAAGCAATCCGCACAAATCTTTATTTGTAACAAAATTTAATGTACGTAAATATGAAATAATCATAATTCTTATATTTATGCAACATTCTTCCAAAAATAAAAAATAAATTAAAAAGTAATTACCTGGATTCGAACCCATGTACTCGGCATGTGATCTATGATTGCTAACCACTGCGCCACAAGTGTGATGGAATACCATGCAGGCAAACACCAATTTAAATTCATCAAGGTGTTGTGTTTCGTATTCAAGTCAGTCAGCTGGCTCAGAAAACTCCAACAATAGGCGGAACAGCTCACTTTAATATATTTCAGATGACGTAGTGGTTCGTGCTGAGACTCTCACGTAGAAGGACTGGGTTTAATTCTTCCAACAGTTCCATTACTACTACTAATGCTGATAAATCAATACACATTAATACCTGCCCTTAGAAATAACTTTCATAAAAGTGCGAACTAATATAGACTTGGTGTAGAGGACAAAAACCTTTTTAATTTATTTTCTAAAAGTTCCGTTCAAGTTCCGCCAGAGGCTTTTTAGAATGCTCTTCAATTATGCCATCGGAACTTTCAAGTTCTTATAACAACTTAGAAATGAGGCTGCTTAGAATTCTATTGACCACCTTCAACCAAGGTGCTTAAGCCATAAATAGCCTTTTATCAGAACTTTTGGTTACTTGGGCTGGGTTGCTTTTCACGTACCTCAACACCTTTCTCCTCAGCTCTTTGTCCCTAGTGCCACTTTTATGATAGATGCGCTGTGCTCTATCCACACTCAGAGTATCCTTGTAACGTTTGATTACAAGATTCACCGTGGACTTTGGGAATTTTAATACCTTTCCTATTTTTGAGGCAGACCACGAAGGGTTCTCTAGATGTTTGTGCACAATTATTTTTTTTCTCAAGTTCCATGATCCGTAACTTCGGGATGGAATGGTAGTGTAAGCTACCCCCATGGTGAGCACGCTACCTTAGTGTTCGCTTCAAAGCCATGGTATAAACCATGAAGAGATACTCGCACACGTATGCTGAACGTGAACATAAAACAGTATGTTACATAGTCACTCTTCTTCCAAGAAAATGTAAGAGTGTAAATGTATGCTCTCTCTCTCTCTCTCTCTCTCTCTCTCTCTCTCTCTCTCTCTCTCTCTCTCTCTCTCTCTCTCTCTCTCTCTTTCTTCAAAAATAGGACAATGCTGTCATGCGTTGAATATAGCGTAAAACGTTAACAGATTGAAATTAGACGTTGAAGAATTAGGCATCTGATCCGAAATATTTTTGGTTTAACGGGTGTTCAATAAAAAATGAAATTTTTTTCAGTCATATAGCAAGTAAAAAAAAAATGTTTTTTTCAACGGATTCAGTATTTTTTTATTAAAAACATAATGTTTATTCTTCAAAAAAAACGTCAATGAATATTGGAGAAGCCGTACAACGCAACTTAGTCGCGATGCTCTCACAAGAGCGCTGGACTTGATCATGGTCATGAATTTGGCAGTTTTTATCGATGTTAAAACAGTGGGATAAGAAAATGGAAATGTTTCCTCTATTATGGTGATTTATGAAAAGATCTGTATGGTAATTTGAGATGTATCATCATATTTACAACATCGTAACACGACAGTGTTTATGTCAGTTTAAAATGTTTGAACCAGTTTACAAAAGCAGATACGTCATTTTGAAAAATCATCCTTGAGTTCCATATACACGCTCGACTATTTTCCCTCTCAAGGGAGTAAGAATATACACGGTAAGTTTTATTGAACACCCGTTATTAGGAGAAATTCCATGGCAACTAACACGGAAACAAGTGGAAATTTAGCTACATATAAATATAGATTACCTATGCCTAATGAAGTCATTTTTTTAATCGAGAAGATGATTCAGCATCAAACCGTTGTGCGTATAGTCAGTTGTTTGATTCGCTCGCTCAGTGCCAGTGAAATTTTAGTAGTGCTGAGCAATTCTCTACAGATTGACGAATTTTTTAATTTTTTTTTTTAATTTGTCGGCTCCGATTTTGATGAAAATTTGCACAGTTGTTCTTTTTTAGTAAAGATGCCAATTTGTATTATCAGTTCTTCAAATTGAATCACGACTACTTTTCTAACAGGGCCTGTGTAAAAATAGTACTAATGAGTTAAAAAATTTATATTGCTGAAACGCTTTGTTCGATTAATTTGGTTTCTTGAGCAAAGTTGTAGATATTATTTTGGCAATAATGTTAAAAATATACACTGTAAAAAAATTCGTTTGTTTCAATGAAAAAAAAAAAAAATAATTCTTATTAAAAAAATTAATTTCTCAAAAAGTACATTTACATCGTTTTAAACCTCATTGAAGCTCATAATGTTTGCTACTAACTGGCAAAGTTTGGTGATGGTAAACTCAAAAACAAAAAAGTTATGGTTTTTTTTTAATATTTCACGATTTTTACATTTTCATTAAAAACACATTTTTTTTAACCGTGTATATTTTTTCAATAATTGCATTTTACTTTTGCACAACTTTTTCGAAGACACCAATGCAATCAAGCAAGCCGTTTTTGCAATGTATTAAAATGTTTATTTTATAAGCGCTTTTCTACACAGGCCCTATCGGAAAAGTAGTCGGGGTTCGCTATTACAATCAAAAATGTACTTTTTGAGAAATTAACTTGTTATAATAATAAATTTAATTTTTTTCATTGATACAAACGAATTTTTAAACAGTGTATATTTTTTACACAATTGCCAAAATAATATCTACAACTTTGCTCTAGACCCCAAATGAATCGAACAAAGCGTTTCGGCAATATATATTTTTAAACTCATTAGTACTATTTTTACACAGGCCCTTTTCAAAAAGTAGTCGTAATTCAATATGAAAAACTGAGAGCACAAAATGGCGCCTTTACTAAAAAGGAACAACTGTGCAAAGTTTCAGCGTAATTGGAAATGATCGGTCAGGATCGATTTGCGAACCTTCGTGGAATGCCTCTGCTACGAGTTTGTTCTCGTTTTCGCGTGTGATGTCGAAGCGGAAGAAGAAGAAGATAGGCTCGAACCAGCACAGAAAAAATTCTGTATTTTGACTATCGCGTAAAATCTCCCTTCGTTTAATTTTGAGCTATACTTGGCATAAACAGTGAAATCGTTTACAAACTTGTATACAATATTGCTTCTTTATGCGATATTGCGCTTAAATTTACACGAAATATCGCGTAATTTTATGCCAAATCTAGCGTTAATTTTATGTGCGCTATATCTCGCAGAAATTTACGTGAATTTTTCGAACGGTAAAGGTTCGAACCCTGCAACCCAGTCTAACACTGCCCAAGGCGGCAAAAAGACGAAGAGAGACACATCCGATCGTGGAAGTGTCCAACGGGCAGCCAGAACGGACCGAAAGTGAAACTCCCACCAATGGTGGTAAATTCAGTACCACTCGACAAGTTGGCTCAAGAAATGGCAACCCTCGGCGTCGTTATAGAGTACAAGCTGTGCGGGATTGGTACGAAGATCATCCTCCACACCAAAGCGGACTACAACAAAGCTTTGGCTTTCCTGAAGAATTCCAAAGTGGAATTTTTCACACACGAAATCTCGGGTGACAAGCCATTGATCGAAGCTGAAATTAAAGACCGGTACAAGCTGGCCCCTATCGCTGTCTTCCGGATCAAGAGGAGGAACGAAAGCCAAAGGATTGCCTTTTCCTGGTACACTTCAAGAAGGGGACGGTGACGCTTAATGCGTTGCCAGCAATCCGCTCCCTCTTCAACGTCATCATCCGTTGGGAGTCCTACCGTGGTGGCCGCCGCGATGTAACGCAGTGTCAGCGCTGCCTCAACTTCGGGCACGGCATCCAAAACTGCAACATCAACCCACGCGGCAGCTTCTGCACCAAGGACCATGCCTCCTCCAACTGCCTAGAGGACAGTCCTGAGGCTATCAAGTGTGTCAACTGTGGCGGTGTTCATCAGGGCTCAGATAGGTATTGCCCCAAACGCGAGGAGTTCAAGCGTATCCGAAAGGATGCATCGACCACCAACCAACCAGGACGTAAGAAAAATAAGTCCCCGACTTTCGGGCCAGGCGATTTTCTGCCTCTTCGAACCAACCAGCAACCGCGAGTGTAACCAACGTCCGGTGAACAAATTCCACTCCCCCTGAATCCTAGAGAACACCGCAAATGCAAATGATACTCGGTGTACGAGTGTTAGAACATGTTCGTCCATGTTACCAGCGCTTTCCGCAAGTGCACTAACAAGAACAAACAGTTAAAAACTATCGTGAAACTGGCTATGCATTATGGCGTCTAAACCACTATGCATAGTCACGAGCAAAAACCATCGAGCTTGCGGGCGTCCTCCGCAAGCATACCATCGACGTGGGCCTCCTCACCGAGACCCACCTCAAGTCCGGCGACAGTTGCTGGTTGCCGGACCATAACATCATTCGGCTTGATCGTACCAGATCCAGGGGTGGTGGTGTTGCGATCATCGTCAGGAAAGGGATAAAATACCGCAGTCTGTCCCATATCCGCACCTCTATCATCGAGGCCCTTGGAGGTGGAGTCGTCGACTGGATACGTCCAGTTCATCGCCGTCTACTGCCCTTGACAGTGCGCCGCCAGTAGTAGACTAGCGGCTAAATTCAAGAAGGACCTATCCTCCATCACCCGAACCGGTTCCCGCTTCGTTGTTGGGGGTGATCTGAATGCTTATCACGAAGGATGGCGCAACTACCAGCAGAACCAGAACGGTCGTCTGCTGTTCGACCATTCGCAGCATGGGCTGTACTCCGTTTGGTTCTCGGGCGAGTCAACATTCATCTCACCGGCGGGCAACCCATCGACGCTAGACCTGTTTCTGACAAATACCGGCTTGTCCAAGCCGGTAGCCTTGAACGAACTCAGCTCCGACCACCAACCGGTAGTGGCTGAACTGGGTTGCAACGTGGCTCCTGCTTCAAGCCTGCGCAAGGACTACCATCGCGTAAACTGGGCCCAGGAACGACGACAGGCACATTATCGACAACCCACCGCTTGACACCGTGGAGGACATCGACCGAGCGTTGGAGGGACTCCACCAAGTCATAACCGTGGCTGACGAGGCGTGCGTCCGACGAGTTCCTGTAAGGGGTAAGTTTATTGCCATTGATTCTCATTGCCGATCTGAACAAGGAGATAGCTTCCAGAATGGTCTCACTCCGGAACGAAAGTTTCACGCGGCTCGTCCAGAATCTGGACGACCGCTCCAGACCATTCTGGAAAGATGCCAAGGAGGTAAAGACACACCCCAAACCCATTCCACCACTCAAAGATGAACATGATGACGATCGGCTCATAAGCAAAAGAAAGCAAATGCGATTGGTGAGTATATTGCCAAATTGCACTTGCTTGGCTTCAGCATCCAAAGTCCGCTCGAAGTTCAGGTTGAGCAATGCGTAATCAACCTTGATTCCTCCCCTTGTGCTATCCCTCCGGAGGATAAAACCACAGTGGAACAGATTTGCTCAGCTCTGAAATGCACCGAAAACATGAAGGCCCCCGGGTTCGACGGAATATTCAACCGAGTGTTGAAAAATCTCAGCATGAAGGTTCACTCTCTGCTGGCTGCTGTCTTCAACAGATGCTTGGAACTACACTACGTTCCAAGTATGTGGAAGAGGGCGAAAATATTACCTTTCCGCAAACCCGGGAAGGACCCAACGAGAAACTTATGCTCAATCGTTTGCTCAAGTTTGTCGAGGAGCACAACATTCTCCTACCGGAACAGTTCGGGTTCAGGAAGGGGCACTCCACAAATCATCAGCTAGTACGGGTGATGAAAAACTTCCGAAGTAACAAGGCTGTATCCAAGTCCACAGCCATGGTATTGTTAGACGTTGAGAAAGGGTTTGACAATGTCTGGCACAATGGGCTTGCATACAAGCTTTGTAACTTCAACTTTCCTTTGCATCTTGTTAAAATCACCCGTAACTACCTTCAGTAAAGGTCGTTCATGGTATCGTTGAATGGTTGCAATTCAAGCACATTTTCCATCCCAGCAGGTGTTCCGCAGGAAAGTCTGTTGGGCCCTTTGCTTTACAGCATCTACACTTCTGACATTCCTCCCCTCGGAGACGGTTGCGTGTTTTTCCTGTTCGCAGATAATACCGCAATAACTGTCAAGGGTAGGATGCCTCGCGAAATAACGAACAAACTTCAACGATGCCTTGACGCCTTTGCTGATTATGCCACCACGTGGAAAATCAAAATCAATGCCTCCAAAACACAAATAATCATGTTCCTCCATCGGCAATCACCCAAACTAAAACCGGCTCCTTCTTGTACTGTAATCATGGATGGCAAAAGGGTTGAGTGGTTCACCCAAGTAACCTATCTCGGGATGTTGTTTGACGAAAAGCTCCTATTCCGCTCGCATGTAGAGAAAATCGTAGTCAAGTGTTCCGTCTTGGTTAGGTGTCTGTATCCGCTGATTTGCCACAGATCCCGCCTCTCAAGGGTGAACAAACTGGCTGTTATGTACAAACAAATTATAGCACCTGCAATCCTCTACGCAGCTCCGGTGTGATAATCATGTGCACAGACTCACAAGAATAAAATCCAGGCCGCTCAGAACAGACTGCTTAGGATGATCCTTGATCGTCCCTTTGACAAAAGAATTTTAGACCTCCATCAAGAGGCGAAAGTTCAAAAAAAAAATAGATTTCAAAATTGTTACCATTAAGACTAGGTTTGTGCAGCAATGCAATACATCAGAACATGCTTTGATAAGCAATTTGTATATAGTAGGTTAGGTGTATATAGTAGTTATATGTTAGTTGTAGTTGTAAATAGTAGTTATAAGTAGTTTTCTTTTTCAATTTAAAACAAACCAATCCCACCAAGGTGGTCATTCTTTAAAGCAGGCCTGATAGGACTAGGAACTATAAATAATAATTAAAATTTCAAATGTACTAAAGTTGAAAAGACGCATCTGTGCAAAATAAAGATCATCTAAAGTCTAAGTCATTTTTGTAACGAGCTTTGAAGCCGACGGACTAGCAGCAGTAACAGCAGTAGCAGCAACAGCAGCAGAGGCAACAATACAGGTAGCGATAAACCCTTTGCTTTCGTGTAACGGCGTTGATCAGAGATGTTATGCCTCAGAACAGATGTTATGCCTCAGAACAGTCGGCGGTGCCGACTGGGATTGAACCCAGGCCTGCTTTTCACTTCGGACCTCCCTGATTTGCCTCAGGGTTGCCACAAATCTTTGTTCGCTGATGACACAGGCATTTCCGCTAAAGGAAGAAGTCTTCGTGTTATTTGCAGCAGACTGCAGAAAAGTTTAGATATTTTCTCTTCTTATTTACAAAAATGGAAGATTTCTCCCAACGCTTCCAAAACTCAACTTATAATATTTCCACATAAGCCTAGAGCTTCGTTTTTGAAACCTAGTAGTAGTCACATAGTCACTATGAATGGAGTTCCAATTTCCTGGTCAAACCAAGTGAAATATCTTGGATTAATACTTGACCAAAAATTAACTTTTAAAGATCACATTGAGGGCATTCAAGCCAAATGTAACAAATATATTAAATGTTTGTATCCTCTTATAAACAGGAAATCCAAACTTTGCCTGACGAATAAACTTCTAATATTTAAACAAGTTTTTAGACCGGCCATGCTTTACGCTGTACCAATATGGTCTAGTTGCTGCACTACCAGGAAAAAAGCACTTCAAAGGATTCAGAACAAAATTCTGAAAATGATTTTGAAGTTGCCTCCCTGGTACAGTACAACCGAAGTACATAGAATTTCGAATGTTGAGACTTTAGCACAAATGTCCAACAAAATAATTAATAATTTCAGGCAAAAATCGTTGCAATCCTCAATTGCAACGATTAATTCCCTTTATACTTAGATAAGATTTAGTTTTAGTTTTTAGTTTTAAGATATCAATTGTTATACTGACATGCAGGTTAAAAAACCTGTTTAAAATACTGAATTGCCAAGACATGAACAATGTAAAAACACTTAGATATATATCATAACAATTAAGGCTGGTACGTTACTGCAGTAACTGGAGCACCTAGGTTAAAATGAAATGTAATTTATTTTGAATTTGGAACAAATAAAGAGTTAAAAAAAAAAAAAAAAAAAAACCCAGGCCTGCTGGGGTGAGAGGCAGGGTTGCTTACACTAACTTGCTATAAAAAAATGATTTTCTGAATTTTGAAATCATTCGATTTTATAATGATATTTTGTACTTGTTAGATACAAAAAGCGGATGAAAGGCAAGTGTTTGACACATTAAACCTGTCAATTTCGCTACCAGAGTGTTACAATAAGCGATTTTATGATTCGTGAGCGTTCACTCAGAGTGAGCGCTCGCGAGTCGTAAAATCGCTGATTGTGACTATCTGAAAGTGAATTTGTCAGGTTTCATGTGTCAAACACTTGCCTTTCAACCTCTTCTTGTATCAAACAAGTACAAAATAAGAACGTTACGGAATATATAAAATGGTAAGCGTGATTACCTCTCACTACGAGGTAATCACGCTTACCATTTTATATATTCCGTATCGTATAAAATCCTGATACTGGACCCCATCTCTCCTTATATAACAATAAGTAACGCTTGACAACAATCCCCTAAACAATTCAAAACGCTCACTTCCCCACTTTTTTAATAAATCTAATTTAAGAGTTATATAGGGTAAATGATGGCTTCGGCAGCCATCGACTGTTTTCGGCAATCACAATTTAAACGTTAATTTCGATGTGTTTTCGCACGTAAACACTTCGCTGAATGTATTTAAACGATTCCTTAGTCTTGCAGCTTCAATCCTAATACATTTTTACGACTGAGCAAACCTGTTATGCCAGGTGTTTCTTCAAAAGAAACATAAGCACATCAAAATACGGGTTATTTCGAGTTGCCGATAATAGAACAGCTGGTTAACACGCAGTTTAAACGGAAAGGTTGCCGAAGTAAAAGAGGCTGCCGACAATATTCACTCTCACCTGAGAAGTTTGGAGCGCCTTAAAAACGTTTTCAAACCGTTTTGGACAGTTTTGTTGATTGGAATGGATAGAATAGCTAGCGGCAGATGAATGTAAACAAACAGACACGTCATATGTGAGCATGACACTGAGAAAATGCTAATAGAAGTGCGGAAGCTGCTTAGATTGACGAGAATACGTAAATTTCCCTACTTACGATGAATAGAGATGAACTAGCCATCGGCTAAAAATCTCTAAAATGCAGATTATAAAAAACCTATGATGAATTTAAAATCGATTTCTCTACGCAATCGATGTATCCACAGTGGTCCAGGTGTGAAGTCACTTGTCTTGCGTAGATTATTGGTTTTCGAATGTGGAACAGAGGCAGATGGAATACAAAAACAAATAGCTGAGATGCTGGGGTAAAACAAGCTTTTAAATCGTTGTTTACTACTCAACTCTAACCGATATAAGTTAAGAGATTGTCTTTAAAAGCACACCTATATATTTGAATGAATGGTAAACTACAGTCGTATGACACAGTTATCACGTTCTGACACACGCATCTTATAATTTAATTCCAATATCCATGTTTCGTCGCACTGTAGATACACATCAATTGGCGAACCGGCAGGCAAACACAATCAACGAGCACAATTGAAAATGAACAACTGTGTTGCAATCATTATTACCCAGCACAAGCACACAAATTACGTAGCGTACCTATCATCAATGGGGCCTCCGAATAGCTTGCAGGGAAATCCTGGAAAATGACATCCAATGGCAACATGTAAAGCTTTCAACTGTGGCAAGTAGCAACCGGCAACCACATGCGACCAACGAACCATGGTCGAATGTGGAGCCCTATCGTAAGCGAGAGTGAGAATACAATTTGTAATAAATACATTAAATCATCGTAATTTATTTATTAAGCATAAATTATTATTTTCATCCCGTTTCGATGATCATCCTGCGTTTGCTCGCCAGGGCTTGTTAAGAATTAAGTGTATATTGAGGTACACTTGCCGGAATACGCCTCCGTCACAGCATTGCATGTCGTTCAACTTCCGTTTTGTGCGCTCCACTGGGATTTCCAAGTAGGCATTCATAGCTAGATGACTTGATTAAAGTCTAGCTTGTGGAGAGATGGCTGCACGAAAGGGAGGCAGCATCGTATGTAATGCTTGCAAATGAAATTATTCAGCAATTGTTGAATGAACGTAGGAGTATAAAGATGGGGGTGGGTTTCGATTGATTGGAGCTTTTGGGGGAAGTAATGTTGAATGAGCGCATCAACCCCCTTAGGGGTGAATAAAGTTGAAAATTATGATAGGGTCTATTAGAGGACCACTAGGGTCAAGAAGTGATCAAGAAAATCTGTAGAATACAGATTAATCTGTATATGTGGCAACCCTGGAAACGGGAAAAGGCGTTAATGACGGGATGAAGATATTAAGCGGCGCCTGAACTGGATTTTGTATAATTCACTGCTGCCAAATGCAGCTTTAGAAATCAATCAATGAATAATAGGAGTTATGGTTACAAGTGATAATTATGTATGATCCATGGTCTAATGAACACGGTGACAGAGGTCGTACAATTGTACATATGTTTGAAAGGGTCGCCACAGGTTTGACTGCGTCTTTTCCGTTTTGGGATGATGATGTTTAATTTCAGAATATTTACATGTTGAAGTCCAATTAATGTAAGGTGGAAGCATATGGAAGCCGTTTTCGTATCAATTTATACTGCAAACTTCATAGAAGCCTTGAAGTCGACCATGTAACAGTAACGCTTACGCAATGCTCCGTCCATATAAATTTGTCAAAAGAATTAATAATTAGTAGTTAATAAAGATAAGAGTCAACATTTGAATCTGTATCCTGTATCGTTGAAAGATTTTTAATGGCAGCACACTTCGAAGCTGTACATAAGAGTTTTGCGTTGACGTCTGTTGGTGAGGCTCTATTCGCGATTTGGGGGGTGTTCAGATTTTCGAAATTTTTATACCCGGATTTCCCAGTATAAAATTCTTTATTTATCGGCTGGTGGATTTTCCAAACCTTCAAATCGATTTATCTCCATAAATATGGCTCTTATCGCGATTTGGGTGGTGGAAAATACTACCAGCCGATAAATTTATTTTTATTTTATACTGGGAAATCCGGATATAAAAATTTTGACCATCTGAACACCCCCCAAATCGTGACCAGAGCCATATTTACGGAGATAAATCGATTTAAAGGTTTGGAAAGTCACCAGCCGATAAATAAATAATTTTGAAATATTTTATACTGGGAAATCCGGGTGTAAAAATTTCGACCATCTGAACACCCCCCAAATCGCGATTAGAGCCATTTTACGGAGATAAATCGATTTAATGGTTGGTAAAATTGGATTTCCCAAACCTTTAAATCGATTAATCTCTATAAATTTGGCTCTAATCGCGATTTGGGGGGTGTTCAGATGGTCGAAATTTTTATACTCGGATTTCCTAGTGTAAAATATTTCAAAATTCTTTATTTAGCGGATGGTGGATTTCCCAAACCTTTAAATCGATTTATCTCCGTAAATATGGCTCTAATCGCAATTTGGGGGGTGCTCAGATGGTCTAAATGTTTATAATCGGATTTCACAGCATTAATCGACTGGTGGCTTTTCAAAACCTTTAAATCGATTTATCTCCTTAAATTTGGCTCTTATCGCGATTTGGGGGGTGTTCAGATGGTCGAAATTTTTATACCCGGATTTCCCGGTTTAAATTATTTCAAAATTCTTTATTTAACGGATGGTGGATTTCCCAAGCCTTTAATTCAATTTATCTCCGTTAATATGGCTCTAATCGTGATTTTTGGGGTGTTCAGATGGTCGAAATTTTTATACTCGGATTTCCCTGTATAAAGTATTTCAAAATTCTTAATTTACCGACTGGGATTTCCCAAACCTTTAATTCAATTTATATCCGTAAATATGGCTCTATTCGCGATTTGGGGTTGTTCAGATGGTCGAAATTTTTGTACCCGTTTTTCCCAGCATAACATATTTCAAAATTCTTTACTTAACCGATGGTGGAATATTTCCCAAACCAATAAATCGATTTATCTCCGTAAATATGACTCTTATCGCGATTTGGGGGGTGTTCAGAAGGTAGAAATTTTTATACCCGGATTTCCTAGCATAAATTATTTCAGAATTCTTTATTTAAGGGATGGTAAATTTTTCAAACCTTTAAATCGATTTATCTCAGTAAATATGGCTCTAATCGCGATTTGGGGGGTGTTCTGATGGTCGAAATTTGTATACTCGGATTTCCCAGAATTAAATATTTCAAAATTCTTTATTTATCGGCTGGTGGATTTCCCTAACCTTTAAA
This sequence comes from Ochlerotatus camptorhynchus, assembly GCF_037179485.1. Taxonomy (NCBI): domain Eukaryota; kingdom Metazoa; phylum Arthropoda; class Insecta; order Diptera; family Culicidae; genus Ochlerotatus; species Ochlerotatus camptorhynchus. The sequence goes on from NW_027040902.1 coordinate 1,155,722, forward strand.
TCGATTTATCTTCATAAATATGGCTTAAATCGCAATTTGGGGGGCGTTCAGATGTTCGAAATTTTTATTCCCGGATTTTCCAGTATAAAATATAACAATTATTTTTATTTATCGGCTGGTGGATTTCCCTAAATTTTAAATCGATTAATCTCCGTAAATATGGCTCTAATCGCAATTTGGGGGTGTTCAGATGGTCTAAATTTTTATACCCGGATTTCCCAGTATAAATTATTTCAATATTCTTTATTTAACGGATGGTGGATTTTCCAAACCTTTAAATCGATTTATCTCCGTAAATATGGCTCTAATCGCGATTTGGGGCGTGTTCAGGTGGTCGAAATTTTTAAACCCGGATTCCCCAATATAAAATATTTCAATATTCTTTATTTATCTGCTGGTGGATTTTCCAAACCTTTAAATCGATTTATCTCCGTAAATATGGCTCGAATCGCAATTTGGGGGGTGTTCAGAAGGCCGAAATTTTTATACCCGGATTTCCTAGAATTAAATATTTCAAAATTCTTTATTTATCGGCTGGTGGATTTCCCTAACCTTTAAATCGATTTATCTTAAATATGGCTTAAATCACAATTTGGGGGGTGTTCAAATGGTCGAAATTTTTATACCCGGATTTTCCAGTACAAAATCATTTATTTATCGGCTGGTGGATTTTGCTAACCTTTAAGCCGATTTATCTCCGTAAATATGGCTCAATCGTGATTTGGGGGGTGTTCAGATGGTTAAAATTTTTATACCTGGATTTTCCAGTATAAAATATTTCAATTATTTTTATTTATCGGCTGGTTGATTTCTCTAATCTTTAAATCGATTTATCTCCGTAAATATGGCTCTAATCGCGATTGGGGGGGGGGGGGGGTGTTCTGATGTTTAAAAATTTTATACCCGGATTTTTCATAAAATATTTCAAAATTCTTTATATATCGGCTGGTGGATTTCCCAAACCTTTAAATCGATTTATCTCCGTTAATATGGCTCTAGTCACAATTTGGGGAGTGTTCAGATGGTCGAAATTTTTATATCCGGATTATCCAGTACAAAATCATTTATTTATCGGCTGGTGGATCTTCCTAACCTTTAAATCGATTTATCTCTGTAAATATGGCTCTAATCTTGATTTGGGGGGTGTTCAGATGGTTAAAATTGGATTTCCCTAACCTTTTAATCGATTAATCTCCGTAAATATGGCTCTAATCACGATTGGGGGGGTGTTCTGATGGTTAAAATTTTTATACCTGGATTTTCCAGTGTAAAATATTTCAAAATTCTTTATTTATCGGCTGGTGGATTTCCCTAAACTTTAAATCGATTTATCTCCGTAAATATGGCTCTAATCGCAATTTGGGGGGTGTTCAGATGGTCGAAATTTTTATACCCGGATTTTCCAGTACAAAATCATTTATTTATCGGCTGGTGGATTTTCCTAACCTTTAAATCGATTTATCTCCGTAAATATGGCTCTAATCGCAATTTGGGGGTTTTCAGATGGTCGAAATTTTTATACCCGGATTTTCCAGTACAAAATCATTTATTTATCGGCTGGTGGATTTTTCTAACCTTTAAATCAATTTATCTTAGTATATATGGCTCTAATCGCAATTTAGGGGGTGTTCAGATGGTCGAAATTTTTTATAGCTGGATTTCTCAGTATAAAATATTTCATAATTCTTTATTTATCGGGTGGTGGATTTCTCAAACCTTTAAATCGATTTATCTTTGTAAAAATGGCTCTAATCGCGATTTGGGGGGTGTTCAGATGGTCGAAATTTTTATATTCGGAGTTCCCTATAAAAAATATTTCAAAATTATTTATTTATGGGCTGGTGGATTTCGCAAACCTTTAAATCGATTAATCTCCGTTAATATGGCTCGAATCGCAATTTGGGGGGTGTTCAGATGGTCGAAATTTTTTATAGCTGGATTTCTCAGTATAAAATATTTTAAAATTCTTTATTTATCGGCTGGTGGATTTCCCAAACCTTTAAATTGATTTATCTCCGTAAATATGGCTCTAATCGCGATTTGGGGGTATTCAGAAGGTCGAAATTTGTATACCTGGATTACCCATTTTAAAATATTTCAAAATTCTTTATTTATCGGCTGGTGGATTTCCCAAGCCTTTAAATCGATGTATCTCCGTAAATAAGGCTTTAATCGCGATTTCAGGGGTGTTCAGATGGTCGAAATTTCTATACATGAATTTCCCAGTGTAAAATATTTCAAAATTCTTTATTTATCGACTTGTGGGTTTCCCAAACCTTTAAATTGATTTATCTCCGTTAATATGGCTCTATTCGCAATTTGGGGGGTGTGCAGATGGTAGAAATTTCTATACTCGAATTTCCCGAATTTTCCGAACTAAATATCAATCATTCTGCCCTATATCTCCGGAACTGGAAGTCAGATTGAGAAAAAATTCAATAGCGATCAACCATATTGATCGGAGAAGCCATCTCGAAAAAAGCTTTTCTAGATGAATCACGTCCACAGACATTAGAAAATTTCATCTTGCCGGGTCGATTTTTCAAGTTAAATTAGATTTTGCGATGTCGTAATCAAACTGTCGAACCAGATCGAGCTGAGATTTATCAATTGGGAATGTTTTATAAAAGTGAGATAGCTTGTGTGGATGGCTATAGAAATCCGATTTTAATACCTATGTTACGGTAGTAACAAAGTTAATACCCATAAATACAATTTTTTTAAAACATTTGATATTGATAAAGAATCTGACAACGCTAGTCGAACTGATCGTATTGGAGCGCTCTTACACGCTCTTACAATCTCGATTGAAGCAACGGGATAAAGAGATATAAACGATTTAACATTTGTTTGTAGACGCCGATTGATTGATGCGAAGCTGCTTAACTTCAACAATAAAGAAAGCTTGCAGTCTCGTCGTCACTTCGATTCTGTCGAAGCTGAAACTGATATTGCGACGCCCTGGTTGTATCACTTCGATCTAGGAGAGTCATTGAATAATCCTAAATTGCTGGCTTTGAGGTAAATCTACATATTTTGTTAACAAATCTAAGATTTGATCCACCAACGAACTTCTACAATTTGATCAATTCTAATACTAATACGTTGATTTTACGCCGTATGAAGAATCGCTTTTCAGAGCCAACAGCTACCTGTAGCAATTGACGTAAAGCTAACAGCACAAATAAGGATGAACTCACCAAATGAATCCCTGAGCAATGGCAACCGGATTAAATTGCATGGCGCTACTGGTCCTAGGCGAGTAAGAGAGGTGACACAGTCGGAAGAAGTGTTAGTTTGTTTAAAGTTTAAAGTTTTTGTTGCGTCCCTCAGCGCGCATGACAAAGGTTCACGCCATAACTCGCTAAATATGTTTCGGATCGTAAAATCCTTTTGGCCACATATTTTACACACTTGTAGCTTTCATTTTATGCAAAAAAATCAATTTTTTTGAAAAAATCCAAGTAACCCTCCCCTTAAATGAACCATGCCCATTTTGTTATGGCAAGTTTGCTATAAGAAAAGCTCCTCGTGTTTATTAGCGAAATTCACATCAAAGATTGATTAATTGCGTAGGAAATCAGTTTGGCACGGCATTTGTGACCAGCATACACCTTCCTCTTGACCACTTTCTCCACCTCGTACTGATGATACTTTTCAACTGAATTAACATGTTGCCTCTCCTTGAAAACATCTTGATCCATTCTTCTTCTTCTTCTTCTTCGCATTTAAAGCTTATTGCATATCGCATATTAGCTTGTTGCGTGCTCTCAACTTAGTGTTCTAGATGCACTTCCACATTTATTAATTGAGAGCTTTCGATGCCTGTACCATTTTTGCATTGGTATAATTGTGTGGCAAGTCCAATCATACTTCTATGCCCAGGGAAGTCGAGAAATTTCCAACCCGAAAAATTCCTAGACCGGACCGGGAATGGAACCCAGCCACCTCCAGCATGGTCTTGCTTTGTAGCTGCGCCTTTACCGATAGAGCTCTTGATCCATGATGATTCCTTTTCATCAGGTCTCCAGGATCTGCACTTGTGGGTCGCTTTTCCGTGACGTTGTCAAAAACGAAAGAACGTCGGAGGTTCAGTGGGGGAGTTTGTTTTCGGAGCTTCTTCTGGACTCTTTGCTTGAACTCCTTGTTAGCGATTTCTGGACCGGTGTGATGGTTGGTTTTTTATACTGTTGTAAAAATATGGTGAAATATATTTTCCTATTTTTTACTCATCACATAAACAGCGGAGAAAATGCACGTCATACTTGTTTAAAGGCAGAGCCTACTCCTTTGTCCATTTCATTAAATACTTGGTACAATTTGTAATGATACTGCTCTTTCATAACCGTGCGCAAATAAAATAAAATACCAAACGTTACCTTTTTGATAAAAAAAATCATAGATAGCTGTTGACTGCGAATCCCATAGAATTTTTATTTAAGGGTGAATTGTTTCAGAAATCTAGAATAAATCCCTTAATAAAGTTTTGCCTGTGTAACTCATTCCCGATGATAGCTGGACCTGTTTGAGTTTCAGTGGTTAAATTTTAATTGTTTCCAACTATCATAAAACTCTACTAGGGTGTACAAGTTATGTCACTAGTGGTCCGCTAATTTACGCGTAATTGAATTGAACTTTTGGTGGGGAGCTCAATTAATTAAGTCAAAGTTTTCATGGTTCCCGGTATCACTGCAAAGCTAACGTGATTCGTTGTGCGGTACTCATACACAATTTGATAAATCTGGTGATTGACAAAACATCAACTTTGCTAGAAAAAAGCATTTCTTCTAAATTGAGGCATTGGTACAAACAAAGGACTGAACCGTGCAAGGCAAATTCCTTTTTCTGAGAATGGTAGGTATTTATGTTAAATTAATTTCTTCCTAGAACCATGCCAGTTAATCATTATTATTCATTTTTTTGCTCACAACACTCTCATTTGCCCAACGCTGATGGCTTTCAGTTTGGTCTAGAGGGTTCCCCTTTTCCATAATCATCATCGCTCTGGATATTCAGCAGCAGCAACAGCAGCAGCAGGATGAATGCCATGAAAATCCTGAATACCCACTGAATCGCAGCTGCTGATGGTTCTTCCTGGTTTGCGCTTTCCACAAGCGCAGGCCTTTAATAATGTTGTGTGAGAAAGCTTCAAATTTTCGGAAGCTCATGCTCAGTGCTCCTACCGTCTTTCCCTTGCCACTTATGCTTATGTTTTGCGTATGATTCATCAGACGGGTGCGATGCGGCCAGGATGGAAGAATTTCGAAACACCAGCCGGTCGGTGATGGTGGGAGTGAGAGAGAGAGAGGGAGAGAAAGGTCGCTAGCGTGGAAAGCCGTTGTTTCCGGCACAAAGTCTGCCGCCGCTGCTAATGCCCTACTGCTGTGAAAAGCGGAAGGAAAGGCCTGACGGAAATTTATGCAAAGTTAAGTGTAATGAGAAATACACAGCTTCGGTTGGACCAAAGAGATGCTCGGAATGAGGGAACGCGCACGGTATCTGTGCGCTGGAACGGGGGGAAATACGGGCCTGCGGAATTGACGGATGTGAGTTGACGGAGGGCGGGTGCAGGGGTATGCGGGGTAAGATGGTTTTCGTAAGTAGTTTACCATTGGGGAAAGACGGACGACAATGTCAATAGAAGGGACGGTGGTAGTGGGTAGCATCCATAACTTTCACGCCAAAGTCATGAGTTCTAATCTCATTCCCAGACAAGTTGCGAATGACCCAAGAGTGTTACAGTGACTATAATAAAAAATGCCATGAAACTCATATTTGTTATGGTTCTATTACATTATTATTCTAAAATCGCATTTGAGCGCCATATGGATTCTTGTCAATTTTAAGATAACAACGCTATCCACTATGAATTGGCATCTGTTTGTATATTATGTGATAAAACTACGGACTTTCCCAAGAAAAATTTGAAAACAACATCTAGTCAGTTTGTCACATCAAGAAAAATAACCGCATATCAGGCTCATCCTGAAATTTAATCGCCCATAGTTTGAGTAAAAGTTCTGCTTTTCGATTTGCTATATTTTCCGCTGATATAAAAAACCATGCCAAGCTTCGTTGCAACTGATTTTAACATGAAAAATATATCAATAATTTGCTACGATTGTACAAATATTTACATGGGAATTGTACTTCGTAACTTCAACGTCCATTTTCTCAATGCATACTTTTTCCATATGGGACTGATCTGTGATTATAGGCAGTGCAACTCGATTGACTGTATATTACCAAAATAGATCCACTGTCACAGCTAATGATCTTGTTCATGAATGCTAATGGTGGGTTTCGACATCATGGACATATCCGGACGTGGCCGATGCGTTCTTGAGTCCTCAGAATGACCTACGAATCGAGGCTACGATTATCATACAATTGTTTCGTTTTTTTTTATTATGTAGAAACATTTAATTTTGAACACTGTTTGTCTTACCCCCAGCACAAATCCGTTTTACCCGTTTTAGCAGTTAAAGTTGTTATGATTTAAAATAATTTGATATATGTAGTTTCCTTTAGCATGAGTTTAGCTTGCAGAATACTGTTACTACTAGCAAAGTGCTGTACTTATTGGCGATAGAAACATCCTTAAGGGGTCCGTCTTACCCCAACTTCCCTAACTTGAATGCCGTGGAAAAATGTGCAAAGAAACTTGTTGGGGCAGATGTAATAGATGGGAAAAATACACAATTTATTTCTGCTTAAAGCGATGGTAACATTTGCATTCTGAGAGTTGAGTTTGGGAAGGCGTGCGCCGTGTTCCTCGCTGTTGTTATGAGTTTAGTTCTGATGGAAATGGAACAAATTATTCAAGCGGAGAAAGGATTAGGATGATTAAGGCGTGATTTTGAAGAGCTGTAGAAAAACTGTAGACGTATGTGTTTGGAAATGTATTGTTAACAACAATAAAGAAATGTGAACAATCCATATTGCTTCGATTTGTTTCTGTTTTATTTGAACTTTGGGTAGCCAGGTTCTGATTTTATAGTTTGAGAATGCTCGGGTTCGAACAGTGCTACGTCGAATGACGAATCGGAAAAACTAGTCCTTCGCCGATTTGCATGAAACTTTGCCTAATTTTTTGTTAATGAATTTGGCCATTTTTGCTTAAAATTGGCCATTTTGGATTTTGACGACTTTTCTGATCGATACAATCGATATAAACAGAAAAGGTACAAATGGTACAAAAAGTTTTGTAGATCAAATAATGACAATCATTGATTGATCAGCATCAAAACAACATCAAAGAGTTATGGAAATTTTTTTAAATCTTTATTAAAACATCTCCTAAATAGAGATAATAATAATCTTTATTAAAACCTAGTAATTGCAAACCGCGGTCCATAACTTTTAATGGCACATTAGAACTGTAAAGAAAACTGGGAACACGGTTTGGGCCAAATACCGGTCTAGTGTAAAAAATATATAGCTGGTATTGAAACGGATCGAGGAATGGTAAAAATCAAAACAAAGGAAGACAGAAGTAGCTTTCGGGATAGAATTTGGATTTTTGAGTTTTTGCTGAAATTAAGTGAATTAAACATTGAAACTTGTGTGCAGTGCCTTTATTAAAAACCGATCGATAAAACTAGTGACTAACAGCGTGGGCAGATGTCACACTAGAATTGTAAGTAATTTATACAAGGAACGTGTTCGATGTTGTTGCTTAACATAATTAAATTAACAATCGTAGATACTGATTGTGGAACAAAACAGGAAAATAACACTCGTTGCACGAAGGTGAAGAAAAACTATCAATTGTGAGTAGAAAATATTATAAGGAAATCCAGATTAAATGAATAAGTAAACAATTTGCAGTTTGAGCTGTATTTAACGCTGCTACAAAAACGGTGGTGCATTTCTTTCAAAAGTATTCCGAACATTCTCAAAAATTGATAATCGGATACGGATAACCTCAAAGATGAGTGTAAATCTTACAATGACCCCTTGCGCTGCCTGCTCAGCAACTTCTGAGACAAATGAAAGGATGATTGCTTGCGATGGCTGCAACGAATGGTTCCACTACCGATGTGTAGGTGTGTAGGAGAGCAACATCCGTGATCAGGAGATGTGGTTTTGCCCGACGGAGAAGTGCCAGAAGGTTGAAGAAGATCAGGCAAAGCAGCTGGAAGATCCAAAGAAGAAAGGTAAATCCTTCAAAAAGACGCTCGTAACGGACGAGAACTCGGACAAGTCTAGCGTCAAGTCCGATCGACAGTCCGGTTCCCTTCTTGAGAAAAAGCTTAAAGAACTAGAGAGGGAGCAAAGAGCGAAGGAGAAAGAGTTGGAGATGGAACGCCTGTTGAGGCAGAAAAGGATTGAGATGGACCGCGTTCTGAAGGAAAAGAGACTCAAAATGGAAAACGAAATGCGGCAAAGGAATTGCTTGAAAAGGCTCTTAAGGATGAGCAAGCTCATTTAAAACAAATGGAGCAAATTTGTGAAAAGTACCAGGCGAAGATAGCAAGCGTGAAGGGAAAGTTGAATGCTACGACTGATTCCAAAAACCAAAAAAGGAAGCAGGATCCACTGGAAGGACATTCGAAAGGCAACAAGCTAGCACAGGAGAAGAACCAAAGCGGATTAAAGCCGGCAAAGGGTACAAAAAGTGGAAAAACGGAAGCAAGGCCTGTGGATTCGGAAAATGAAGACAGCGAAGAAGAAACTGAGGAAGGAGAATCTGATTCTGGAGATGACGGATCGGATGAAGAAAACGAAGAGGAAAATGAGGAATCCGAAGAAACATACGACGAATCTGAGGAGGAATCAGAGGAAGAAATGAAACCGGAAAAGAAATCGAAGAAAAGGCAAGTAAAGAAGAAAGTAGAGCTACACGGGCTGGGGCAGAAATCTGCTGGACCTACGAAGGCGCAACTGGCTGCGCGGAACGGAATCTGCAGGAAACTTCCCATATTCACTGGGAAACCGGAGGAATGGCCTCTGTTCATAGGCAGCTACGAAGCGTCGAACGAAGCATGTGGATACAACGACATCGAAAATCTTGTTCGTCTACAAGAGAGTCTTAAAGGACCAGCATTGGAGAGCGTTCGGGGACAATTGCTGCTACCAAAATCCATACCGAAAGTGATTGACAAACTGCGCCAACTCTATGGTCGTCCAGAACAGCTGTTACATTACCACCTAGAGAAGGTGAAGCAGTTGGATCCTCCAAAGGCCGAGAAGTTGGGAACGTTTATTCCTTTCGGAAATGCAGTAGAGCAACTTTGCGACCACCTTGAAGTGGCGGATCTGGAACAGCATCTCGTGAATCCATTGCTGGTACAGAGTCTGGTGGACAAACTTCCTTCATCCGATAAACGCGAATGGGTGCGCTTCAAAACCAAAAAGAAGAAGCGTACAGATCACCGGCTGCGGTTTTGTCAAGACTTCAAAGCTATGTCGATCGTGGATCGTGGATCGTATGAAGATTGTTGAAAAAGCCAAGCTGTGTAAAATCTGTCTGAATGACCACGGAAATGCAGTTTGTCGATTCAAGATGCGATGTAACGTCGGCGAGTGTTGGGAGCGCCATCATCCTCTGCTGCATCCAACAGTATCATCAATTGTGATGAAAACACACATCAATCTTCAAGCGACTGTCCTCTTCCGAATGATACCTGTGTCGCTACATTGTGGGAATCGGACAGTGAAAACACTAGCTTTCCTGGATGAAGGAGCCTCAATTACGTTGGTGGAGCGATCGCTAACCGACCAACTCGGAGTGAAAGGAATTCTTCAGCCACTCACGATAAAATGGACCGCTGACGTCACTCGAGTTGAAGAAGGCTCAACAAAGATGAATCTGTGGATATCCGCTTCAGGAGACCAGGAAAAGCTGTTTTTGAAATCCGTACAGACTGTGGAACAACTTCTTCTGCCGAAACAATCACTGGACGGCACGGCAATGCCTTCTGTTTACCATTTCCTTTGTGATCTACCGATCTCATCGTATTCCAGTCAAAGACCCGGAATTCTAATCGGTTTGAACAACCTTCACGTTATCGCACCGATGCAAGCAAAAGTTGGAGATCAAGGAGAGCTGTAAGGTCTAAACTCGGCTGGTCAGTTTACGGACCTACAGGAGGACAACCGCATAGACAGAATTTGGTAGGGTATCACCATGAAATAACTAACGAAAATCTGCACAACCTGCTGAAGGAACAATACGCGCTGGAGGAATCGGTGGTTGCTGTGTCACAGGAGTCGAAGGAAGAAATACGAGCTCGAGAGATCCTAGAACGTACTACAGTGCGCGTCGGTGACCGCTTCGAAACCGGAATGCTGTGGAAAACCGACAACCCAAAATTTCCGAACAGTTTTCCCATGGCGGTACGCAGATTAAAACAGTTGGAGCAACGGCTGGAGAAGACACCGGAGTTGTATGAAAACGTGCGAAAGCAGATCGAGGAATACCAGCATAAGGGCTACGCACATCTAGCGACACAAGAAGAATTGGCTGAATTCGATCCGCAGGAGTCATGGTTCCTTCCCATCAACGTAGTTCTGAACCCAAAGAAACCTGCAAAAGTAAGGCTGGTGTGGGACGCAGCGGCAACGGTAAATGGTGTTTCTTTGAATTCCCATTTGCTCACAGGTCCAGACATGCTCACTCCACTACCGGGTGTTCTCAACCGATTTCGGGAACGACCCATCGGATTCGGCGGAGATATTTGTGAGATGTATCATCAGCTACTGATACGGGCGGCAGATAAGAAGGCACAGATGTTCGTGTTCCGAGACTCATCACGCGATTCTCCAAGCGTGTACATAATGGATGTAGCGACGTTTGGATCCAAATGCTCACCGTGCCAAGCGCAGTTCGTGAAGAATCAGAATGCCATCGAGTTTTCCACGCAATTTCCAGAAGCAGCAGCAGCGATAATAGAGAAGCACTATGTCGACGACTACTTCGAAGGCGTCGATACATTCGAAGAGGCCATCACTAGAGCAACGGATGTGAGATATGTTCACTCGAAGGGAGGTTTTGAGATTAGGAACTGGGTGTCGAACTCCGGAGCGTTTCTCGATGAACTGGGAGAAGTCCGGCAAGACCAGTCGGTACATTTCAATCAGGATAAGGAAAGCGGGACTGAGCGAGTACTTGGCATCATCTGGGATCCAAGGCACGATGAGTTTTCGTTCTCGATGGAGCATCGGCAAGACGTGCGGCCTTATCTGCTCGAATGTCAACGTCCTACGAAGAGAATAGTTCTGAGCTGCGTAATGGGATTTTTCGATCCGTTAGGTTTGCTCACACCATTCACAATCCACGGAAAAATGGTGGTGCAAGATCTGTGGCGAACAGGCTGCGAATGGGATGAGGAAGTAGACGACGAGAGTCTTCGTAAGTGGGAACGCTGGACGGGTCTGTTGCCGACGGTGGAAGACATACGTATACCTCGCTCAACGTCCATCCACTCTCTGGAGCTGCATGTTTTTACTGATGCAAGCATTCACGCATACGGTTGTGCTGCCTACTTCAGAGCTGTAATCGACGGAGATGTAAGGTGCTCGCTGGTGATGTCACGTTCGAAGGTGGCTCCATTAAAACTACAGTCAGTTCTACGTCTCGAACTGATGGCTGCTGTTCTCGGGGCGAGGATGCTGCAAACGGTAAGATTAAACCATTCACTTACCATTTCAAAATTCGTTCTTTGGAGTGATTCGCAAACGGTGCTGAGCTGGATCCGGTCAGATCAGCACAAATACAAGCAATTCGTTGCTTTCCGAATCTGTGAAATATTGGAACTGACGTCTACTAACGATTGGAGGTATGTTCAGTCCGATTTGAATATCGCCGACGTCGTTACGAAATGGGGACAAGGACCACCACTGGAATCAGGCGGTCCATGGTTCAACGGTCCACTGTTTCTACATAAACCAGAGTCAGAGTGGCCCGAGCAGCAGAAAGCGAAGTTCAACGTCTTGGAAGAGATGAAAGCATGCATGCTGTTCCACGACGCATCCAGTCCGGTTATCAACGTCAACGTAACGTCACGGTGGTTGAGGTTGATTCGAATAGCAGCCAGCGTAGTTCGGTTCATTGCCAACTGTCGGCGAAAAATAGCTAGGCACCCAATCATAGTATCGAAGGCGAGACGCAACTTGGAGCGTTCTGTCATAGCGAAACCGGAATCCATCTGGTCGCCGCTGCTTCAAGACGAGCTCCAAACAGGAGAAATTATCAACCATTTCGCTAGTCGTGAAAGACTGCATGTGGTGCAAAGTCAACCGATGTCAGCCACAAGTTCCGGTGATGGCACCACTTCCGGTTCAACGGGTCACGCCGCAGTTGCGCCCCTTCAGCTCGGTCGGAGTTGATTATCTGGGTCCTGTAGAAGTATTGGTCGGTCGTCAAAGAGAGAAGAGATGGGTAGCTCTGTTCACTTGCCTTGCGGTACGAGCCATTCACCTCGAAGTGGTGCATAGTTTGACCACGCAAGCTTGTATGATGGCGATAAGGAGGTTCATCTGCAAGCGAGGTTCGCCGGACGAATTCTTTTCGGACAACGGAACCAACTTCAAGAGTGCAAGCAATGAGATGTACAAAACGAAGCAGAAGGTCAGTACAGAATGTGCGGAAAGTGTCACAAGCAGGCATGGAAAATCATTTGCATTCATTTCATACATTCATTTGCATTCATTTGCCTCTAACTTTTTTCATCAACAACATTCCGCAAAATGATGTATAGAACTTTTGTAGGTTTTGTTATTGTATACGACTTTTGCTCTTAACTCAAATCTTTATCTCTTATGCATCACGAACTAGAGTGGGTAGAACTTGTCACTGTTTTTCAGTGAATGTAAAATACATTCACTGAAAAACAGTAGTGGATTCTGTTCGCTCTGGTTCGTCATGCATAAGAGATACGGATTTGACTTGTTATCAAAAGTTGTAGCTAATACCAAAACCTACAAAAGCTCTTTACATCGTTTTGCGGAATGCTGTTGAAGAAAAAAGTTAGAGGCAAATGAATGTAAATGAATGCACGAAATGAATGCAAATGATTTTCCATGCCTGGTCACAAGTCCAGCAATCAAGCGGCATTTCATCCCTCCCGGAACACCCCACATGGGGGGTAGCTGGGAAAGAATGGCGAGATCTGTTAAGGAAGCTATGAGAGCTTTAGACGACGGCAGAAAGCTAACGGATGAAATACTCTTGACCACGTTGTCGGAGGTGGAGGATATGGTCAATTCACGTCCGTTGACATATCTTCCACAAGAAACTGAAGAAACCGAAGCCATCACACCAAATCATTTTTTGCGCGGGGCTGTCAAGGATGAGGATCAGATTGTCGATGGGGAGGTTGAACTGGCAGATGCTCTGAGGAACGTTTATAAGCGGTCACAGTACCTGGCCGATAGGATGTGGAAGAGGTGGAGCAAGGAGTACCTACCCAGTATCAATCGGAGGACAAAGTGGTACGAAGAGCGAAGACCGTTGCTAGTGGGAGATTTGGTGTTCATAGTAGATGGTGCACAGCGGAAGAATTGGGTCCGCGGAATAGTTGAAGAGGTTGTAGAAGCTGTGGATGGCAAGATCCGGCAAGCCATGGTGAAGACAAATAAAGGCGTATTTCGGAGAGCAGTGGCCAACCTAGCCGTAGTGGAGATTCCCGGTAATTCCGGGACATCCGGCAGAGCGGAACCGGAGCTACGGGCTGGGGTGTAAATAAAACTGGGAACACGGTTTGGGCCAAATAACGGTCTAGTTTAAAAAATATATAGCTGGTATTGAAACGGATCGAGGAATGGTAAAAATCAAAACAAAGGAAGACAGAAGTAGCTTTCGGGATAGAATTTGGATTTTTGAGTTTTTGCTGAAATTAAGTGAATTAAACATTGAAACTTGTGTGCAGCGCCTTTATTAAAAACCGATCGATAAAACTAGTGACTAACAGCGTGGGCAGACGTCACACTAGAATTGTAAGTAATTTATACAAGGAACGTGTTCGATGTTGTTGCTTAACATAATTAAATTAACAATCGTAGATACTGATTGTGGAACAAAACAGGAAAATAACACTCGTTGCACGAAGGTGAAGAAAAACTATCAATTGTGAGTAGAAAATATTATAAGGAAATCCAGATTAAATGAATAATTAAACAATTTGCAGTTTGAGCTGTATTTAACGCTGCTACAAAAACGGTGGTGCATTTCTTTCAAAAGTATTCCGAACAAGAACAGTCAGAACAAGTAAAGTGTGTCCACGATGAAATTGCCACACTATGAAATTGCTCTAACTTTTTAACCGTTGGGTAGAATTTAATGAAAATTTGGGTGGATTTAGTTCATAGTGCATTATTTACATCCTGCAAGTTTTAAAGTCCTGTGATCAAAACTCGCGGAAATGGAGTCGAAAGAACAGCTCGTGCGTGATAAAATCTTGCGCATTCATCACGAGAACAAGGATCTCTCGCATCGTTCCATCGCTAAAACGTTGGGAATCGCGAATTCCACGGTGTCGCGAGTGATTAAGCGGTTCGAGGAACGGTTGACCACCGATCGGAAGCCCAGAAGTGAAGGAAAAAGTATTCCGTACAACACCAAAAATCACAACCGCGTAGTTGGGGCCTTCAACCGAAATCCGAACGCCTCCGTTAGGGATGTGGCTAAGAAGCTGCACCTAAGCCGAAGTTTTGTCCAGAAGGCCAAAACTAAGGCTGGGCTTCGAACGTTCAAGGTACAAAAGGCCCCTAATCGCGACGAGAAGCAGAACAAGTCCGCCAAAACCCGTGCCAGGAAGTTGTACCTCAACATGCTGACGAAAGTTGAATGCTGCATCATGGACGACGAAACATATGTGAAGGCCGACTTCAAACAGATCCCCGGCAACCTGTTTTTCACGGCCAAGGATAAGTTCAGCGTTCCGGAGCATGTCCGCACTCAGAAGATGTCCAAATTTGCGAAGAAATTCCTGGTTTGGCAAGCCATCTGCACGTGCGGGAAGCGGAGTGCACCTTTCGCGACCCAGGACACGATGAACGGACAGGTGTACATAAAAGAGTGCCTGCAGAAGCGGCTGCTTCCTCTCCTGAAGGCCCACAACGTCCCAACAATCTTCTGGCCGGATTTGGCCTCATGTCACTACTCCAAGGACGTGCTGAAGTGGTATGCGGACAATAAGGTCAATTTCGTGCCGAAAATGTTCAACCCTCCCAACACTCCGGAGCTCCGCCCCATCGAGAAGTACTGGGCGATTATGAAGCAGCACCTTCTTAAACGACCTAAGGTAGTGAAGACAGTCGAGGAACTGAAGAAAGTATGGGTTTACATGCAAAAAACGGTTGATTCACAGGTTGTGCAGAATCTTTTGGCCGGGGTTAAGACCAAGGTGCGGGCATTTGCGTATGGACTGTAAATAAAATACGAGTAAAATGGTAAAATGAAGTTTAATAGTTATTTCTCAATCCCTTATAATTTGATGGCAATCGGATGAAAACTCGAATTTTGCGAATCAATTTTGTGTGTGGCAATTTCATCGTGGGCACCCTTTAATTGCTAGCTAAGTTTAATGATTATTTTGTAGACAGTGATTCATTGATTAATCAATCCATTGAATTGGTCGATTAACCTGACGAAATAAACAGCCAGTTAATAGTACTTGTAGATTTGAAGGTTTTCACCCAATTTCATTAGATGAACTTTGAGTTACTTATTTTTCATTAGGAAAATCGGCTGGAGTAGATAATGTGAATGCAAGAGTTATTCAAGATTGCTTTCATGTCATTGGCCACATCTTGCTGGACCTTATTAATGAATCACTGCAAACTGGACATGTTCCACAAGTTTGGAAGGAATCCCTAGGGGTTCCTATTCAAAAAGTTGCTGGAACGATTAAAGCCGAAAAGTTTAGTCCTATCAACATGTTGCACACATTAGAGAAAATTTTAGAACTTGTTGTTAAAGGCCAGCTGTTGGAGTATTTAAATAGTAATAGTTTGTTGATACCAGAACAATCGAGATATTGGGGAGGTCATTCTTGTGAAACCGCGTTGAGTTTGGTATTAGCGAAGTGGAAAAATAACTTGGACTGTAAAGATACGATTGTTACTGTTTTTTTGGATCTTAAACGCGCTGTTGAAACAATTTCTAGGCCCTTATTGTTAAGATCAATTATGCGCTTTGAAATTACGGGTACTGCATATAAATGGTTTGAAAGCTATTTGTCTGACAGAACTCAACGGACTGTTTTTAATGATTCTGTTTCCAGTCTCGTGGGAATAACCTTAGAGTGCCCCAGGGAAGTGTATTAGGGCCCCTGTTATTTATGATGTATATTAATGACTTGCGACGTGTTTTACGATTTTGCGACATTAATCTTTTTCTGTCTGTCTTATTCATTGCAGCTAAGGATTTAGATGATGCTGATTGGACAATAAGGGAAGCTTGAATGAAGATTTGCGTGCTCTAAGTATATGGTTGAAGTATAACAAAACTAAATTTATGGTAATTTCGCGGAATCGAGTAAATGAGAACGTCTTTGTTGTAATTGATGATGAGACGTGTTTGGGAGATTAAATATCTTGGCGTGATTATTGATGACACACTTAAGTTCAACTCTCACATTGACAATGTCATCAAGAAAATTGCCAAGAAGCATGGAGTTCTATGTCGACTGAAAAACGATTTAACTATTGCCAGTAAAATACAGCTATGCAAATCAATCATCTCTCCTCATCTAGACTTTTGCCCTTCCATTTTATTTCTGGTCAATGCAACGCAAACATCGAGATTTCAGCGTTTGCAGAATAAAATAATGCGTTTGATTTTGAGATGTAATAGATTCACTTCCTCAACTTTGATGCTAAACGCCTTACAATGGTTGTCGGTGAAGCAAAGAATTGTATATTTGACTATGGTGTTCATTTTTAAAGTAGTTAACGGTTTGCTGCCTCGATATTTGTGTGATCGAATTGAAAGAGGAAGTGATTATCATAGATTTAATACTAGAAACCCGGCTGAAATAAGAACATTACATTTCTTGACTTGTTGACAATTCATTATATTTCAAAGGAATAAATGTTTTCAATTTGATGTCTAGACATATCAAACGTTCAGCAACACTTACAGAACTTAAAAGACACTGCATTTCATACGTTAAATCTGTCGTTTGAACAGTTATCCAGTGTTTTTTATTTATGAATTGACAAATGATGTTTCTTGACGAAGTTATCTCTAACGGATTATTTTATATGGATAGCTGTCATAACGAATTTTTAATAATTATTGTAGCACTGTAAAAACTATTTATGTTCGCCACTATGATGATTTTTAATTTTTGATTTAATAGTAGTAAATTAATTAAAAAAAAAGTAGACTACAAAGGTTTGAGCCTCATACGCGTATTACGGATATAGAGGACTGAATTTAACATATGAAAAAAAAAAATGCAATTTTGAAGCTTATTTGGAAGATACCTTGAGTAAGTAGTAAGTTTTCTGGCAATTGTTGGGGGTTCGTGAGCATTCCTGACATTGCTATAAATTATGGTAGCATCAGATAGCGGGGTTGCTAGTGTAATAGGATGCTTTGTTGATTGTTCATTATCTCTTGATTGCTTGTAATACTTATGAATATTTTAGGTTGACAAAAAGGTGAACTAAGAGGTGGACGCCTGAGCTTTTCCACATTTAAAATGCTGTAAAGCAACTGTAACTGAAACCAGTTCGATTTTGTTTGCTATCCTGGTTAAAATGTCATATTTAATTATCTTAAAGATAAATCGTCCAGCTCAAACCTTTGTAGGGGTAAGAGGTGGGACCATCATCATCATCATGATACACACTTAGAAAAAAATCATGTAAATTTAGGTGCTCTGAGACTGACATATACGAGCGTCAATTTGGACAAAAAATTGAGTCATAACAGACGCAAAATTCAACGCAATCAAACGTACTTTTCGTCGAATAACGAAATTTTCAGTCTCGGAGCACTTAATTTTACATAAAATATTTGCTTACGTCTGATCCTTTATGTCAAAGATGGATTCCGTCACGTGTAAAATTAGTTATTTCTAAGTGTGTATGTCATCTGAGAAAAAGTTGGTACTGTCTCAATGACGTGTTTATCTAGATAAAATTGATAAATAGCACATTTTTAATGATGGGCCCAATCTTAGATCCATAAGCCAACATTAGAGCCATTTCCCTTATCTACATTTTTTTTTAAAACTTTATTAAGGAGATTTATAGCCATGCGCGAGTTTATCTCCAAAAATCTCAAAACGTCGTAGCACGATTTTTTTTATTTTAAAAATGCAAACTTTGTCAAAACTAATTTTTTCAACAGAGATGGATCTCCCATATTTTCATTATACTATTTTGTTCTGGAAAAGTTTGTCCAAATAGCCAAACGGGTTGTCCCATGCCTTAAGAAGCAATGGTGAAAAACAAACTTTAAACGTGTTTTTCTCGGCATGCTGATTTATGCTACGGGACGGACCTGCCAGATTAGCAGGTACTCAATTTGGTTGAACACCGTGCAGAAGATCTCGTTCTCTGCATTGCATTGCACAATGGGCCAGAAAAGCAATCTTGTAAGATATTAACTAAACTATGCGGGACGTTGCTTCTATCGCCCTTTTTAGATTTACTCAATGAACTTAGTATTTTTTTCCCTTTTCTCTTCCTACATCACTGAATTAGCAACCGAAGCCGTTCAACTTCAACGCCCCTGATGAAAATAGCAACAATGATTTTCTACTATCCATCTAACTCCCTCCCCTCGAGCATATAATTTTCCCTTCACACTCTGCCGAAAAAAGTCTCCGGAAAAGGGCGGATGGGCGTCTGCGATGAGTATAATCTGCAAATAATAAAGAGCTTACACGGCTGAAAGCTGCTTTGATTAATGATCGTCTTTTGTGTGTTACGAATATAATCTTCTTCTCCAGAAAACTTCACTTCAAATCGAGTCCTTACCCAGCAGCGCACATTGCTTGCAGCCCTTGGAAAGTTCACTCTTCGCGAACAAATGATTCTCCTTACAACTGCCTCGCCACAGCTTCATTCGGCTTCCATTCCCGCGCTCGCAAAACAAATGCTGAGCAGACACGCGCCCATGTGTGGGAGTCTCATTGAAGATAAATTTTGAACATCAGGGATGGGTGAAACATTGAAAGAAAATCTGTTTCTTGCCAAAGACGATTGTCTTTATATTCAACAAAGTATAGGCAGTAGCAGCAACCAACAAACGAAGTGCCCCGTTTGCAAATACAAATATACAGTGCTCTTGGTTGGTGGGTGTAGAGCCCACGAGAAATTGTTTTTTGTACGGTTTTAGATAGAGTTTATGCTTACTTTGAATCGAGTGAGAAGTTAAAGGTATTAATACAAGATCATGACAGGATTATCTAGTGATGAACGTTTGTTTTACTGAAAAAATGTAAGGAGGATCCTGCTAGGGTCCTTAAAATTGTGATTCATTACTGATTTCAATTATATGTTTCAATTTAATAGAGTGGTTTGTAAATACGGTGCATGAGGTATATGTTTATCATCCATGCCTCTTGTACTGTACCGATATTATACAACCCTAGAATCCTACAACAACAGGACCCCTAAGATGATCCACCTGCATTCTTTCTAACGCTCAAGTCACAAGTTTAACCACTCGAATCAGCTAACCAAAAACTTCGAAACAGATTATTACATAATCTGTTTTCATAAACCTTTTCTCCATAAACTTAATAATTTAGAAAACACGATCCCACGCTCATTGAGCATATCTCCTCACACTTTAGTTGAAAACCCATGTCCAAACCCGCACTCATGTCATCGACACATTAGAGGCGACAATTAACTAATATCCCTTCCTTGAAACATAACTAGGCTAACTAACCTCATGCAATGAAATCTGATCCTCCACATAAGCAATAACCAGCCTCACCTACCCATTGTGCATCGCGCATCACCCATGCAGCAAGGTGCCGTGCATAACACATTAGCAAACACTGTTGCATTTGTTCCCTTCCTCTTTCTACATATGTGCCGCGTAGAGTGCCGCATTGGTCGATTAATACCTTATAACTGATTCATGCTTCTCCCAATCTTAAGAAATAAAACGTAGTACTAGATTAAGAGAACTTATCGATAGAAAAACCTATTTTGAACAAAGTCATATTTCAACAAA
The DNA here is from genome assembly GCF_037179485.1 of Ochlerotatus camptorhynchus. Taxonomy (NCBI): domain Eukaryota; kingdom Metazoa; phylum Arthropoda; class Insecta; order Diptera; family Culicidae; genus Ochlerotatus; species Ochlerotatus camptorhynchus. The sequence goes on from NW_027040902.1 coordinate 1,175,871, forward strand.
CCACCAAAAGTAAATGTTGTTTTAAACTCTCATTCTTAAGGCCCCGAGTAAAAATTTCATCCCCGGACAAGTCACGAATGACCCAAATTACAGGTTCATTAGTACTAAGTTTAGGAAATTCTTGTGAAAAGGATAAGTTATTGGACTTGGGATCTCAGCAAGTTGTTTGGTTGTTGGGAAAGGTGGATTCTGCTGGGTCAGAAAAAATTGCTAAAGGGTGTACTGTTTATTATCCGCACACACAAAATTTATTCTCAAAAACAAATTTCTATCCGATTATTACCAAATTTTCAAGGAGTAAAAAGAAACAATTAAAGTTAGTTTTGGCATCATTCATTTAATTTATTTCGCCTTTATATCCGCATGCGCGAACCTTAGCCGTATCCCCAGCCATAAGGTTCTGCACGACCTCAGAATCGACAGTTTGTTTTGCATATTAACCCATGCTTTCTTCAATTCTTCTACATTCTTCACCATTTTAGGTCGTTTTAGAAGGTGCTCCTTCATAATGGCCCAAAATTTTTCATTTGGGCACAGTTTCGGAGTATTTGGGGGGTTCAGATCTTTCGGCAAGAAATCATTCGTCTTATACCACTCTAGCACGTCCTTCGTGTAGTGGCATGACGCCAAATCCGGCCAGAAGATCGTCGGACCGTCGTGAGCCTTCAGGAGAGGGAGAAGCCGCTTTTGGAGACACTCTTCCAAATACACCTGTCCATTCATGATGCTTGCGGTAACGAAAGGTATACTCCGATTTCCGCAAGTACAAAAAAATTCATTATCTCTGATCAGCGCTGATTTTACCTTTGCAAATATAATCATTCTTATGGGAAAAAGTCTCAGAAATCCAATGGAAATGGTTTCGTCCTGTGCAGAATAGGGCAAGTTGGGGTTTTTGGAGCATTTTACTCAAATTTCTTAAAATTTTGTATAAATGGCTTAAAAAATACCTCATTGTGGTTATTATACGTTATGAAATATTGCCACTCTTTGAAAAACATCTGGAGAATCCATTTAAAATGGTTTCATACATCACCAGTCTGTGAATACTATGCATTTTAGTTAATTTTACCCCTATTACCTTATTTTCGATATTTTTTAAAAGACAGTAGTCAGTGATAAGACAACTTGTTCAATGATAGTCCTTCTTGAAGGAAAACACCTTAGGGATCCAAAAAATTACGTTCCAAATTACATCGCAAGGTAAGCATGGAGCCAAGGTTGCAAAGACTCATTTCAGCTAAAATAATGTTTTTCGGAATAATAAAACCAAAAGATGGTATGATGGCATGTTTTACTTGTAACTTACAAGAAGAGGTTACAAAGTATGCGTTGGAAACATAAAACTTGTAAATTTTGCTTTCTATGAGTCACAATCAGCGATTTGCTGATCGCTGAGTGAGTGAGTGAGTTTGTGAAAAATCGCTGATTGTGACTCTCATGAAGTGAAATAAACAGGTTTAATATGTCAAACACATTCTTTGCAACCTCTTCTTGTATCCTACCAATTCAAAATTTGATCATGGCATCTAATTATTTCATAATTTAGAAAAACATTGTTTTAGCTGAAATGAGTCTTTGCAACCTTGCATGGAGCCATTTTTTTCTTAATTTTCCCCTATTTATGAAGTTAATAAGTAGTGTTACACGGTTATACGCGTTAGTGCGTGTCATACTATACCCTCGTGTACTGTATTACTGTAAAAATGACTGAGGAATCGAATGGTGGTGGTTTCATCTTGAGAAAATGTCAGTAAATTACCCATTTTGCCCAATTTTCCCCTTTTACAGGAGAAAATAAGTCATGATATACTTTTATAAGAATTAAGGCCTATTATTTTGATCGTTCGAGCACTTTCCCTCTGTAAAACTGTGTGAGAAATGTAATGGTGATGGTCTCATTTTGTGCTGACATCAGCTTATTACCCATTTTTCCCGATTATCCCCTTTAATTTAATAAATCAAGTAGTATTAGAATTCACGCATGTAATATTGAAAACTCGTTTATTATATCATTGTAAATATGTTTAAAGCATCAAAAAATGCTTGTCTCATCTTGCGCAGACTTTAGATAACTAAACAATTTGCCCGATTCTCCCCTTTTATTGAAGAACCATCAAGTAATGTCCTACTGAACACATCTAATGGTGATAATCCCATCTTAAGTGAACCTCAAATACCGTAGAAATATCATTCAATAACTTTATGTATCACATAAAATTAATTATTTCATAAGTTGCACAATCCGTGTTTCATGTGATAAACTTTCTTAAAAAAAAAATCTTTAGCCCTACAAACGATCATTTCTATGAACCAGTAAATAGAAAATACAAAGATATTGGATTTGATGAAAAATAAGGAAAAATATTAACCCTGCTGATCAAATCGATTCTGTTTACGATGCGTGTAGCGTGAAATCATATATTTATGGCTTAGTTAAGGTTAAGACGTGACAGTTTATCTTTTTTACAGTGACAGGGTTAGGATGCAGGAAGTTGATATAAAACTCGATTTCTTTCCATATAAATTTTCTTAAATCATAAACTTGTTTAGGGCTTTCTACTCCAAACTTATAATTAGTAACATCTCTAATACTTATTCTTCATCGTGGCTGTCACTATAGTTATCATATTCATCAGAATCGTCATCATTGTTACAAGGTTCGCATTGAGGATTCATGAAATATTCTCTCATTTTTTGACTGAATGTTTCGTCAGAAGATCTTCTTCGTTTAGAACTGTGTGCCATAACCAATGTTCCAATCTTGGGGTCTGAACGAGCCAATGCAGACTTCATCAAATCTGACAAATTGGCCTCTGGAGAAGTTTTTCGAGCAAGATGGGGACGAATATATTTATAATATTTGTGGTAAGATTCACCAGCTTGTTCATCCACAAAACTCAAGGGAAATGACTTTAAAATAAAAGAAATTATTTTGTTTATAATACATAGATTAGTAACCAGATCATACCAACTTATTCACGTATTCTGCTAAATGTTTGTATTTATGAATACATGGAGGTAGATTTCTTATAAACGGAAACTATGTGTATACCTGCTCTTCTAAGATGTTGTACAACCTAGTAGAGTTGTCCTTGTTCAAAAATTGGTTTGACAAGGCCAAACAGCTTATCAAACGCAGGTTTCTCATCATATCAGCATCCACATTAAGAACTTCTGCAAACTTTTCTGGCACAGAGTGTAGCCTTCTGGCCATGTTTCCATTATTGGAACTTCCGCTACTTCCAATTTTCGGGCGGTTTACGTGCATCTTGAAATGCCCTTCGAGTTCGTTCGCCATCTGTCTGGCTTTAGATTTCACGTCCGGATGTGTGAGGGCCGGGTGTCCTGGGACCGATTTTTTTGCCGCTGTCCGAATCATCCACTCCACACAATTTAAACGGAAGTGAAAATACGATGGTCCCAATCGTTCGTCTGCACCCAGTGCGTGAGTGTCACGATTGCCAACGATCGCGTTGGCTACTTTCTCATACAAGGCTGAAATTGAAACCATCAACTTAATGCCGTTTAATAAAACTACGATTGGTTTAGCGTTAATTTCATCAACATCAAAGAAAAAATCTTTAAAACATTTCTTCGATAACTTGTTACTTTCCTTAATCCAGCTCATCGATCGAACTCTACAAAATGCCTGTGATTGTGGGTTTAGATTTTCCCAAATAATATCTCCATTATTCGAGCGTAATTGCAGGCTCATATAATGCTCAGTGAACAAAGAATCGTCTTTGGATAAAATGTTAGCTTGATTGTAGTGGCTGAAACCGGTTGCAGAATCTGGGCCACCTGTGATGTAGAAAGTACAGTTTTTGTGCTGTTTTAAGTTCTCAACCTTCTCGGCCACATCATTAATTTGAAGAATCCGTTTTAGATCACATGTGACTAATTCACGAACTGTACATCTAGATGAAAGATATCGTCGTCCCAGTTTGGAGAACAAAATTTTGGAATAATGCTTTCGCAATATGTTGTCACAGTTTTGTATGGTTGAAGCCATTTTCCGTCAAAATTGGTTTCAAAAAACTTAACAATACTCTTGTATCGTCTTTTACTCAAACTTAATGTTGTTTTGAGCAGCAATGACGCCTCTTCTGTGGCCATACACAACTCTTTAAAACTATCCAGTTTCTGATTTGCTTCAACTGCCCATTTTTCACCTAAACGTAGAAAGAAATTTATGAAATTGTTCAAATATTGATACATTCAGTAAAAAAACTTCACCTCCAATTATTAGATGTGTAAGGATTTTGACTATGGCTGAGTTTTTCGATTTCTAGCTGAAATCTTTGCTGATTTCAACAGGTTCTGCAGCGGTTTTTGGGTTGATAGATCCCTACTCCGTCTCTGTTGAGCCCTTACGGAGAGTTTAAGAAACGCTTTACGTCTACGACCAACACGCTTAATTCGGTTGTTGGGATTTATTCTGCTTTGCACATTTTCCGACTTGGATTGTCTATTTCTAGTAACAATGCCGGATTGTAACGGCTCAGGAAGAGCAATTACACTGCTTTCTGATGCCTTTCCTCTAGAATGTGGTTTCACAGGTGAAGATTCCTAATGTAAAATAAAATGATAGCTATTATCCAATGCAACATGGTTTTGTTATTGTATGAATAGAGGCATTTTTGGCATGACAAAATAAATAAACTAATATCAGAAATTTTATTAATTTATTTACGAATTAATAACTTGAATATAACACTGTGCATTGTGTGGTCCTCCACATTGTTCTTCATCAGCAGTTCCTTCGGTCGATGCGTCGTCGACTTTGGAAAGCAACCGTTTCGTGATGAATGTGTGAGTACTGACCACGTTTTGCGTCCATTGCTGCAATGGAAGCGCTCTGACCCTCGTTGGCGAATCTGCCATAGAATGAAACCACTGGAAGCGGCTCCCGTTCTGGTGGAGGACGCTTATTGGACAGCGGAAGATAAAATTTTATTGTGTTGTACCTTATGACTATAGTTTTAAGATGTAGTGTATAGTGAACAAGAATCCTCGGCTCTGTAAAGTTAATTCGGTTGAGCCTTATTAAATAAATTAATTAAAAAAAAAGAACTTTTTGGCGAACTTCGAAATCCTCTGTGGCTGGAGGTTCTCGGGAACATCACGCTTATCCTTGGCAATCCTATGCAGGTTTCCTGCAAACTGGTTGAAGTCCGCCTTCACATATGTCTCGTCATCCATTACGCAGCAGTGTGGTTTCGTTAACATCTGGTCGTACAACGGGAACTGTTTTTTGCTACCAACCGGATCAAAAGTTAGAGCAAGTTGAGTGTGTGCGGATTTTAAACGGTACACCCTTTAGCTGAGTAAACAATCTAAAATTCTCGGCAGACAAGTTCGTCGTATGGCGCTAAGCCGGAATTTCTTATTTACTTTACCAGCCTTAAAATCATTGAATAACAATAATATTTTGGGATAAACTTCTATATGGAATCACAGATTTAACAACTATGATAAGAAAGTAAACCAAGAATTGAGTGCATAGTCGGCATAACTTTTGAAATAGATGTGTTGGGTGAATAGAGGTAAATTGTTGTTCGTATTGATAAAATCAAGGATCTTCTAGTGGACCATCCCATGGTCTCCTGCGTCCATTTTCTGGTAACAACTCCGAATTCATTCTGAAAAGAAGTCTATCGAAAAAACCACGGAGCACTAGGATTAGTTTCATGAATTGACCACATTTACGGATGTTTCGGATCTTGCGGTGGACCATCAGTATATTACCTTGGTCCATATTCCGGTCACAACTTTGATTTCATTCTGATAAGACGTTCATGAGGGGTTTCGACAAAATCGCGGAGTTCACGGATCAGCTTCATGAATTGACCACTTTTACAGATGTTCCGTATTTTTCGGTGAACCATCCCATAGTCCCCAGCGTCCCACAACATAACACAACACAAACATATCAAGTATCATTCTAGCTAAAAATATTTATTTGCATAATATAACCTGGAAATTTCAGGGTTACATCTTCCTTATTGGGAGCTGAGGAGACATAGAGCTGCATCATATTGTATGTAAAATAATTATTATTTTCATTGCGGAATACCAGTTTTTTTATCCATGTAAATGTATTTTCATTATTACGTATTTTAATGTTCTGATATATTTCATTTCTCCATTACATATGTTTACTATATATATAAATAAATACTGGGTTGGGAGGGAGCATCAGGGTATCATTTGACCTGGAACTGGACGATTGGAGTGGTATGACAACCGGAGTCTAGGAGGGAATAAACACTATCATTTTCTTTATCCTACCGATTCGATTGTGATGGTGTGAATTCTACTCCAACAGTTTCATGGAGATTGACGCTCCCTTCTTAACAAACCATCCTGTAGGAAGCTTAATAAGTATTGCGAATTGCGTTATTCGATTTGTTGGATCGTATCGTTGGAAGGAGATTCTTAAATTCCCGTGGATTTCGCGTAAGTGCCTCTGCTTACGGGTCCACCCCACCGTTTTTGGCCCTTCATACAGCGATATTGTGAATTCAGATCGGTAGCTCAAATTGATCTTGCTATTAAGTGGAGCTGCATACAAGACAAGATCTTCGAAGGGATGGTGGCTACCTTACATACATACATACATACATACATACATACCATCCCATAGTCCCCAGCGTCCATTTACCACAACTGCGAATTAATTTTGATAAGACGTCTATAAGTGGTTTTGAATAAAACCACGAAGCAATAGGATAAGTTTCATGAATTGATAATTTTTACGGATGTTCCGGACCTTTTAGAGTAGCATTTCTTTTTCCCATGCGTTCATATTCTGGTCACAATTCTGATTTCATTCTGATAAGACGTCAAAGATCAGTTTCATTAATTGACCATTTTTACAGATGTTTCAGATCTTTCGGTGGACCATCCCGTGATCCCCAGCGTTAAGTTTTTGGCTACAACTCCGATTTCATTCTGGTAAGACATCTATGAGGAAACCACGGAGCTCTTTGATCAGTTTCATGAGTTTACCACATTTACGGATGTTTCGGATCTATCCGTGAACCATCCAGTGGTTCTCTTGGTCCATATTCCGGTCAAATCTTCAAATTTATTTTGACAAGACGCCTATGAGTGGTTTCGAAAAAAAAAAACCGTTGAGCTTTAGGATCAGTTTCATGAATTTACCACTTTTTTCTTTAATGCCGGATCGACCGTTTTAAAGGAACCCAGTAGCAACCGTACTATAGGAATCCTGAACGAATCCGTACTATACGAATCTTGATTGCTTAGTGAGTAAAGGCACGGTATTACCAACAATCAATACGAAACTAACGATTTTAGATTGGCTCACTACTTGAATAGCCTATTGGTCCCAAGCAAATCGATTAACGTACCCCATTCTAGTCGAAATTCTAGTACTACACAATGTTTGTTTTGATTCGATATGAAAGTTTGACAGATAAAATGAGGGGTTCGTGAATTTTCCAATGTTTCGAAGGGTGCATCGATTAACTTTGGACCGAAGATGGTACCAGAGCTAAGCCAAAAAGATGAGTACGTTTCTTCGGGACCCGCTGGTCTTAGAGTTACCTCTATGGTATTACCAAGCCAGAAGTTTTTTTTCTCTTTATTTAAGAGATTTTTAGCCATAGGTAGGCAAAGCCAGAAGTGGCGGGTTCAACTCCCGGTCCAGTCAAGGAAACCGCTGGAAACTAACGATTTAAAATTGGCTCACTGCTTGACTAGCCTATTGGTCCCAAGAAAATCGATTAACGTTCCCCATTCTAGTTGAAATTCTAGTACTACGCTTTGTTTGTTTAGATTCCGTATGAAAGTTTGACAGATAAAATGAGGGGATCGTGGATTTTCCTATGTTTCGAGGGGTTGCATCGATTAGCTTGGGACCGAAGAAAGTACCAGAGCTGAGCCAAAAAGTTGAGCATGTTTTTTCGGGGCCATTACCACACAATATACAATATCATGCATTGGTTGATGACATATAAAAATCTTACGCAGTGCATCACGAACACTAAAATGATAACTGACAAAACGCTACAAAATTATAAAAAAGCCTGGAAGAAGAACCATCGTCGGTTAGAACGGTTCCCAAATAAGGCTTGCAAGTTAGTATTGTCTATACATAATAAGGACAGTGCGTCTTTTTTGCAACCCAATTATTGTTTAGCACGACGTAAAGTCGAGTTCCGTAAGAAAAAGATAAATTTTGGCTTAAAATATTGCTCAATTTTGAAACTGCGGTTGGGTTTGATTAGTGATATAGTACATATATGCATGATGCCGCAAATTTTGCTTCAAATGTAGGAAAGGGATGAAATCATGTGGCAAGTGGTACTAATGGCTGTTGATAGGTCCACAAAGGGCCTTTTTCTTTTATTCTATCAGCTATTGTCCGGAAGAAGTGCCATTGTGTTCCGGTGCACAGTGGGATGAATTCAAAAATAGTGGGACATGGCTATTTGGGACGAAATTATTGAGTATAGCAATTTGATGTCTTCTAGAATGTTTCTTCGTTTTTGATGTACTTTAATTGAGAAGTGAACATTTTTGATTAAGGGGGGTATACACTAAGATACAAAAAATAACATTTGTATGTCTTGTTTAAATTGATGAACATCTATCTATCATTGTAAATGAAGTTATTTTAAGAAACTTTGTCCAAGACGTCAATTTTCTATCCCTCAAGTGGACGAAGTTACAGGGTGAAAATGGATTACTACCGCTAGTACCCACTTAAAAAACTTTTTTTACCATAAGTTTTTAGTTAGAATTTTTCGATTTTTTCAATGTTCTACAAAGTTGTAAGTGCTCTAAAAATGCACATTTTTGTTCAATGAAGCAAATCGCTACCTCGTCATGTAAGGGATTAACATTCGTATTTATAAAATTTGCAACACTAACTTTAAAGGGGTGTATCTTGCAGGTTAGCAGCTAAACTCGACGTAATTTAGTTCAGCAACTTTTACCCTACTGTAACATATACAATTCATAGGGGGATCTAAGGGGATGCCTAATGAATTTTTTAATAAATTACCACAATGTTTTGTTACGTTTTGCTGTTTTCATGACCATTTTTCCAAGTATGTACATTAAAGTGGGTTGTAGCTTCGACAAAGTTGTTATCAATCTATGTCTGAGTTTTGGTGGTTCCATTTCCCATGCAACATTTTAAATTCTCCCGCAAATCGTGATTATAACCAAATTCGCTCAAATTTGGTCCCAGTTGTTGGGGACTTGAATAAGCATTGAAGGAGCAGTGAGAAACCCACTCTTATGTAATCACTTTGGAAAATGGTCTTGAAAACAGCAAAACGTAACAAAACGTTGAGGTACTTTTTAGAAAATTCATTATGCATCCCCTTGGATCCCCCTATGAATTGTATATGTTACAGTAGGGTAAAAGTTGCTGAACTAAATAACATTGAGATTAGCTGCTAATACCTGCAAACCTGTAAGATACAACCTCTTAAAGATAGCGTTGAAAAATTGTAAAAAGGGACTTCAATCCCAACTGTGCAGTTTTAGAGCAGTTACAACTTTGTAGAACATTGGAAAAAATGTATAGTTCAAACTAAAAAGTTATGGTAAAAAACGGGTTTTAAGGGGGTACTACCGTTTGAACTCTATTTCACTCTATAACTTCGTCCACTTGAAAGATGGAAAATTGACGTCTTCTACAAAATTTCTTAAATGACTTCATCTACAATGTTCTCATAGATAATCATCAATTTCAACAAGACATAAAAAAGTTATTTTTTTATCTTAGGGTATACCCCCCTTAAGCAAAGAAAAATTTACCACTGTGATTGAAGAAACATTCTAGAATACATCAAAATGCTCACTCTACTCTGGCAACCCTGCTGAGATACAGAAGCGGTTTCACATTGTCTCACGATTGTTTTCAATATTATCATTGCAAAAGTGTAGATAAAATCGCGAGTGATCAAAGCATATACATTGAAAGTGTTAAAGATCACGAAAAGTGTATTAAGGAGGTAGGAATTTGCAGGTTTCGAAACAAAAAAAGTGTTTTTAATTTCCAAGTTAAATTAGTGCATACAATAGAGTATTTGACAATAGGGCGATAACTGTTATACGCGGCCAATGTTTCTCGTATCTCATGTTGTATGCAACATTCCTTGTGTGTAGTGGTTAATAAAATCCTGGCTACACAATTAAAAAGTACTGAGTGATCTACATGGTAGCAATTACTTGATTGTATTATACTACGCTGCGAAAAAACAAAGCATGCGTATGTGTATCGTAGTCTTCAATGTCTACAAATTTCAGCTAATTATCGGCAATGAGTCAATAATTCTTTCGAACAACACCACTCAAAACAGAATGTAAACACAATCCATTTTCTCACATAACTTGTTTTTATGCTTTCAGCAAAAACATGACTGAACCTAACATCAATACGATGCAGATGGAGGTTGATAGAGAAGAGGCAATTATGGAAAGCAGTTCGATAGAGGATATTCCTTCTTGCTCTTCGTCTATTTTGGATACTCCGGTTGGAGACGGCGACGGTTTTGAAGACGACGACGACTTCGAAGATGGGATAAATATCACCATACTGTCAACAACAACTAATACTTTCCCCGAAAATCCATCTGCAGTTGCTACTGAGACTGATTCTACTGAGCAATCAAGTTCATTGGGAAACGTCTCGGGAAACGGTAAGAATACAAAGTTGCTAGGAAACGCTATAAGCGAATGATAAACGACGGAATGAATGTAGAAGAAGCTTATCGTCTCGCTCGAATTCCTAATCTTCAAAAAAGATCGCGTAGTGCTGAACTAAGTTGTTCAAGTAGTAGTGGAGGTAATCCTCGTCCAAGCAATATCCATTGTAAGCTTCCGGAACCGAAGCCTGGTTCGAACCGCCCTGATCTGGGAAAGGCCTCGGTTCAAAATCGATTGATTGTCAATCATAAGGATCGCTCTAAACGTGTTGAAAATACACGGAAAGATCATTCCGGAAAACTACCCTAACGTTGAATTATCCATACAACAGTTGGTAGCCGTACGCAAGGCTATCCTTACAAAAGTTGTGCAGCAACGTAAGGAGAAGGTCAAGCCTAAATTTGGACAATGTATTTTTAGGACGGGGTATCTAGTTCTCGTCTGCAAAAATCAGGAAACTGCTGATTGGCTGAAAAGCGTTATTTCTACCATTACCATCTTGGGAGAAATAAAACTTACTGCTGTGGATGAGAAAAAATATTCCTCGCCCTGAAATTATTATTGGTTTTTTTCCTGTGAGTGCTGAAGACCCTACTGATGATATTCTAGCACTCCTTGAGAGTCAAAATGAAGGGTTAAATACTGATGAATGGAGAATCTTGGAAAGAAACACCATCAATCAGCGTTGAATTAGTTTTTAATGTGGATGGAGTCTCACTGAACACTATCAAGAAGTGTGAATTCCTTCTTGATTACAAGTTTGGAACAGCTCCTTTCCGACGCAAGAATATGCAGAAAAATAAGTCACAAATCCAGGCTACTAAAAACCGGGGTGAACAAATTACCGATAAAATACTAGATGGAAATACTGATGATAAACAGGATAAATCAGAAGAACAGGATGGCGATGGTCTGAATGGGGGCAAGGAGGATGAGCAGCTGAAGATCCCTCTAGAACAGCATAAGAGTACTGGAAGTATGAAGAGTAGTTCAGATTCCAAAGTACTGTGCTTACCGGGACCTAGTGGAATTAGTAAAATTCCCGAAGGAACCAGTAACACCGTACAAGGACCACAGAACACGTTTCAACAACCTCCAGGATCTAAAGGTTCTGTGGGGTCCAAACAAAATGCTCATAATTCTCCTAGAACCCCTCATACAGTACCACACTCCAAAACTGGTCTAAACAAGGGTCACAAAACAAACAATTTACATACAAATAAGTACATTTCAAATTATATGAAAAATTTGGGTGATCGCAAAACCAACACAGGGGGGCTGAAAGCACCTCAGAAAAGCGATACTCTACCGAACACACAATGAACAATAATAACGCAAATAAAATTATTATCAACAACAACAACTGCCTAGACAATAATACGAATAACAGGAATGGCTATAGAAACAATAGTCAAAACAACAACAACAGCAATATCAAATTTATTCAAATAAACTTACATCATGCAAAGGGAGCTACAGCTGTACTTTGTAAAAAGTTCATTCAAAGCCAACTGCTTTGATTCAGGAGCCATGGACGAATAACTGTAGAGTATTGGGAATACCTACACAGTCAGGTAAGTTGATATATTTACGACAAAAATCAACTAGCACCTAGAGCAGCCATTCTCGTCAATGGCAAAACTAATTTCTTACCAATAACTGAATATATCAAAAGAGATATTGTTGCAATTTCAATGGAGGTTCTAACTTCACGTGGAGTGAAGGAAATGTATGTGGCTTCCGCTTACTTTCCTGGAGATGACGAGGAGATTCCTCCAACTGATGTTAAAGACTTTATCTTTTATTGTAAAAGGAACAACAAACCGTTTATTATCGGTTGTGATGCGAATGCTCACCATACAGTATGGAGTAGTACTGATGTCAATAATCGGGGTGAGTTCCTTTTAGAATATATTATTAATAACAATATTGATATTTGCAACAAAGGTTGTGAACCAACCTTTATTAATTCAATTAGAAAAGAAGTTCTTGATCTGACTCTATGTGGTGCCAGCTTATCAGAAAACATTAAAAATTGGCATGTATCGGATGAAATATCCTTGTCTGACCACAGACAAATATTGTTCGAATATCAGGCAAACGAATTGAAAAAAGAGATTTTTCGGAATCCCAGGAAAACTAACTGGGATTTATATTGCACAAATTTAACACAAGAAGGTCGAATTCCTGTAGGTAGCTTTACTACAATTCAGGAACTAGAAGATGCTTCGGTGCAAGTATCAAACTTAATTCAACAGGCTTTTTATGCTAGTTGTCCAGTTACTGAGCGTTCAAATGACAGAGACGTATCTTGGTGGAACAAACGCTTACAAAAACTAAGAAAGAAAGCACGAAAACTGTTCAATAAAGCAAAAAATACAATGCAATGGGATCAATATAGAAGTGCCCTAACCGAATATAATAAAGAAATAAGAAGATCAAAAAGAATGGACTGGAGGCGTACATGTGAAAACATTGAAAACACTCCTGTAGTTGCAAGACTGCAAAAAGTCCTTTCCAAAGATCATTCAAATGGTTTAGGAACTCTCAAAAAGGAAAAACATTGCTTTACTTCCGATGGAACTGAAACACTGGAAGTAATGATGCAAACACATTTCCCATGCTCAGTACTTATAAGCAAAAACAATTTACCAACCTTACAGGACAATACTGATCAAATCAAACACAAGATAAATGTTCAGGATGAATCTAACATAAATAGGTCCAATGCTAGTTTATTAACATCTACATATGATGGAAAAAACATAGCTGATGAAATGTTTACTAGTTCTAAGGTAGAATGGGCCATAAATGAATTTGAACCATTCAAATCTCCTGGCAGGGATGGAATATTTCCTGCCTTTCTTCAAAAAAGTAATGGGATACTTACTTCATCTCTTACTAATATGTTTAAAGCAAGTCTTATGCTTGGGTATATACCGTCATCATGGCGAAAAGTACGTGTTGTATTTATTCCGAAAGCTAACAAGAAAGATAAAACTTCACCTAAATCGTTTAGACCAATAAGCTTATCATCCGTAATGCTAAAAATCATGGAAAAGCTTATAGATCAACACATAAAATCAAAAATTTTGAAAAGTAATCCTTTGAGCAGCCATCAATTTGCTTATCAATCAGGAAAATCAACTATAACAGCGTTACACACACTTGTTTCAAAAATAGAAAAATCGTTTGAAGCAAAAGAAATTTTGCTTGCAACATTTCTCGATATTGAGGGAGCGTTTGACAACGTTTCTGTGGCAAAGACAATGTCAAAGCGTGGCTTTGACATACGTATCATAAGCTGGATTAGTGAAATGCTTTCAAAACGTGAAATTTCGGCTGAGCTCGGTTGCTCAAATATTTCAGTAAGAGCTGTTAAAGGTTGCCCACAAGGGGGTGTTTTGTCTCCACTTCTGTGGTCATTAGTAGTAGACGATTTACTAACAAATCTAGAATCATAGGGTTTTGAAATAATTGGGTTTGCAGATGATATTGTAATAATTGTTCGGGGAAAATATGACGATGTTATTACAAACAGGATGCAACAAGCCATAAATTACACCATTGCTTGGTGCAAGTCAGAAAGATTGAGCATAAATCCTCAAAAAACACATATTATCCCTTTCACAAAAAGAAGAAACATAAAAATAACTGGTCTTCACATGGAAAGGACATCAATGAAACTTTCACTTGAAGTCAAATATCTAGGAGTTACAATTGATTATAAACTTAACTGGAACCAACACTTAAACCAAATCATAGGTAAAGCAACAAATGCACTATGGATAAGTAAAAGAACCTTTGGAAATAAATGGGGACTGAGGCCAGCAATGATCCATTGGATATACACGGCTATAATACGACCCAGAATTACATATGCCTCATTAGTATGGTGGCCAAAAACTAAGGAAAAGTGTGCAATAAACAAACTAGAAAAGTTGCAACGACTGGCTACGGTATCTACAACAGGTGCGATGCGTAGCACACCTACGAAAGCCTTAGATGCGATACTAAATCTTCTTCCACTACACCAATTTGTGCAATTAGATGCTGAAAAGAGCGCACTAAGACTTAAGCGAACTAAAACCTTGTTTGAAGGGAACATTAAGGGACACTTACATATATTAAAACTAATTCGAATCAATCCATTAGTTACAGTCAGTAATGATTGGATGGAGACAAAATTCAATTTTAGTCGACCGTTCAATGTGGTACAACCAGACCGCTCTCTCTGGAGTGCGGGAGGACCACAAATCCGCCCAGGATCAGTTGTATTCTTTACTGATGGATCAAAACAAAATGATAAAGTGGGAGCTGGTGCGACAGGTCCTGGTGTTAATATTTCAGTTTCCATGGGTGGATGGCCAACCGTTTTTCAGGCTGAAATTCAAGCCATATTAGAATGCACTATTGTGTGTTTAAAGCGAAAATATAAACATGCAAATCTATGCATCTTTTCTGATAGCCAAGCAGCTTTGAATGCTTTAAAATCATTTACATGTACTTCCAAGTTAGTATGGGAATGCATTCAGTTACTTCAACAGTTGTCTAATAACAATACAGTAAATCTCTACTGAGTGCCAGGACACTGTGGAGTAGAAGGTAATGAAAAGGCTGATGAACTAGCCAGGCAAGGATCATCTAAACAATTTCTAGGACCTGAACCATTCTGTGGGGTCTCTCCAAGCTCCATCAAGATGGAATTAAGGAACTGGAAAAAGATGATGATAGATTGTAATTGGAATAATACTGTCACAGCCCGACAATCAAGAAAGTTTGTGATGCCAAATGCATCAAACACCCAAAAACTCCTTAGCCTCTCAAAGAAAGACCTATGTACTTACATAGGACTAATTACAGGGCACTGTCCAGCCAAATATCATCTAAGACTAATTAAAAAAGTTGATGATGATATTTGTCGGTTTTGTAACGAGGAAACAGAAACCTCCGAACATTTATTGTGCAACTGTGCAGCACTTCTTAACAGAAGGGAAAAGTTCTTTGATAAGGGACTACTACAGCCCTTTGAAATATGGTGTTCATCTCCTATTTAGTAAGGTAGTGCGTTTCATACGACACATAATTCCTTGCTGGGAATATACCTAAAGTTAGGCGTTGATGGTTACTTCTAATAGTAGTTTTTCACCCTAATAAGGTTAACAAAAAACCGGGGAATATACTACAATAGATCAAATAAATGGTCGCAGTGGTAATGTACCCAACAGAAAAAAAAAATGCTACGCTCAATAGTTTCGTCGCAAATGACCATTTCTTGTGTTGGCCTATCGTCAGCATCGATCCCAGAGAACTATGAACAGACCTAGCAGGTGCGGAATCGGTACCAGGCCGCTGAGAATTCGGACGAGAACCAGTTTATGTTACGTCCCCCGGATCGATACTTCAGTTCCAGTTAGAATCAACACGACCACCGTCAAACGATCGATATATCCGATTCCCGCAAACATCTGGTTGGAAAAGTACATGCTCCATCTGGAAGATTGGCTCCCTCGCTCGTACGGGGACACTGCATGCCCGATGCGAGAGTGTGCATGTACGCAATCTTGTCAGCAGTTCTGCCATTCATCTGCCAGGAACACCACCACCATCATTATCTGCATCGCCGCCGCCACATCCATCACAATTTAGTACCACCTCAAAACCCAAAACTGCTAGTAGAAAATGTTACGTCACACTTAGGGATACGCTAGAAAGCCTATACTTTCTTTAAAGTCTGGAACGCGCAAAAATTGGTCAACTTCAATTTGGTGTTTTTCTGTTAAGAATGCATTAAAAAACTGAAATGCTGCATTTGGAAGTTAAGTGTATAAAATGATTGCTATGATGAGTTTTTTTCACCATTTGCTCTCCAGTTTTTAAAATGACGTCCAAACAAGAGGAGCAGCGTGTCAAAATTTTGCTCGTGCAGCAAGAGAATCCGACGTTCTCACACGTCAAGCTGGCAAAATTGTTGGATGTGGCCAAATCGACCATGACAAACGTTTTAAAAGTGTTCGGGTAGCGTGTGTCGACCGCCAGGAAGCCTGAGAGCGGTGGCAATCGAAATTCGGACGTGACAGCGACGACGAAGAAAGTGGTGGTGAAATATAAGCGGAATTCTAACCTCTCCATCCGGGACGCCGCTGGTAAGCTCAATGTCTCCCATACTACTGTGCAGCGGCCCAAGAAACGAGCCGGGTTGTCGACGTTTAAGAAGGTGAAGGTGGCGAACCGAGATTACAAACAAAACACGTCGGCAAAGCAGCGGTCCCGAAAGCTGTATACGAATCTGCTCACAAAGTTCGACTGTGTTGTCATGGACGACGAAACTTATGTGAAGGCGGATTTCAAGCAGCTTCCGGGATAGGAGTTTTATACCGCATCAGGAAAAGGGAAGGTGGCTGAAATTTTGAAAACCATCAAACCATCGAACTTCCCGAAAAAATATCTCGTCTGGCAGGCAATATGCACGTGTGGTCTAAAAAGCGACATTTTCATTACTACGGGAACAATCAATCAAGAGATCTACGTCCAGGAGTACCTGGAAAAGCGGCTGTTACCATTCCTAAAGCAGCATAATAAACCTGTGCTATTCTGGCCGGACTTGGCAAGCTGCCACTATCGGAAAAAGGCAATCGAGTGGTACGGTGCGAACAACGTGGTTGTGGTACCCAAATACCACAACCCTCCCAACAGCCCAGAACTCCGCCCTATCGAACGGTAATGGGCCTTGGTCAAACGGAATCCCAAAAAAAAAAAAGACTAATAAATCCATGGAAAACGATCAGCAGTTTAATTCTAACTGGCGTTCGGCGGCGAATAAGGTTGATGAGACCACTGTGAAAAATTTTATCGAAGGAATTAAGCGGAAGGCGTGAAAGTTTGGATTTGGGAAATCAAAAGAATAAACGAACATTTTTTTCCTTTTAATATATGAAGTGTACTACCAAAAAAAAAAAAAAAATAGATGATTTTTGCGATATGAATTTTGACTGAAAGAAACGATTTTTTTGGCGATCAATTTTTGCGCGTTCCAGTGTACCTAAAAGTTTGTATGTTGTTTGTTTGTTTGTTTGTTTATTAAGGACATTTTACATCTCCGCGATGCATTCATGTCCGTAAAAAGTTTGTAGGTTTTAAAGGTATATCCTAGGATAAGAAAATTTAACATTCGTTCGCGTTTAAACCGTCTCTCCGGACTCGGACGGAGTCTCTATGCCTACCTCCCTTAGTGGTTTGTTCGGAGTAGATTTAATCTAGTGGCTTATTAAGCATTGTAACCATAAGACGATTACTTTTGATTGTCTGTTTCGCTACCCTGTTAATAAATGTGCTGTATCATCGTGAGTTCCTATTGATGAGCGAGAGCAGTGTACCGTTGTTTACCCTTTCCGACCCTGTAGATTCCAATATCCACTGAGCAGCAGAAGAAAATTACAAAGTAGTTAGTGAGTAGGATAACAATAGTAACAATTTGCGATCAACTTAAATTATATGTTTATATATAAAATTCCTTGAAACAATTAATGCAGCAAAAAAATCTTCGGGTACAACTTCAGCGCCATTTTTGACCATCCTAGACGGTAAAATTTATTGCATGAAACAATTTTCAAATCATTTTTTCACGTTCGAACCCGACCGCACGCACGTACCCCCATATTTCATGTTTATTATAATTTCCATCCTTTCCCAACCTTGAACGAGTCCCCTTAAGTGAATATTAGACTTTTATGCGACCACTCATCCGAAACATCCCACGTGCTTCTAGCGTTGATTTATCACAGGTGTTTCATTTCTATTGCCAAAGCCATCGAGAGAATGTTCCCAAAAATGTCCACCGCAAAAAGTGCCCACATACAGCTTCCGACCATCTCATTGCCCGTCGGTCCATTTCACAACCACTCTCTTAGGCTGTACGTCCTACGTAGCTAGAGTCTCACCATTCAAACCCCCAAAAATGGAGCGGGAGGAAAAAGGTGGCAGCAGCCTAAAAAGGTTGACCATATCTCAAAATGAATGGAACCCTGATAAGGGATCCTAACCGCGTCGCGTGACCGAAATGGTGATAGCCTTTTGCTACCATCCATCTAGCAGCAAGTAGGTACATATACCCGGTTTGACCGGTCCCATTCGTTGTCCACCTCCTCCCGGGGGAGTTGCGGGAGGAAATATATTTTTAATACCGTCACCACTGAGACTACCAGCACCAGTACATACTCCTTGCTCCTTGGCAATAACACGCGGTAGACGAAAAGATGAAAGTGACAATAACGAGAGGATGGCCTATTTCTTCCTCTTTTGAGATTTTACGGAGCAAGGGAGGGGGAGCAGGATACGTGGAAGACTGAAACTGTCGGCTTAACTGTTGATTGAAATGGCTCCTTTTCTGACCGTCGGCGTCGTTCTTCGTTCGTATGATGTGGTCCCCTCGGCCGAAGTTGGTTTGTACCGGAAGAAGCTGCTGCCGTTGGTTCATTTCGAATGTGTCGTTGGCATTGGGCCGACCAGCCAAGCAACCGACCGACGACGTGATCAAAGTGGGATAATCGTTTTGATCAGGAGTTATTGTATTGGGATTCTTCTCTTGCTTCGGTTGGCTTTTCACTTTTGCGCTTCAATTAACGGTTCTGCAGAGAGAGAGAGAGGGGGGCCAGAGCCAGATCTGAATGGTGGAAAAAAAGTAAGGACAGAACACCAGGGGATATTCCCCGAGGGAAATCCGTTATGTGTAGGTGGGTAATTGAAATGGATGGAATAATCGTTAGAAAGATGGCTGTTGAAATGTGGCATTTTATGAAAGTTACTTCATAATGATTTGGTAAAAAAGCTAACTGATACTCAATGAAATGCTTTAATCTATTATTATATCATCTAAAATAGCTGAACTTTGACTTTGAGGGTTTAAAAAAAAGTCCTGGATCCCAATTTTACTTAAAAGATATAATGGGCCAGGAGCCATGTAATTGATTGGCATACACAATTTTGGTCAGGAACTGCTCATTCGATAATAACTTTGCACGCAGTTGACGCAACATAATTCTTTTTGAAGGAGCTGATAGAATAGTGTTTAAGCTTGTTATAGATAGGTATAAAATATGATTTATATTCTAGTAATAAATTGTATTTGTTTTTGCTTTGTAAAAATGAAGTGAGAAATTTTCGCTGCACATCTCGGACTTTAAATGTAAAAAATCATTGGTGTTGATTCAAATGCTAAGATTATCTACTCTTTGCTTATCTTTAGTGAACTATGATCCCAATCTATCATTTACTTTAAAGAAAAACATATTTCAACAACTGAGTGAAAAATTATTAACAAATGAGCAGTTGGTGTGTACAACTGTGCATGCCAAGCATGGATGTAATGGGTTTTAAATAAATCGTAGAGAAATATTTATCTGCCAATAGTGGAGAAAAAAATACAGAACGGTGCTCTGCACAGTGCAGGGAGGAGTATTTTGGCAAGAATGCTGGCGAAAATGGCATAACCCAAAAAAATTGCCTAGCACATCATTTTGCACGCCACTGTGTTCCTAACTCTCCAGTACACTATGTGGCAGCCATTTGTTTTGTTTTCATCCCGTTGTGAGCTGTCAAAGATCTGCTGTTTGCATGTCGAAATTTCGTTTGAAAATAAGGAAAGTTCTCTTAAAAGTTTTTTCGAATTTTAAGCTTAGCATCAACTTGAATTAAAATGGATCTTCAAGATAAAGGTATTTAGAATATGTTGAACCTAAGAAACAATGAATTTCGAAGCGCAAACATAGTAATTATCAAGGTAGAAACAAGTCACGCTGTTTGATTATGTGTTTATGTTTGAAAGGTGTTTTTGATAATGCTTCGGGCATTTCCGAGCAGAATGTTTAAAACATTTGGGTAGATTGAGGTTCGCAAAAATTCGCTTATTCAGAAAATTTAACAAATTTTTGCGAATATACGATATATTGGTATTTTTTGCCAAGTTAGACATTTCATTTAGCATATGCTTGCATGCAATTTTCGAAAGTTCTGTCCATTGCATTAATTTTTTTAGTGTCTAGAACGTCGTATTTCAGTATTGAAGAGTATTTTTATAACGTATGATGAACATATTATTTAAATTGATTTAGATAAATTATTTCAAATAGAGAAAAATTCAATTTGCACTTTTAAGGGGATTTTTTTTTACTTTTCATACAATTTATATTTTATTTTATCATGTTAAATACTATGTATTGTTCTCAAAGTTCTGTGCAAAGCTACCCTGAATTGAATACAGGTCAATGAATTCCAAGAGTCCCTTTATTTGGTATTCATTAGCTACGAAAAAGCTTCGACCGACTCAATCACGAGAATCTGTGGGGCACCCTGAGACGCAAGGGAGTCCGGGATAAAATCGTCAACCTCATCGAAGCGCAGTATCAGGTTTTCACGTGCAGAGTTCTGCATAATGGAGCCTTTTCTGAACCTATCCGGGTACTCGCTGGTGTGAGACAAGGATGTATTCTATCACCGCTACTGTTCCTCATCGTAATCGACGAGATCATGGTGGGTGCAATTGACCGTGTACCGAACCGTGGGCTGCTTTGGCAGCCTATCACCATGGAGCATCTCAACGACTTCGATTTGGCTGATGATGTTGCTCTACTAGCACAACGGCGCTCTGATATGCAGAGTAAGCTCAATAACCTAGCCGAACGCTCCTCTGCGGCGGGGGTCTCATCATCAACGTAAAAAAGACCAAATCGTTGGATGTCAACACGGGCAACCCTTCCAACTTTACGGTAGCGGAGCAAGCAGTGGAGAAGGTCGAATGTTTCCAATATCTTGGCAGCCGTCGGACGGCGGGACCATGAGCGACTCACACACACACTCACACACACACACACACACACACACACACACACACACACACACACACACACACACACACACACACTCACACACACACACTCACACGCAGACACACACACACACACACACACACACACACACACACACACACACACACACATACACACACACACACACACACACACACACACACACACACACACACACACACACACACACACACACTCACACACACATACACACACACACACACACACACACACACACACACACAAACACGTATACACACAAACAAACATACACACACACTCACACGCACACACACACACACACACACACACACACACACACACACACACACACACACACACACACACACACACACACACACACACACACACACACACACACACACACACACACACACACACACACACACACACACACACACACACACACACACACAGGGCTACAAATGGTGAGTTGACAACCTAGCTCTGGTTCTCACAAGTTCCTACCTCACGCTTCCCCGTGGTGTAGCCTGGGCAATGTTGTCCTTCTGACAATAGCAAAGTGAGGGGGTGCGACGCGAACACTGGCGCGGTAACCATAACACGGCGATCGAGGAAATGCTTCGTCAACCCGCAGGAGTGCCAACCGGCACATTAGGATCGACGCCAGTAAGATTCTTATTACGGCATACTGGATACGGCATGGAACTATGGACACGACACGGCACAATGGATTGGATACCACGCTACAGGGCTGACAGTCGTGCTATTCTGCTCCCTAAGTAAAGAAGGGTGACACCTTCTTGAAATGGCGAGTGGGCTAATAGTGCGGCTGCCCCCGTCCCGGTAAAACCTTGGCAGGCCTCCGGATACGTTCAAAACTCGTCACCAATTGGTGATTGGTGAGTAGTAGGCTCAGATGTAACATTCCTGACTTACACCGATCTGGCTCTGAACACGGCCCCCATGAAGGACCGTGTCAACCCTAGCATGGCCTCCCTGCTTGCATAGATAACCATGGGATCACGATAGGAGACTACATACAACGAGTGGAGATAGCGGCCCGAAGCTCCCCCACCCATCAGAATGGATAAAATTGGAGAAAAAAACAAAAATGAAGAAAAAGAAAATACCAAAAAAAATATGAAGAACGACGGCAAGACGCCAGACAGTGAAAACGGAGGAGCAAACGTGTTCGCAAGGAGTGGGATATTGCAGAGATCACCAGTGTCGAACCTGGGGGTCACTGCAAATTCCAGCAGCAGCAGTAAGTTTCAAGAAGAGCAGCCAGGCGTTGGGCTAAGCCAGATATTCACACCAATATCCAGTAGTAGCAAATCCCAAGAACTGCAGCTCGGGAGAACCAAAATGACGGAGGTCAGGAGGAAGATCGATGATCTCTATGTGTTCGTGAAGGATAAAAACAACGTACACAAAGAGATCAAGCAACTTGTGACCGGAATCAAATCCGGCATAACAGTGGCAGATCGGGAATGTCAAGAGTGGAGAAAAAGAGCCGAAAACGCCGAAAAGGCTCTGCTGGAGGCCAAGGAGAGCATAAGGCTGGCTCAAGCACATGAGACGCCGAAGGGACCCACAAATCCACGTCCTGAAAAGAGAGATAGGGACACGCCAGGAGATGAGGAGGAGCCCAAAAAACGCAGGGACGACGAGGAAGGCATCAAGGAGATGGGAGAAAATGGTGCGTGGCGTAAAGTCGAGAACCACAAGGAGAGGAAGAAAAAACAGAAGGAAGATGAAGTGAGGAAGAAGGAAGAGGAAGCGAGGAAGAAGGAAGAGAAGATGAAGGAAGACAGGAAGAATAAGGAGAAGCCTAGGCCTCGTAGGGAGAGAAGCAAGGGTGACGCTCTGGTTATTGAGGCGAAGGACAAAACGTCCTACGCAGCACTTCTCCGGAAAGGGAGAGAGGATCCGGAGTTGAAACAACTAGGCGAGAACGTGGTGAAAACCAGGCGAACCCAGAAAGGCGAGATGCTATTCGAGCTGAAAAGGGACCCTACGGTTAAGAGCGCAGCTTTTAAGGAGCTCGTCGAAAAATCTCTTGGCGAGACGGCGAACGTAAGAGCCTTATCCCAGGAGTCAGTGGTCGAGTGCAGGGATCTGGACGAGATCACAACAGAAGACGAGTTGAAAAGTGCGCTGAAGGTGCAATGCAACCTGGGAGACGTACCGATGGCAATTCGGTTGAGAAAGGCGTATGGTGGCACGCAGACGGCGTCGATACGACTTTCTTCTAACGAGCTTCTGAAGACTGGCCGAATCAAGGTTGGGTGGTCAGTGTGCCCGTTGAAAGCTATTCCTCGGGTATCTAAGAAAATTGAGAGATGCTACAAATGCATGGGCTTCGGTCACCAGGCGAGACACTGCAAAGGCCCTGACAGATCTGATCTGTGCAGGAAATGCGGAGAGAAGGGGCACGTTGCAAAAGACTGTACAAAGCAACCGAGGTGCATGCTCTGCAAAAAGGAGAACGGAAACGGCCATGTGACGGGAAGTTTCAGGTGCCCTGAGTTCATGAAGGCGATGGTTGGCCAGCAATAATGAAGGTAACCCAAATAAATCTCAATCATTGTAACACAGCACAGCAACTGTTGTGGCAGTCAACAACGGAAACAAAGTGCGACGTTGCAATCATTGCAGAGCCATACCGAGTCCCTCTCGATAATGGTAACTGGGTGGCAGATAGAGCAGGAATGGCGGCCATACAAGTCATGGGCAGGTATCCCATTCAACAAGTGGTGGCAAGCTCATACGAAGGTTTCGTGATCGCCAAAATCAATGGAATCTATGTATGTAGTTGCTACGCACCCCCGAGATGGACAATTGAGCAGTTCCACCAGATGCTAGATGGGCTCACCGAAGAGCTCATTGGACGAAGACCAGTCGTCATCGCAGGAGACTTCAATGCTTGGGCAGTGGATTGGGGGAGCAGATGTACCAACGCAAGAGGGTATAGTCTGCTGGAAGCTCTGGCAAAGTTGAACGTCAGTCTGGCCAACGAAGGAAACATCAGCACCTTCCGCAAAGATGGTAGGGAATCCATTATCGACGTCACTTTCTGCAGTACGTCGCTAATGGCAAATATGAACTGGACAGTGTGCGAGGAGTACACCCATAGTGACCATCAGTCGATCCAGTACAGTATCGGCGAACGGACACCGGTGGAAATGCGGAGGACAAAAGTAAGCGAGCGGAAGTGGAAGACGAAGGCATTCAATAAGGATCTCTTCATCGAAGCTCTAAGGGTAGACAACAGCGTCCCGGGCCTAAGCGCGAACGAGTTGACCGAATCATTAGCAAGGGCATGTGACACAACTATGCCGAGAAAACTGGAGCCAACGAACAGGCGGCGTCCAGCCTACTGGTGGAACGAGGAAATTAGCACCCTCCATGCTACTTGTCTTCTAGCCAGAAGGCGTGCTCAGAGAGCAAGAACAGAAGCAGACAGAGAGGAGCGCAGGGTGGTGTTCCGAGAGGCCAGGGCTGCACTGAAACGAAAGATAAAGCTGAGCAAGTCAAATAGTTTCAAGGAGTTGTGCCGCGATGCCGATGCCAACCCCTGGGGCAACGCATACCGAGTTGCGATGGCGAAGATTAGAGGCCCAACGATGCCGGTTGAAATGTGTCACAACAAGCTGAAAGTCATCGTGGAGGGACTTTTCCCACAGCATGACCCAACGAACTGGCCACCTACACCATATGGCGAGGTAGATGAAGACAACGTTGAACAAGTCTCCAACGAGGAACTCATAGCAGCTGCGAAAGGGTTGAAAGCGAATAAAGCTCCCGGCCCGGATGGAATTCCCAACGTGGCGTTGAAGGCGGCGATCCAGACGTTCCCGGACATGTTCAGGATGGTGCTGCAGAAATGTCTGGACGAAGGTCAGTTCCCTGATAGGTGGAAGGTACAAAAGCTTGTGCTGTTGCCGAAGCCCGGAAAACCGCCGGGGATCCTGCATCGTATAGGCCAATATGCTTGCTGGATACTGTAGGAAAGCTCTTGGAGAGGATCATCCTCAACAGGCTGACGAAATGCACGGAGAGTGAACACGGATTGTCGGAGAGACAGTTTGGATTCCGGAAAGGGAGATCGACGGTGGATGCAATTCGGACAGTGATTTACAGAGCCGAGAAAGCTTCCAAACAGAAGCGGAGAGGAAATCGATACTGCGCCGTGATTACGATTGATGTGAAGAATGCATTCAATAGCGCCAACTGGGAGGCCATCGCCAAGGCGCTCCATAGAATGAGGGTCCCAGACTACCTCTGCAGGATTCTAAGTAGCTACTTCCAGAACCGGGTCCTGGTCTACGTGACAGACACGGGGCAGAAATCGCTTAGAATCACGGCGGGCGTTCCCCAAGGCTCCATTCTAGGTCCCACGCTGTGGAACGGAATGTACAATGGCGTGCTGACGCTCAAGCTGCCCAAAGGAGTTGAGATCGTTGGCTTTGCGGACGATGTCGTCTTGACGGTAACCGGTGAGACGCTGGAAGAAGTGGAAATGTTGGCGGCCGAGGCGATAGATACGATTGGTAACTGGATGCAAGGAGCGAAGCTGCAGATAGCCCACCACAAAACAGAAGTGATGTTGGTCAGTAACTGCAAAGCAATGCAGCGGGCAGAAATTACCGTTGGAGAGCACACCATTGCTTCGAAGCGCATGCTAAAGTATCTGGGAGTGATGATCGACGACCGGCTAAACTTTAATAGCCACATCGAATATGCTTGCGAGAAGGCGACGAAGGTCATCAACGCAATAGCCAGAATCATGCCGAACAATTCTGGTCCAAGCAGCAGCAAGAGACGTCTTCTGGCTAGTGTGTCCTCATCAATACTAAGGTACGGAGGTCCAGCCTGGATTGAAGCGCTGAAAACGAAGCAGAACCAAAGGAAATTGAGCAGTACGTTCCGGCTCATGGCCATGCGAGTCGTGAGTGCGTACAGAACCATTTCGATGGAGGCAGTATGCGTTATCGCCGGTTTGATACCAATCGGCATCACCTTGGCGGAGGACTACGAGTGCTATATGACGAGAGAAACCAGAGGAGTACGAAAAATGGTGAGAACGGAGTCGATGGTTAAGTGGCAGCAGGAGTGGGATGCAGCAGAGAACGGTAGATGGACACACAGGCTAATACCGACTCTTTCGACCTGGGTGAACAGGAAGCATGGAGAAGTCAACTTCCACTTGACGCAGTTCCTGTCTGGTCATGGCTGCTTCAGGAAGTACCTGCATCGGTTCGGACACATAACGTCACCCTTTTGTCCGGAGTGTGGGAATGTGGAAGAATCACCAGAGCACGTGGTCTTCGAATGTCTTAGATTTGATGATGTGCGAGAGGATATGCTCGCCCTTAGCACGGAGAATGTCGTCGAAGAAATGTGTCGAGAGGAGGGCACCTTTAACGCCGTCAGCAGAGCAGTAACGCAGATCATGTCAGCGCTGCAGCGAAAATGGCGGGAAGACCAACTAGAAAGTAGTAATGTGCTCACACAAGTGCGAACTGAAAGCCGAAGCCGGGAGCACCCCTCGTCAGAGTAGGCTGTATCCACCACCAGGGATAACCGAGTAGAATGTGACGCTGGGAGCTAAATGGCTCACAAATTGGAGAGACGATCAGCGAACGGGAAGCGCCAATTAGCTGAGGTAAAGTGAGGTGCGTAATGCACGGCCCCCTCCGAAGTAATACGACAAGTGGTTCCGGGGGAAAAGGGCAAGGCGTCTAAGGAGGTTTTAGTGCGGTAAGAATCCCACACACCGTGTCACCGCGACTGTGCGCCCAGTCGTCAGCGGTGGCACGATGGCCTTTTTGAAGGTTTCCTCCTTGCCAAAAAAAAAAAAAAAAAAAAAACACACACACACACACACACACATACACACACACGCACACACACACACACACACACACACACATACAAGAATCCATTATCGACGTTACTTTCTGCAGTCCGTCGCTGATGGCAAACATGGATTGGAGAGTGTGCGAAGGATATACCCATAGCGACCATCAGGCGATACGATATGGCATCGGTCAACGGAATACTGTGGCAGTACGGAGGACGAGAACTTGTGACCGAAAGTGGAAGACGAAAGCTTTCGACAAGGATTTGTTCGTTGAGGCACTTCGTGTGGACGGGAGTCCCGTAGATCTAAATGCGGACGAGCTGACAGAAACGTTAGTGAGAGCATGTGACACGACCATGCCGAGGAAACTGGAGCCAAATAACAGACGGCGTCCAGTCTACTGGTGGAACGAGGCACTTAGTACTCTCCGCGCTAGTTGTCTCAGAGCCAGAAGACGTGTTCAGAGAGCAAGAACGGAAGCAGACAGAGAGGAACGAAGAGAAGTGTTTCGAGCGGCCAGGGCCGCTTTTAAACGAGTGATTAAGCAGAGCAAGTCGAACTGTTTTAAGGAGCTGTGTCAAGACGCTGATGCCAACCCCTGGGGCGACGCATACCGAGTCGTGATGGCGAAGATCAGAGGTCCAACGATGCCCGCTGAAATGTGCCCAGAGAAGCTGAAAGTCATCGTGGAAGGACTTTTCCCGAAGCACGACCCAACAACCTGGCCACCTACACCGTACGGAGAAAGAGAGGGAGATAACGTCGAAATCACCAACGAGGAGCTCGTAGTAGTGGCGAAAGGATTGAAGGTGAAGAAAGCTCCCGGTCCGGATGGAATCCCCAACGTAGCGTTGAAAGCGGCGATCCAGTCATCCCCGGACATGTTCAGGATGGTGCTGCAGAAATGCCTGAACGAGGGTCACTTCCCTGACAGGTGGAAGATACAGAAGCTAGTGTTGCTGCCGAAACCAGGAAAACCGCCGGGGGATCCAGCATCATACAGGCCTATATGCCTGCTGGATACACTCGGAAAACTCTTGGAGAGGATCATCCTAAACAGGCTGACGAAATACACGGAGAGTGAGCACGGATTGTCGGAGAGGCAGTTCGGATTCCGGAAAGGGAGATCGACGGTGGATGCAATTCGGACAGTGGTCGAGAGAGCTGAAAAGGCGTCCAAACAGAAGCGGAGAGGAGATCGATATTGCGCCGTCATAACGATCGACGTCAAGAATGCGTTCAACAGCGCCAGCTGGGAGGCCATCGCCGAAGCACTGCATAGAATGAGGGTCCCTGACTACCTGTGCAGGATCCTGAGGAGTTATTTCCAGAACCGGGTTCTGGTCTACGAGACAGACATGGGACAGAGATCGATTAGGATCACAGCGGGAGTTCCACAAGGCTCCATCCTTGGTCCAACGCTCTGGAACGGGATGTACAACGGCGTGCTAACGCTGAAACTGCCCAAAGGAGTTGAGATCGTTGGCTTTGCGGACGACGTCGTCTTGACGGTAACAGGCGAGACGCTGGAAGAGGTGGAAGTGTTGTCAACCGAGGCAATCGACATGATTGGTAACTGGATGAAAGGAGCGAAGCTGCAAATAGCCCACCACAAAACGGAAGTGTTATTGGTCAGTAACTGTAAAGCGGTACAGCGGGCGGAAATCACCGTCGGGGAGCACACCATAGCCTCGAAGCGTGTGTTAAAATACCTGGGAGTGATGATCGATGACCGGCTAAACTTCAACAGCCACGTCGAATATGCCTGTGAGAAGGCTTCGAAGGCCATCAACGCGATAGCTAGAATCATGCCGAACAACGCTGGTCCCAGCAGTAGCAAGAGGCGTCTTCTGGCCAGCGTGTCATCATCGATACTGAGATATGGAGGTCCAGCCTGGGTTCCAGCGCTGGAAACGAAGCAGAACCAAAGGAAACTGAGCAGTACGTTCCGGCTCATGGCCATGCGAGTCGTGAGTGCGTACAGAACCATCTCGTCGGAAGCAGTATGCGTTATCACCGGTATGATCCCTATCGGCATCACCCTGGCGGAGGACAGTGAGTGCTACAGGCAGAGAGAAGCCGGAAGAGTACGGAAAGTTGTGAGAGTGGAGTCATTGGCTAAGTGGCAACAGGAGTGGAACACGACGGAGAACGGTAGATGGACACATAGACTAATACCGATTCTTTCGACCTGGGTGAACAGAAAACACGGAGAAGTCAATTTCCACCAAACGCAGTTCCTGTCTGGCCACGACTGCTTCAGGAAATACCTGCATCGGTTCGGACACGCAGCGTCACCCCTCTGTCCGGAGTGTGGCAACGTCGATGAAACGCCGGAGCATGTGGTCTTTGACTGTCCAAGGTTCGAGGCAGTGCGAACGGAGATGCCCGTCCTTAACGTGGAGAATGTCGTTGATGAAATGTGTCGAGAGGAGGACTCTTGGAATGCCGTCAGCAGGGCAGTCACACAGATTATGTCAGAGCTGCAGCGTAAATGGAGAGAAGAGCAGCGATCTAGCAACGCCAGCTAGCGCTGAGAGTACGACAAGTGCATGAGCACAGCCACCCCCCGAAGTAGTCGCTTCACAGTGGTCCCGGGGGGATCCAGGCAGAGGAGAGAGAGTAAGGAATGGGTTTTAGTGGAGCTGCACTAGGCAACTAGTGGATACCACACCGTGCCACCTTCACTACAGGCCAGGCTTCTTGAAGCTTTCCTAAACCTTACTATAAAAAAAAAAAAAAAAAAAAAAACACACACATACACACACGCACACACACACACACACACACACACACACACACACACACACACACACACACACACACACACACACACACACACACACACACACACACACACACACACACACACACACA
Source organism: Ochlerotatus camptorhynchus (assembly GCF_037179485.1). Lineage (NCBI taxonomy): Eukaryota > Metazoa > Arthropoda > Insecta > Diptera > Culicidae > Ochlerotatus > Ochlerotatus camptorhynchus. The sequence goes on from NW_027040902.1 coordinate 1,206,153, forward strand.
CACACACACACACACACACACACACACACACACACACACACACACGCACACACACACTTCTCGTAGGAAGATCTCTGAGCTTCTCGGCAAAAGTTCCCTGAAGTTCTCGCCGGAATATCTCTGTACTTCTCATCAAAACTTCTCTTAACTGCTCATCGAAAGATCTCTAAACTTGACGTAAAAAGTTCTCTGAACCTCTCGTCGGAAATTCTCTTGTCTTCTTGCAGAAAGTTCTCTGAACTTTTGACGAACTTCAAGGAACTTTGATTGTAAACTTCAATGAAGTTCTGTGGAGCGTAGGGATTTTTTAAGTACTCTGAACTTTAGGACCTGCAAACTTTTAGTCGGAAGTTCTGTGATTTTTTTCGGAAAATATGCGTTCTGTGAACTTTTTGTTGTAAGCTCCTGTGAATTTCTCTTTAAGTTCAGAGTATTTCGCCTAAAGTTCAGAGAATTTTGCTTGATATTCAAAGAATTTCACCTGAACTTCAGAGAACTTCGGTTGAATTTCAAAGAATTTCGGTTGAAGTTCAGAAAATTTCTACTGTAGCTCAGAGAATTTCACTTGAAGTTCAAAGAAGCCCTCACGTTATTAACTCTAGATTTTGCGTAAATTTACACGATAGCGCAATATTGCATAAATCAGCAATGTTGTATACAAGCTTGTTAGCAATTGAATTATTTATGCGGAAAAAGTTTTTCTTTGTACGATCTGGAAGTGTTGTAAACTCTAAAGAAGTTCAGTGCACTTCAAAGTTGTTTTCTGAACTTCAGAGAACTTCTTCGAACGTAAACAAATTCTGAGACCTTCTTCGAAATTTGCAAACTGAAAGCTTAATCTAGTGATCTTCAAATTACATGTCTAAGGTTGCGGTGACTTCCCGAGCAAAGTCCAGCATCAAAATGACAGCAAATTGAAATCAAGTTTTGATATCAACATCAAACTGAAATCATGATATGATTTCTTTTTACGCAATTGACAAATTTGATACCAAATATTGATTTCATTTTGCTGTACATTTGCTCTTCAAAAATATGTTGTTGCGGGTTTGTTTTCATTGCCTTAGCATAACATCAAATTGAATACTTTTTTTGTTATGAACAGGAAAATATCAAATTGAGTTTTTAGTTTTTTCGCACTGATAGCAGACATAGTTTTCAATGTGATGTCACACAAAGATTTTTTGCTCTCAATTTTGATATTTGAATGACCAAAACTACAGCAACCTGTGTAATTATTATCAGCTAAATCACAACATTAAGTTGAGATTTCAATTTGATCTCAGACATTGCTCGGGTTTTTAATTCACTAGGACAACGAGCCATCTCACTGTGAGGTGGCACAATACGTCAGAAATTAAAATCTCTGCACTATGCATAGCCTCTGATAAGAAAACTCGAAAGTTTATAGAACTACCTGAAGTAGGGCAGACTTCATTAGAACGCATAGGATTTGTCTTAGGCTAGCAGAGCTTAGCTAAAGTTCGCAGAACTTCTCTGAAGTTATCTGCACTTCTATGATGTATGCAGAACAGTTTTGAGATGTGTAGCGTAATTTAGAGAACTCTACTGAAGCTTTTCGAAGTTTGTTGAGCTTATCTGAGTTTTTCAGTCAGATTTTTCTGTTTATTGCAGATTGGTGAGTAATGAGAAGCTGGAGAATATGACAGTTTTTATAGAAAATGTATTGAACGATTGAACTAATAAAGGAAGTTGGTTTAGCTACTCTTTTTGCAGAGGAATTTTGGTGAATAGTTGGGGAAGCTTGGAAACTACGAGTTATGGGTGAATAAGGTCTGTATTCATAATAATCCGAACACATCAAAACTTAAATAAAACACAAATTTCGCATTATATTTCAATTGCAGTTGTTTACATCAGATTCATATGATTTGATTTAAGAAGTCACGAAATCAAAATATAGTTATTCGGTGTTTGCATAAAATTTTCGAACTTTGCGCTTAACTCCATCCATTAGGGTTTGTACAGAGTCCTCAGATACCGTAGTGGCTGTCTTTGTGAAAATTTGTTGGAAGTGTTTGATATCTTTGATTCCTTTTTTCTTTCCAGAAAGCTTCTGCTTCATCAGAGCCCAATATCGCTCGATTGGACGTAGCTCTGGACAATTTGGTGGATTTTTTATTTTGGTACAATATTCACTTGATTTGCTTCGTACCACTCCATCACAGTTTAAGCATAATGGCATGATGCCACATCGATCCAGAACAAAGGGTTTTCTTTGTGTCTTTTGAAGAAGGATAGCAATCGCTTCTGCAGGCACTCTTTCTGGTAAATCTCCTTGTTGATTGTGCCTGTAATTATGAAAGATTTACTTTTTCGGACACACGTGCAAATTGCTTGCCAAATAAGGTATTATTTGAGAAATTTCGATGCCATCCTCGTCCTGAGATACTCAGCTGTAGCATTTTTGGCCATAGCAGAATAGAAAGCCAGCCCTGAATGCTGCTTGAAATCCTTCAGGTCATAAGTTTCATCGATCATAACAACGTATGAAAACTTTGTTAAATATTCGCAGTACAATCGTCGAGCCCGTGATTTTACTGTCAAATTCTGTTTGTCTTTGCGATTTGTAAATGTTTTTATGCTTTATACGACTTCAGCTCCAAATGGTGTTTTGATTTTTGGACCAGGTGACATTCCTATGTTCCGAGCCACCGTTTGAACATAGAGATTCGGGTTTTCCTTCAATCAGTGATGGTATGATCATTAGAAAAATGATATTTTTCAACTATCATACGCTCTCAATATCACGCGTGATAGGGTAGAGTGCTATTTCGTCGTAATCGTCCATTTCCGTTCTAACAAGCAGAAAACATCAGTATAATCAATGAATTCACCGTGCACAAATCAGTAATACGTTTGTACCGATGCTTTAGTTCACAAGCTACAATATAAAGCCTATTAGAGTGTATTGTGTGAACATTTACACTCATTGTTCGAAAAATCAAAAGAAGCGCTCCTAGTGAACTTGCTTTTTCTACCTTCATCCGTAGGACGAACAAAATCTAATGGCGGTTCAATGCGTTTGGACGGAATTGAAACTCGTAGGTCGAATTTGGAATCAAGAAGCAGTGTAAGATTTTTAACAATATCTCAACAATGTGTGGGTCTTTATCATTGTACCTCTATGGTTCTTTTTTACGGGAACTTTTCAATTAACAGAGAACAATTTAGTTGCTTCGGGAAAAATATGCGTCATAAAAAGTTCTAAAAGTGTCTACAACAAAGTTATTAAGAGAAATGAACGTATAAAAAGATATTTAAAGAAAGCCAATGTTCTAGGGGCCACCCTAACCTGCGTGTTTAAAAAAAAATCATAACTCATGAACCATAAGAGATAGAAATATGGAGTCTTGAGCAAAGTTGCTTCAAATTGATTGTTCTACAACCTTTGATCAATCTTTTTTTGATCCATCTCGAATAGTAAAAAAGTTTGTATTTTCAATTCACAAATTTTATGGACCACCCTAATTTCACTGACATTAAAAGATTGACCAAAAACTACGAAGAAACTTTCCCCAGGACACCACATACCTAAAACTGACGGTTTGGGCGCAAACATTTTGTCTTCCTAAATACGGCTTTCGGACCATTGTGCATTGTAACAGTCTTGACTCTTGGTTGATTTATGCTATCAATACTATGAGTATTTCCCACTAAAATTGAACATATTTCATTTCAACAGAATTGTCCCGGTCTTGGTTAATCTACACATCAAATTTCCATGAGATTTTGGAATTATATAAGCAAATCTAGTTCAATCCTTTCCATTAAATTAAAGCACATGCGAATTCAAATTATTTGGGGATTTGTACCTAATTTTGAGTTCTATCTAGAACATCCGAGTCTTGTTCAGTCTATTCGTATCCTGTCTAGGTCAAGTTTAGTTCAGTTAGGTTTAGCACAATTGAATTTATTTAATGTAAGTTCAGAGTAAACCACATTTATAGCCCAAATACCCTATTTACGTTGCGTAACTTACCTTCTGATACCTCAACGTTACTTAGCGTATCCAGCAATTGGGACGACGGTTCGTCTATAGATCGTCGTTTGATGTAATCTCCTGTTACTGCAAGAAGATGAATCCAGTCTGCATCAACGACGTTGTTACTTGGATTCATTAATTGATAATCGATGTTTATCTATAAAATAATACAATGTTCAGTACAACACTGTTAATGTAAAAAATATAAGATTTGCATTACCAGCTACCAGTACCCATACTCTGTTGTTATTAACCGCCAAAGATTTAGTTTTATTAGCTCCTGTTCCGCTTTCGGTTTCGCTACACACCCGACGCGTATCGGGTAGCTAACTTTCCATCTATCCAAAACCGTTGTCCAAGGTGCTTCATTAACCTGCAACCATTCTACGGCATCTTGAACGGCCGCATCATGATGTGTTTCACAATTTTGTGTATGCTTTACACATTACTTCCTGTGTTCGTCGTCATCAATCTTCCGCTTACGAATTTTGGCCTTCAATGAATTTATTTTATTGTATATTTTACCGTCAGGGTTCTTTTTATCACCACCTCTCGGCAGAGAGTACGATTCCTGGAAAATACAAAGATTTTGATATTAGCTTCGAAAAATACCGGAGCACTAATGGATATGGTAAATGTACTAATTTTCGACCTAGTACTACTAGTTTTCAACCCTCCCAATCGCACGGCATGTTTTGATGATGGAAAACATTTGTCCCCAAAAAGGCCCAGCCATAACCTGCTCCAGATGCTCCGGAGTGCCCACATCAGATTGTACCAAAACTGATCTAGGTCTGTTTGGTTGAAAGGTGATTTTTGCCACTCGAGATAATTACGTAAAGGTTAACATTACCTCTTTTTCGTTCCGGAAGAGCAGAACAACAACTCTGGCGTATTTCTTAACGTCCCACTCAAACAGTTTCTTCTTATTTGCCAAATGCCGTTCAGCCACAAACTCCGCATGCTCAAGCTGCCGGCGCTCCGAGAGGGCTCCTTCTTCAGCTAGTCGGATGATGTCTTTTCCTGTCAATGAACTTTTAAGGATGTGTAGTAATACTTCCGGCGTTAGTTCGTTTGTGGTTTATGCTGCATCCGCATTTCCTTCGCTCCTCTGATTACTTGAATGTGGTTCCTGAAATACAAGTAACAGTAAAATTGCGTTCATATCAAAAAATAATTGTGCAATTCAAACCTGAGGAGTATTGTTGCTAGCTGATTTTGGTATGTTTTCAATCGGTCGCAATAAACTTGCACTGGCTGACAATCCTCTTGGTAGTTCGGATGATTCAGTCGTCGTTTCTATGTACTTGATCTCCGACTCTTCCACTGAATTATCATCCGATTGTACATCTTCCGGTTCTGCTGAGTTGAATGACCTCGGATCTAAACTGGTCACTTCAACGATCTTTAGTGTTCCTGACTGTAGATAAAAATATCACTTTAATCATTGATATTGAAGAACACAAGAAACAAGTTACCTCAGTAATAGCTGATGGATTCGATGGTTCACCACAGGATCCGCATGGATCGGCTGTCAGCTTCGAATCCGTATGTGATAATGTCACCTGTGGAAAAGGCACTTCTTCTTTGGATTCCAGTTGGTCAAACTGTGAAGTAATATAACAGAGACAATAATAATAAAATTTATTAAATTTATTTAATGTTTCTTCTGCATATTTTCTGCAAAATACATACCGTTAATACGAGGTTAATTTGATTGTTGTCTTCAACCACTTGCGCCAGCCTAAGTGCTGTCAGAAGCACCGCTACTTCGTCAAAATTTGTCGGGTCAATGCTGTTTTCTGCAATCAAAACATTAAATAAGTATTTTAATGATATTATAGTAAATAAATATTGTACTCACGGTTAATAATACGAATTATTTCACTTGGCAATCCTAACTCCGTGAAACACACGCCTTGATTTACACTGTTGTCTGCCATGTTGACTAATGTGTTTTGACGTTTTAGACACTCATCTCGTTACTTATGAGGTGAGTCCTTGTGAGATCCATATGTCATACACATTAAATACACTAGTACAAAACAGTAGCGCAGATTGACAGATTGACATGACATTATGGTGTGATTAGTATTGATTTCACTACCAGCATGAAAATTTGGTTTTGGTGTGTTAATTTCATGATATACAAGAGAAATACACATAATGTTATGGTTACAGGCAATTGGCCGAATTCAAAACCCAGAACACATGAATAGAACGTGTTGATTTTTTTGAGTGTACGAAAATCAAGCGTGATATTGGGCTTTGGTGAGATTTGATTTTTAATATTTTTCCAACACTGCCTTCGATATTCCCTTCATCTTTCGGTCTATGGCAGGATCAGCACGTCCAATGTTTTGATCACTTCTCGGTTTCCTCTCGAACGTTTCGAAAACGATTTGAGCACACCGTGAACAGTGGATTTAGGTAAATCAAATTTTTTGGAAGTTCCCGTATTGACAAGTCAGGATTTGCATTACGTCCGCACAAAATCCGCTTGCGCACGTGTTTGTTATTCGTCGCCATCGAAACATGGAATGTACACACCAATCATAGTCTTTTTCATCGACGACTCCCAGCTATACCTTGTAACTTGTTCTTTTCTATCTTTTATTCAAAGGTCAGAAGGACCCCTAGCTAAGCCCCTGGCTGCTGGTCAAGCCAACGGCAGCCGTCTGGGGTGGGCGTAACAAATGCCTCTTTTCGAGATAGTCAATAGGGTCGTTTTGTTTGGCGGTTTCCTGAAAAGATTAAATTAATTCCAGTGGACTTACTTCCCACTTACCCTTGGTCACTGAGCTAAATGATTACAATTTTCAATGGTGGAAACAATCATGTCAAGTGAAATTTCTTAATAATTTTAAATAAATACTAGGCAATTTAGTTCAAACAGACCATACATTAATGGAGATTTTTTTTTTATATTGGAGATTTTCATAGGGTGAAATTAAATCAGTTTAATTTTCGTGTACTTGCATATTTTATTCACAAACCCTTTCGTGCTGGGGAAGGGTTCTCGTTGCGGCCGATCGTTGCTCGTTGGTCGACATACAGCGGCGGCGGCGGGAATCCTCGGTGGCGATTCTCGATGAGACGAAGCGGATAGGGGCTGACTTTCCCCCACTACGAGGGTGTGTGCAATTTCTTCGGTCCCACTATTAACAAGGGACAGGGTGTGACACTATGGCCGTAATGTAACGGAGGCCTATGGTTCCGAAATGTCCAGGGAGTGGTACACTTGTGCACTTTGTTTTCTTCGTGGTCGATTCGAGCGAGTGACACCAATGAGCCGACGGGGAACAGACTTTACGTTACACCACTATTGTTCTTGCACACACGCGTTTATTGCAAATACTAATAAAACGCGGTTCACTACCCGTCATTGGCTCTGACCACATCTCATCACTACACTGCAGTTCATTTGCACCACGGCTCGCTCGAATGTTAACTTTTGTACGACTATGACCAATGCGGGCTTAACTCGGCCAGCACTAACTGCAATGGCGAAAGAAGACCAAATTAAAAACATCCACGTCTATAGTGTGAAAAGTGGTGCCGTGACCAGGATATCACCAGAGATCGTCCAGATTCAACCTGGGTGCCGCCATTTCGACGCTGAAATTTGGTTCACTGCAGCCATCGCCATTGTTCCGGAGGATTAATAATTGAACAAGGCCTCAATCTATCAGACGGAAGGTAATTACCTGTCCAATTAAGCTTTGCGGGTCTCGCAGGTACCCTTTAGATTTCACTTTTTCCTTGCATGTACGCACTTCACCTTTGCTGTACTGAGAAAATTGCTTCCAATTAAATCGAAGCTCAGTGGCAGCCATAGTGTCCAGATTAGCCGCATTGAATTGGCCTGATTGTCGCCATTGTGATTAGGATTCACCAGCGCCATTCTTAGATGTTTTGTGGTTTGGCCCTATTGATCCAACTCAATCCAAAGCGACGATTCTGGAAGCAACCATTTTGTGTAGTGTACTATTGACCTGTGCACTTGCTTTGTTTTACGCCGAACATCGCCCCTGTGCATTTGGTTTCTGTGTGGCTATTATTCCTGTAGTGCAGTTATCACACGTGACTGTGATCATCCGTAAGGCCTTTTACGGCATTTTTCTGGATTTGCTTCATTCTTGTTGACGCAGTGATCGTCCGACAACGCATCGTACGGCATTTCGAACATTTTGCGACGCTGTTCCTGCTCCTTTCGTCGACGCCCGTCACATCGTACGGATTTTGGCTCGATTAGCACGGACGGTGCTTGATTTGTTCCTGCTGGCAGTTTATTGATAATTCAAGGCACATACTTGCCTTGGAACAGGTGAGTACCTTTCCAAGTTGCTACTGTTTCCACCCTCGGGTCTACCGTGGTCTGTATTTTTCTCAGATCCACTGGCTGCTGTGTTCAACCATCGACGTTCCCTACGGCTACTGCGTCACGATTTCCAATACTGCCTTTCGTCGCTGACAGCCATTCGAGCATGGCAACCGAACAGCAGCTTTGGTTCCGGAGGGACACGATACTCACATCACTGGGTCGGGCAGAGGCATTCATGTCTGGCTACATCGCTGAACGGGATGAAGCACAGGTACCACTGAGGATCAGTCACGTCGACAATATCTGGGCTAGCTTGGAAGCGGTGCAGGCTCAACTGGAAGACCTTGCAGCTACTGAGGAAGGTAGGGCAATGCATGCCGATGTCCGTGCCGATTACGAAACTCGGCTCTTTTCAATAAAAGCTAGCTTGATTTCTAAAATGCCTCCCACTTCTATTAACGCTCGCAATCCCTACTCCGCTAATACTAACTCTGCTCTCTCTGGGATCAAACTGCCAACAATTTCACTTCCGGAGTTCGATGGAGACTACCAGCAATGGCTCACTTTCCACGATACCTTTGTGGCTCTCATTCATTCAAACGCTGATGTTCCCGATATCCAAAAATTTCATTATTTGAGGGCAGCCGTCAAAGGGGAAGCTGCGCAGGTGATCGAATCGATATCGATCAGTTCCGGTAACTACAACTTGGCATGGGAAGCATTAAAGGGTCGGTACTCCAATGAGTATTTGATGAAGAAGCGACATCTACAGGCACTCTTCGATGTTCTACGGATGAAGAAGGAGTCTGCTGCAACACTTCACGCGTTGGTGGACGCATTTGAACGGCGATTCGAGAGGAGTTCTGGCCACTTGACGGCCGCAGGCTGGTCCGCAGCATTGTACGAAATTGCTTCAGATGTTACCGCCTGAATCCAGTACCTGCTCAGCAACAGATCGGTCAATTACCAGCACCACGAGTCATCCCCAACCGCCCATTCAGCGTAGTAGGAGTAGATTATGCTGGTCCCTTCTACCTAAAGCCAATACACAAACGAGCCGCTCCAACAAAGGCGTACCTGTGCCTCTTCGTATGTTTCGCAACGAAAGCAGTGCACTTGGAGCTGGTATGTGAGTTGTCGACGTCTGCATTCTTGGCAACTCTCAGACGATTCATTTCCCGCCGTGGCCGCCCGACGCACATTCACTCGGACAACGGCAAGAACTTCGAAGGAGCAAAGAACGATCTTTTTGAACTATTCGCGATGCTCTCCGATGCCAACCAGCTCGACCAGATCCATTCCTTCTGTGCCTCTGAAGGAATCACTTGGCATTTTACGCCACCCAAAGCTCCACATTTTGGCGGTCTATGGGAGTCGGCTATCAAGGTGGCCAAGAAACATTTGTACCGAGAAATTGGATCCGCACGGCTCTCCTATGAGGATTTGCACACTCTCGTGGAGCAAATTGAGGCCATTATGAACTCCAGGCCTCTTCTTCCGCTGACTGAAGACCCCAATGACTTAGCCGCATTAACGCCAGCACACTTTCTCATCGGTACTTCGATGCATGCCCTGCCCGATCCAGATCTACGCAGTGTTCCGACCAGTCAGTTGGATCACTACTGGAAACTTCAAGCTCACATTCAACGATTTTGGATTCACTGGCAGAAGGAATATCTCCAGGAGTTACAGAAGGACACCAAAAACTACATGCGCAACGAGGATATCTTGCTTGGTAAACTCGTCATCATCGTCGACGAACAACAGCCATCAACCCGGTGGCCTCTGGCTCGCATCGTCGAATTGCATCCGGGAAACGATAGCATCACCAGAGTCGGCTCTCTTCGAACCACTAGAGGAATCATCAAGCGTCCAATTGCTAAAATATGCATCCTGCCGTTTGCTCCAGCGGTTCCTGACGAAGAAGTATCCATTTCGGTAGATGAAGAACTCCAACAAGTCCAGCGTGCACCAGTTCTAGCAGAAAATATCTAATTAAGAAAATAATGTTTTCTCTATAGATGTCAATGTAAATAATGTTTCAGTTAATGTTTATGTTTACATTTGAATGTCATTCAAGGTGGCGGGTATGGTCGATATAGCAATTACGCAACCAACTTGCATGCAATCACACAGCAGCTCTCGCACCACCGGTTCAACCGTATACATTCACCTGGTTGATCTGGCAGCGCTGCAGTGTCGATCAGCTGTTCGTAATTTTCTCCCAACCGACCGACCTTTAGATTAGTTTTGACAGTGCTACTGCAAGGAAGCAAATAAAAGTGAAAGTGAAAATATTACCTGTGTGTTCTCCGTTCTTCTGCTGGATCAGGATACTCACCTTGCCGGTTGTCTGCTGCTTTGCACCTATCCAGGCACCTGGAAATAAAAAAAAACCACACAACGTAGGGAGACGAATACGGACGGCGGTAAAGAACGACCAGATAGTTTGTAAGTTTTAGCCATATAACTTTAGAATTTAGATTTAAGTTTTAACTATCACGGAACTCTACCGAAACGCGTTGGACTTGCGATATCGGGATCACACACTACTTCTTCACTCCTCTGGACTGGTAATATAAGAGAGCGACTCTATTGTTTAAGCCTCTATTTATACCATTCCTCATATCGCATTCCGGATGGACGCCGTTTCCCGCATTCAGCATCTCAGCAGTTGGTAGTTGATCAGTTACTGCTGACAGTTGCTCGATACTGGCAGTGTTATTTTTAGTACAAGTTGAGGGGCTTTGGTTGGTGATGTAAATAATTTTGAATTTGAATTTAGTTTTAATTGAATTTCTACTAATTGACTCGATTGCATACATAATCGTAACAATGTTTTATTCTAGATGATTGTTTCCAATTTATATAATTAATTTCGATTAATTTTAAGTAATTTAAACAAAAATAAACAAATCGAATAAATAAATAAATAACAAGAATATCACCAACCGGGTTTTCATCATTTGAATTATGTTAGTAAACAAACACAAACATGGAATATTTACAATATTTATAATGGTTTGAACTAAATCGGCCCAGTAGCCAAGGATTTTATTGTAACCTCAAAACGGAGGGTTACAACCTCAGTGAAATTTTTCATTCCTACGTGCAATATTTCAAAAGTTACAATGATTTGAAGGTGTCCGGATTAATGTGGATACAGAACTTATGAAGATGTAGGAAAATACAATGCACCATTGGTTTGCGACGATGAATACCTTGGAGACGATGGGGTATTGGGTGATATTGGACTTGTTATCTAAGCAGCACACATCTATCAAAATAATTAGCTGCAACTTTATTGTGACTGAAATAAGTTACATACAAGTGAGCACAACTGTTCAGTGACAAGTGTGCTGTTGTGGTTAGTGACTTAAGGGTGAGTATTGGCAAATCGTTGGAACTCATTGAAAAGTACGCAAGAGAGGAGCCACTAGGCAGTGCAAGCCTGGTCGATTAAGGGTGGGCTTTGTGGTGCTGTGGTTGGTGGTGTCACCCGTACTTCAGGAGTTTTATCAGTGCCACGAAGTGAGGGTTCGATTTCCGCTCCAGAGTGGAACTTTTTGCAAACCGAAACTTTCCCTACTGGTCTACTTGGTTTGGTGTGTTGTCTGTTGTCTAGTGTTAAGTGTTTAGTCTATGCAGTATGTGGTTAAAGACGGTGTCAAATGCCTTTTTTACTCTTCAACGAGACCAAGCGATCTACCGAGCAGTCCAAAATACTCACCCTCAAGTCAACGGAGAACTCTAACAAATCCCATATCACATTCGCAATTCCACGGATTATGCTGACGATGAGAAGCGTGATCCTTGATCAATGCGCAGGTAGCCTTGTCGCATAGGAGTATCCCGAGCAGGAACCGATAGCTGATCGATAATAAATGAATATCTTAATCCAGATTTTTGTATGCTTGTGGTACAAAACCTTGTTTTGATATTATTCAGCTATAGAAATATTTTGTAAAATATCAAATGAATACCAAAATAACAAAATGTGATCTTTCAGTTTTTAGACAATAACACCTGAAAGAGTTATTGAATTGGTGTTAGAAGACCTTAAAAATAACAAACTATGGTATTCTGGCATTTAAAAAAGCGGCTGCTATCCGGCTTCAAACGGGTTTCACTCGGATATTGGCGCTTTAGAAGCTGCTGAATCATCTCTCACAGTAACTGCTGCACCTTACATCATCTCTTCGAGCATGCCGCTGAGTCCCGTTGCGCCCTCTGCACGTACCACCGATAGCATGTTTTCTGTGTATTATCAGAATGTCAGAGGTTTGCGCACAAAAATTGTTCAGCTCTTGCTACTTTTGTCCAGCTGTGACTATGAAGTACTTGTCTTTACGGAAACATGGCTCCGTGCTGATATTGACAGCAGTGAAATGTCATCGGATTACGTTTTCTTCCGCTTTGATCGCAATGAGTTAACCAGATCTGGAGTACTGATTGCAGCCAAAAACTACCTGGAGTGTGAATCTATTTCGATAGCTAACTGTGAAAATCTTGAGTAAATTGCAATCTCATTCGCTTTATGTAGTGGCTATCTTCCACCAAACTCGAGTGCCGAGCTAAATATTGCTGTTGCAAGGGCCGTTCAACAAGTGGCAGATCGTTTATCAGAGACTGACATAATCCTATCGATCGGTGATTTTTTTTTAATATAATCTGAGGTACATCATTTTGAAAAAAAAAGTGTCGAGTTCATTCGATATCTGCATTTTGCATCAAAGAACTCAGAGTACACTTATTTTCATCATTAACATCATCAATCTTTTTACTGTGCCCATTTTAACCCCCACTACCTCTATAGCCTCGATTTGTTAGAAAACATTTGCGTTTGCAAGCTTTAAAGTAGTATGTGTTATATTTACACTCAACCGAGAAATGTAAGATTCTATTACATATTATCATGTATATCGCGACATGAACAGATTCTGTGATATGGTCTCCGCCGGAAGGCTTTTAAAATAATTTAGCAATTTTTAACGTTAGCTTAATTATCGAACAAAATTTGTTCCGCTAAATGCATTGCGTCTAGAAAATCATTTCGAGGAGGTTTTATACAAGAACCACCATTATATTTGTTGTATGAAACATTTGCAGAGGATGTAATAAATCCAACCTTAAATTTGATGTAAGAGACATTTGTTTTGCGTGTAGTGACTCATTGTATAGCCCATTAGTGTAGTTGATGCTCCCTCCATGACCCCTTTTTTCCGATCCCTCATTAAGCAATGATACTTCGTAAACCACTCAAGATACGAACTTCGGAAGCAAGCAATCCCAAAATAGCAGAAAAGACAAACGCTACTCGTCCCACTCGACTAGAACAAAAGGAATATGATCAATTTCAGCACATAACATATGTCAGTTGGAGAGGATTATAGGTCCAGATTCAATTATCGTCCATTTCTCATCGCGAACCAATTTCACGTTTGCTCTGTGGACCGCCGACCGACCGACCAACTGGCAATCACATGTGCCAGAGCGTTGTAGGCAAACGGAAATGAGGAACTCAAACGATAGAAAACCAGCCAAAAAAAAAATCAACTCCCCAACAGAAGCCCACCGTAGGATTTCATTTGAACCAACGAGATTTCGTTGATTTTTTTCCTTTCTCTGAGACAGACGCTCAGTTTTCCTATTTTCGTCAGATTGCTTTTTTTTCGGTGGGTACGCCTTCATCCCTAATATCACGTCAAGCAATAGGGCTATCCTAGCTAGACGGGTTTGGGTTCTAAGATGGTGAATGGCCGGAAGACCGAAGACCATCTCCACGGGGTTGGAAATGGCTGAAACAAAAGTGATACAAATTGAATACTGAGCAGATCAGAGGATTTCTGGTAATTCTTTTTTTTTTGTATATTTGAGTGAGCAATGGACAGAAAAAAAAATCATCGGACTTGCTGAGCAGTGTTTGGTGCCGTTCGAGGTTGGTGAAGTTCAAGCGTTGAATGGTGATGTATGGTTCGGTAAAGAGATTCGCATGTTTTTGCGAATGAATGAAAATGTTGATGTATTCGATTGGTTTGCTAACCGCTGTGATTGCTTGATGATTCTTTGGCACGTGTTTCGATGTTTTGAAATGTGAGGGAATAGACATGTTAAAACAGAGCAGAATTAATACTTTTTAGGTATAGTTGAAGATGCTAATTTTAAATAACAGACAAAAGTGGTAATTTTTATAAGATAGATGAAAGTATAGAGTTTATAGTTCCTCACCATCCCTCTCCAACAGAGGAGTTTGGTAAAGAGAAATGATCAACCCGATTTGTACCTTCCTCAAAGTGGTCCTTGTTCGCTTTCTACTCTCTATATACAATTTTCACACTGGGGGTGACCCCGGCGTAGTGGTTAACATCCATACCTCTCACGCCAAAGTCACGAGTTCAAATCTCACCCCCGGACAAAGTCACGAATGACCCAAGAGTGTTAAGTGACTATAAAAAAAAAAAAAAAAAAATTCACACTGCCGTACTCTAACGGAACTATCAACTCTATACTTTCATCTCCTCATCTATCGTATAAAAATGATCACATTAGTCTGTTATTTGAAATTAGCATCTTCAACTATGTAAATCGTTAACTTCACGCAGAAGTAATAGAAACGAATAGTTGAACTATTTAGGTAATTTTTGGCTTATCCAAGGATAAAATTAGACCCATTTTTTTCAGATTGGGAGTCATTCATCCTTGCAGCCTCTGCAAATTAATTGTTAAAATTTCTTAGAATTTTTCATTGAATTCACAATTTGTCTCACAAATTCTTCTGCAAAACAGTCTAAGGTTAGTCTGAAACCATTATTCTACTTTTTCTTCTACGTATTTCAAACTTATTGCTTATCGCACATTAGCTTATTGCGTGCACTCTACTTAGCGTCCTAGATTCACTTCCACAGTAATTTATTGAGAGCTTTCGATACATGTACCATTTTTGCATTAGTAAATTGTGTGACAAGCACAACCATTCTCTATGCCCATGGAAGTCAACAAATTTTCCTACCCGAAAACTTCCCAGACCGGACCGGCACTCGAACCCAGCCACCTCTTGCTTTGTAGTTGCGCCTTTACCGACTGAGCTAAGGGACCTTCCCAAGGCTTCCCAAGTAACATTTCAAATTTTATTTAGGTATTAAAGCATTCTAGCAAGTCTATAACATGGGCTACAGAATCCTCGTGACACCATAATTGTTTCTTGGGTTGTGTACCCTGGAATTCAGTTTTGAATTTTCCAGGATTTCAATGCTGTCAGAATCCCCCTGGAAATAAACGTTATTGAATTTATCCTTGAACACCCTACAATTTCATCCATACATTTCTTTGGAAATCAGCCATTCCCATAAATTATAAGCCCGCATCGAAGTTCCTTGGAATGCTACCGTACCTGACATCCATGAAGGGAAATTTGAAATTTAATTGAATTTACATTTGAATTAAACTGGAATTTAAAAGTTAGTTTCTCCTTCTCTTTCTTTTGGAATTCAATCTTGAATTGAAATGGTCATTTTGAAATGTTGGTTTCGAAATCTTAAATCACATTTTTCTCCAAAAAAAAAGTACATGGCATAAATGTTGATTTTATCTCTTTTTAATAAAGACCTACGCAATAATGTGGGGACGGCATCGGCTTAATGGTTAACAAACATACCTTTCACTCAAAAGTCACAAGTTCAATTCTTATCGCCGGACAAGTCATGAATGAGCCAACAGTGTTAAAGTGAATATGAGGCCATTGCAAATATTATTGTCCGTTGCATGATAAATACAAAATTGGCGTCTACTGGCAAAAAACACAAATTCCTGTGCAGCAAATCTTTCGATCACTTCATATTACAGATTCATCAGCACTTGTTCAAACTATATGAATTTGACAGTTAGCATACTGTTACTTTTGACTGGACCACCACTGGAGAAAAGTGAGCACTCTAGAGCCATTTGAATGACGATAGAAAAATATGTTTGTTTATTTTGCGCGGGCAGATTTTCCCTATACAGTTAGCTCTCTCCCGGCTATCTTCACCTGCTCATTACGGCGGCCGCCATACTGTAATTTATTAAAAGACACGCAATATTTTCATTTAATGTTTAACACCACTGAAAATATTGGGACGGACTAAGATAACCATATTCATTCCCCCGATGGACAACGAGGGATTCAAGACCTCCTCAAGCCTAGCACTGCACCAAATCGAGCATACGAACACAAACTTCCCACCCGGAAACGATTATTTCTCGCACGTTGGGACATCAAAATTTAAAAAAATCTAAAAATTTCGTTTTCGAGTTTTTTTTTTTAATTTATTTAGAGGGGGATGTTTCTCAGAGTCTTAAACTATGTTAACCATCGATCGAGTTTCCATTTGCTGCAACTACGGTCTCCACATGCTTCCGGAATGCACGGTAGGTTCTAATAATGTAGTCTGGATCCATTTCTCTCAAGGTACGGGTCAATGTTTGTCTGAGGCTTGCTGTACTCGGGTGGCGTTTAGAACAGGCCTTGGCCTTCATGACGCGCCATATTGAGTAATCCAGCGGATTAAGATCGGGGCTGGATGGCGGCGCCCAGAACGGAAGATGTTTCTGCAACCACTTCTGAGTGTGGTTAGAGGTGTGTCACGGAGCCCCATCTTGTTGAAATACAACATTTGGCTTCGGACCGTACTGTTATTTGATCCACGGAAGAACATACTTACTTAAAATCCCGATGTAGACCTCCGTGTTGACCTTGTCGCCTTCTGGAATGAACACCGTGTTCATTTTTTTTGCCATCGGAAACCACCAATCCAAACACCATAACGCTAGCAGGATGCTTGGTCAGATACACGTTCTTGTGCTCGTCGGCCACGTGTTTTACCGGAAGAGAACTAATATACCGGTCGGTTCTGGAATTTGATGCGGGATAGACGGTAAACGTGCTCTCGTCGGTGAACAGGATTACCGGATTTTTTTCGCTTAGGAAGTTCAAGATTTTCTTGCATCGTTCGACTCGTAGCTCCCGGATGCCGTAAAGTCACTGATCTTACGTGCCGTAAAGTCATTGATCCCGTGTTCCTTTGCCATTTTCCTTATTGAACGCACTGGATTCACCCGAATCTTCCTTTTGATAGCAGCGATAACCCTCGGAACCCAAGCTGACCTCGGACGACCTGTGGCCACCTTTGCGGATAGTTGTCCTTTCTTCTCTCGGTCTAAAACCCTTTTGACGGTTCACCGGGACACTCCCACGGCGATTGAAATGTCTTTTTGTGTGGGACAAATCACGAATACGCATCCACTTCGTCATGGTGCAACTGTCAAACTAAGCGAATCATTTTCTTTTATACACAGCCTATTACGGTATGAGCTATAGGCTACGTGCATGTAAAGAAAACCAAGACATTGTATGCACATGTAAAACGGGAACCTTATTCTACAAAACACCAGCCTACTATCTCCGTTGTTGGGACACCCCTGCCCGGGGTGGGTGATACGCCGTCACCTGCCCCCGGTGGAGCTCTATCTTATTCGAGCATCGATAGCAACGTGAGTCAATCCTCACTACCTAACGATATGCTTTCGCCACTCTCTGTGATCCAGCAACCACTAACTACGCTCCGACCTTGCCTAAGCCAGTTCCGTTCCTCCTCCAATGGAATGTGAACGGATTTTTCAACAATCTCGGCGACCTGGGAACGTTTACCTAAAATGAGCCATTCCCGGGACTGACCCAACTCCCGGACGAAAAGCTCTTCGGTGGTCCAGCTCTTACAGGCAGCGCTTCTTATCTTGGAAAAGGTGAGTTTGAAGTCTTTGTTTTAGTACGTATCGCACCGCAGCATAATTTTTCTCGTCCAAAACCATTTGACAGACGTTGTAGAACCAGTCATTTCTCCAATCCCTTTCCAATAACCCAACGGCACATTCTGCTGCGCTATTCATCCTTGACACTATCTCAGCAACCCTCAATCTCAATCCTGATTCTGGAATTCAATAAACTCTTATCTGGCAATATTGTATCGAGGATTTAAGGGCTACTTAAGACGTTCCACATAATGTCCTGGTGAGAGTTGGTACCCAATGTTGTTAACAGCAAGGATTTGGCACATTTTTATAATCACAATATGCTTGTTCTAGGCATTTTGACGTAGAACTACAACTTTGTCGACTAAACTGGGGTGCAAATAAAAAAATATGTGTTGTGAAGGAGTGTTAGGTTTTGAACGCTTGTAACTTTGTCATTTATAGATGAAATTAAAATCCAAATACGCAAATCGATAGGATATTACATTACGAACCTAAGAGATGAACTAGCCTCAGGCTAAAAATCTCTAAAATAAAGAAAAAAAAAAAAAAAAAAAAAACATTACGAACCTGCTGAAATAACCATTTTCTAATTTTGATGTTATTAAACTTTTGAAAATGTACAAATGATAATTTGATCACTGTTTTCATGAAATAAGCCTTTTTCCCAAACCCAGTCATCATAAACGAATACCACTTGGTTGCACATCATTCTGCTTGAACCTGAAAAGATATAAATCAGCGCTGCTCTCCAGCCTCATCTCATGGCAGACAGGACAGGATTCTCTGCTTGAACGTCAAGCAGTTCAGTTCGGTCTTTGCTCGCTTTGTCGAGTTGTTCGATAAATCTATAGTTTGTTACAAACGTTCGCAGATATACTGCACGTCGCGTCGTCAGTAGTGTCGGTCGCATCGCGTGTTGGGAAGACAGCGCTCTCGGAGCCGACTTCGTGACCAAGCGGAGAAGAAGAACAGTGGTGAGGGTAGCTCGGTACCTATATCAAATAGGTACGCTACTCTGCCCACCGATGTTGGAAATACCAACCCAGTACCGATGAAGCGGACGAAAAAGAGGAAGAAGAACCAAGGACAGTCCGATGGCACGAGCGGACGCGACGATGTTACCGCGACGAACGCCAGCGACATCGGTGATTTCGGCGACGCCGTCGAAACCGAGAATTCTGCCGGCCCGAGTGCGGCGAAAGTCATGCTTCCTCCACTGGTGGTGAAGGTAGTGCCACTCAAGACGCTCATTGGCGATTTCGCATCGCTGGGCATCGCAGCTGAGTACAAGATCAGCAGGATCGGCACTAAGGTGATGCTCCGGACGAAAGCGGAATACGAAATCGCAGTCAAATTCCTGAAGGATTCCAATGCGGAATACTTCACGCACGACATCCCCGGTGAAAAGCCCTTCAAAGTAGTCATCAGGGGTCTACCGGATGTTGATCCCAAGGCGATCGAAGAAGAACTCAAGGACCGGTACAAGCTGGCCCCAATCGCTGTCTTTCGGATGACGAGGCGAGACGAAAACGTGAAGACGTACCCGGATTGTCTTTTCCTGGTGCACTTCCAGAAGGGAACGGTGACGCTGAATGCGCTGCAGGCTATCCGCTCAATCTACTCCATAATCGTACGATGGGAGCCATACCGTGGAGGCCATCGCGATGTGACCCAGTGCCAACGATGTCTGAACTTTGGACACGGCACTCGCAACTGCAACATCAAGCCACGCTGTAGCAACTGCGCTCAAGAACACGCCACTTCCAACTGCCCTGCGGATGGAGCCGTGGCGTTAAAATGCGCCAACTGTGGTGGTGCTCATCAAGGTTCCGACAGACAGTGCTCCAAACGCGAGGACTTCAAACGCATCCGAAAACAGGCGGCAACTAACAACCAACCAGGACGCAAGAAGGACAAAGTCCTGGCATTTCGGACGGAGGATTTCCCGCCCCTTCGTGCTCCTCAGCAAAGGCAAGTGAATTCGCGGGTGCATTCCGCTCAAGCAACTTCCGGTGATTCTGCTGGCCAAAGCTCTCCATCCGGACGCGTGGTAGACAGGCACATCATCGACAACCCGCCGCTTGACACCGTGGAGGACATCGACCGAGCGTTGGCGGGACTCCACCAAGCCATAACCGTGGCTGACGAGGCGTGCGTCCGACGAGTTCCTGTGAGGGGTAAGTTTATTGCTATTGATTCCCACACCCAACTCTTAATTCGCCTGAGAAATGTTCGTAGACGCCAGTTTCAGAGGACTGGAGATCAAGCGAGGAAACGTGAAATGGCCGATCTGTACAAGGAGATTGCTTCCAGAATGGTCTCACTCCGGAACGAAAGTTTCGGGCGGCTTGTCCAGAATCTGGACGACCGCTCCAGACCATTCTGTAAAGTTGCCAAGGTCTTAAAGACGCACCCTAAACCCATTCCGCCACTAAAAGATGAAAATGATGACGATCGGCTCATAATCACCCCTCAGGAGAAAGCAAATGCGATTGGTGAGCATATTGCCAAATCGCACTTGCTTGGCTCCAACATCCAAAGTCCGCTCGAAGTTCAGGTTGAGCAATGCGTACTCAACCTTGATTCCTCCCCTTGTGCCATCCCTCCGGAGGATAGAATCACAGTGGAACAGATTTGCTCAGCGCTGAAATGCACCAAAAACATGAAGGCCCCCGGGTTTGACGGAATATTCAACCTAGTGTTGAAAAATCTCAGCATGAAGGTTCACTCTCTGCTGGCTGCTGTCTTCAACAGATGCTTGGAACTGCACTACTTTCCAAGTATCTGGAAGACAGCGAAAATCATACCTATCCGCAAACCCGGGAAGGACCCAACGCTAGCTTCAAGCTACAGACCAATCAGCCTCCTTTCAGCGCTGAGCAAATTGTTCGAGAAACTCATTCTCAATCGTTTGCCCAAGTTTGTCGAGGAAAATAACATTCTCCTTCCGGAACAGTTTGGGTTCAGAAAGGGGCACTCCACCAATCACCAGCTAGTGCGGGTGATGAATAACATCCGAAGTAACAAAGCTGTATCCAAGTCCACAGCCATGGCCTTGTTAGACGTTGAGAAAGCGTTTGATAATGTCTGGCACAATGGGCTTGTATACAAGCTCTGTAACTTCAACTTTCCATTACATCTGGTTAAAATCATCCGTAGCTACCTCCAGCAAAGGTCGTTTAAGGTATCGTTGAATGGTTGTCTTTCAGACACGTTTTCCATCCCAGCATGAGTCCCGCAAGGCAGTCTGCTGGGCCCCTTGCTTTACAGCATTTACACTTCCGACATTCCTCCCCTTGGAGACGGTTGCGTGTTTTTCCTGTTCACAGATGATACCGCAATAGCCGTCAAAGGAAGGATGCCTCGCGAAATAACGAACAAACTTCAACGATGCCTTAACGCCTTTGCTGATTATGCCACCACGTGGAAAATCAAAATCAATGCTTCCAAAACACACACAATCATGTTCCTCCATGGGCAATCACCCAAACTAAAACCGGCTCCCTCTTGTACTGTAATCATGGATGGCACAAGGGTTGAGTGGTCCGTAGTAAGTAACCTATCTCGGGATGTTGTTTGACGAAAAGCTCCTATTCCGCTCGCATGTGGAGAAAACCGTAGTCAAGTGTTCCGCCTTGGTTAGGTGTCTGTATCCGCTGATTTGCCGCAGATCCCGCCTCTCAAGGGTGAACAAACTGGCCGTCTACAAACAAATCGTAGCACCTGCGATCCTCTACGCAGCTCCGGTGTGGGAATCATGTGCACAGACTCACAGGAACAAAATTCAGGTAGCTCAGAATAGAGTGCTGAGGATGGTTCTTGATCGTCCTTTCGACACTAGAATAACAAATTTACATGAAGAGGCAAGCATTGCCAAAATAGATTCCAAAATTAACGAAATATGACTAAATTTGCACAAAAATCTAATTTATCAGAACATGTTTTGATAAGCAATTTGTATATAGTAGATTAGGTGTATATAGTAGTTGTAGGTTAGTTGTAGTTGTAAATAGTAGTTATAAGTAGTCTCCTTTTTTCAATTCAAATCAAACTAATCCCACTAAGGTGGTCATACTTTAAAAACAGGCCTGATAGGACTCGAAACTGTAAATAACAATTAAAATCTCAAATGTACTAAAGTTGAAAAGACGCATCTGTGTCACTTAAAAAATTCATACATGTAAACCACACAATCACAAGAAACAAAGATCATTTAAATGGCAAAAAAAAAGCCTCAGCTCATTACCGCTTCGAACGGTGTGGCACTAGGTCCTGCAGCAAGCAGGACTAAGTCAGCGGCTAAAGGTGGATCACGGCGTGTCCACCACAATGAGGAATGAGACTTTAAAAAACGTGCATGTTAAAAAGGAGGGACGTTGGATGTTAATGCATATATCATGCATCATAGCTAGCGATGAATAGATAGGTTCTACGGCATACTGCGGTCGTGTCTAGGACACAACCCTTTATTTTTTTGTAGATTTAGTTATTTATTTACCCCATCACCCTTCTGTAATGAGCATTGTGCCAGCTCTCAACTTTATAGTGTTCTATATCGTCCCAATTGAATTTGGATTCATCACTGAATAGCACGGTTCTCCATTTGGCTACATCCCAGTCCACATGCGTCCTAGCAATCAGCAACCGAGCCTTCCTTTGTTTGTTATTGATGAGCGGTTTCTTAGCCTGTCTAAAGCTGTGATGCATCCACCAAGCGTCGTTGAACAGTTAGAGGGCCAATACAATCAATCAATTTCAAAATGTTCTTTATATGACGGCTATTGCGGTATCATCTGCGAACTGGAAAAACACGCAACCGTCTCCGAAGGGAGGAAAGTCGGAAGTGTAAATGCTGTAAAGCAACGGGCCCAGCAGACTGGCCCTGAAAGACAACCATTCAACGATACCTTAAACGACCTTTGCTGGAGGTAGTTACGAGTGATTTTAACCAGATGTAATGGGAAGTTGAAGTTACAAAGCTTGTACACAAGTCCGTCATGCCAAACATTGTCAAACGCCTTTTCAACGCTGAGCAAATATGTTGTACTGCACTCACATCCACCGAAGGCACGACACAAGGGGAGGCATCTAGGTTTTGAACGCATTGCGCAACCTGATCTTCGAACGGACTTTGGATATTCGAGCCTAGCAGATGTGATGAAGCGGCATGCTCGCCGACCGCATTTGCTTTCTCCTGTGGGGTGATTAAAAGCCGATCGTCATCATTTTCGAATTTGAGAGGTGGAACGATGAGTTTGGGATGAGTTTTCAGGACCTTGGCTACCTTCCAGAATGGTCTGGAGCGATCGTCCAGATTCTGGACAACACGCCCGAAACTTTCATTTCGGAGTGAGTCCATTCTGGAAGCAATCTGCCTGTTCAGATCGGCCATTTCACGTTTTTTACCCAGATCTCCAGTCCTCTGAAACTGGCATCTACGAACATTTCTGAACCGAATCAGTAATTGGGTGTGGGAATCAATAGCAACAAACTTAGGAACTTGTCGAACGTATGCCTCGTCAGCCATGGATATGGCCTGTTGAAGTCCTTCCAACGCCGCCCGGTCGATGTCATCTACGGTGTCGAGCGGTGGATTTTCATCGATGTTGCTGTCCACCATTCATCCGCACTGCACTCAGTTAACATGGTGGTAGTCTTTACGCAGGCAGCTTCTAGCAAGAACCATGTTGACACCGACTTCAGTCACCACCGGTTGGTGGTCGGAGCTGAGATCGTTCTGCGCCTCCGGCTTGGATAGTCCGATGTTTGACAGGAAAAAGTCCAGGATGGAGGGATTTCCCGCCGGAGGGATGAATGTTCGTCCGGAAATTGCACAGTGTACAGTCCATGTTGTGCGTGGTCGAACAATACATATCCGTTCGGTTCCGCTGGTAGTTCCGCCAAGCTTCATGGAGGGCGTTCAGGTCGCCCCCAACGATGAATCGGGAGCTAGTACGGGTGATGGCGATCAGGTCGTGCTTTAATTGAATTCCTATTCCGTTGCTTGCGGTAAACTGGCGTGGGCAGTAAACAGCGATAAACCGGACGTTTCCGGTTGGTGATTCCACCTCCACACTAACGGCCTCGATGATAGAAGAGTGCGGATGTGGGACAGAGTGCAAAACTTGATTCCCTTTCTGACGATGACCACTACACCACCCCCTAGAAGTGGTGTGATCAAGCCGGATAATGTATTATTATTATTTAGCTTTATTTAGGAGGCTTTCAGCCTTAGGCTGGTTCGCCTCCGACGGATAATGTAGTGGTCAGGCAACCAGAAGCTGTCACCGGACTTTAGGTGGGTCTCGGTTAGGAGACCTACGTCGATGCTATATTTGCGGAGGAAGTCGGCAAGCTACATCTGTTTAGCAAGCGTTCTAGGTAGCTGCCAGCTCTCAACTTTATAGTGTTCTAGATCGTCCAAATTGAATTTGGATTCATCACTGTACAGCACGGTTCTCCATTTGGCTACATCCCAGTCCACATGCGTTCTAGCAAACAGCAACCGAGCCTTCCTTTGTTTGTTAATGATGAGCGGTTTCTTAGCCGGTCTAAAGCTAAACAATGATGCATCCACCAAGCGTCACTGAACAGTTCTAGGGGTAGTACTCAATTTCAAAATGTTCTTTATTTTGGATGACTTTGCAAACGGATCATTTTTAGATGAACGAGTCTCATTAGACGGTCCTGTTTTGCTGTTCTTTTCCGTGGGCGTCCAGCAGAAGCAACCGTTCCTCTTTATTTATAGCGCTTAATCATACGTGAAATAACTGAATTATGGATTTGCAACAAGATGCTTATATATTTTTGAGCTTGTCCACTTTGGTGACAATCTTTTGTTTGAGTTCATCACTGTGTACTTTACGCGACATTTTCCACCAAAGAATTTATCACTGCCGGAAAACTACTTTTAACTGCCGTTTTTCTGTGGCTGTACAAAATGACTCACCACGTGTAGTTAACCATAACAAATGTGGAATACGTATACCGTACAGTAAAAGTATGGACGCCTGTGAAAATTTGTTCCAATCGAACCGTCAAAATGCACCGCTTTGCTCGATTGGAACAGCTTTTTTCAGTTTTGTGGTGACAGTCGTCTATACTTTCACTAGAGGGCTTCGGTACGTATAGAGTTCTCCAGATGCTCAAAAGTGTGCGTGAGATCACGCGCTACCTTTTTAAGTAGTTGTGATCAAGGTTGCTGATCGTCACAGCGAGGCACAATTCGTTGTATATTCCTCTCGCCGTTGCTGAAGTAGTGCTGCAGGAGGCGGGCTCTCTTTTGTGCAAGAGAATTTATCTCCCACGAATGATGTTAAATAATTTTGTTTTGCGCTTCTTCTACATTCTCTCGTCTTTCGCTGAGTTGCGGCTTTAGGCAAATCAACAATCGCCACTCATCCGCTTGTTCGTTACTGGACGAGTTTAGCTGTGTTCATTCAATTCGATTGCTATTCGTTTCTGGGTAATCATCACAAAGAATGCAAGATTGCACTCGCCACGAGTGTTCACGGCGATGCGGTGTACTATGGTGGACGCTTGAGTGGTAGCTTGACGCTGCGCTGGAGCGAAGCATTTTCAATGAGATTCGGGGGTGACCCCGGCGTAGTGGTTAGCATCCATACCTCTCACGCCAAAGTCACGAGTTCAAATCTCACCCCCGGACAAGTCACGAATGACCCAAGAGCGTTAAAGTGACTATAATAAAAAAAAAAAAAAAAAAATCAATGAGATTCAATTCAATTTAAGAGAAACAGGAAACATTTTTTTTCCGGTTAGTGAAAATATTTTTTGATAAATTTCTCTTTCAATCTTATCTTAACTGGTCAAAGTTTCAGATTAATGTATCTTATCATTTTTGAGTTATTGAGTTAAGCATGATAATTTTCTTATCATTCCATTTTATGTATTAATTTTTTCTACGATGCTTGGTTTATCAGTAATTATTTTCAAAGTACCGTAAGACGGGGTGACATTGGGCCAAAATTGAAATATGTTTAATGAGGCAAATGCCTTGAATATACAGAAACTGATGACTAGATGAGGGTTACACGATCTTTAGCCATACATACGAAGTACATTGTGATCATAACCAAGTGCACTTCGGAATAGTTAGGTTATATTAACATATTTTAAGATATTTTAACCAAATTTGTGTTTTGGCTCATCATTGGTCTATTTTTTATTTAATTTTAATAAAATGAGATATCAATTTCAATCAACCATTTCCATGACAGTCGTACATATATCATTGATAAATATATTAAGATCTTTAAAAAAAAATCTTCTTTCTAAAATGTGAATAATGTAAGGTAGGGAACGAAAAATTTTGATTTTATGGCCCATTGTCACCCCCACTTTTTTTTTCCTCCGTTCGGGACATTGTAGTAAATCCCGTGTTCTTAGTTTAGTGCATGTCGTGTTACTCCATCACTATTGAGAAATGATGAAGTATTCGGTTTTAATACAGTTGTAATTCTTGCCTTCATCGCAAGAAATCGATTCTAATTGAAAGGTCCCGCTATTCATACCCTTCGGATAGTTGGAACACCCTCCAAAGGCGCGCCCCTTTGTCAGTCAAAATTTGATTCCAACAAAAATAAGCAATGGCACCGATAATGACCATGTATCAGAACCGTAGTCTTAACCACTTCAAACTATGGAACAACGAATAGGGGTAATTCATTAACTACGTAGACATTTAAGAAGTTATGCTTTTTTGGGAAAATCTTAAAACTTAAACTATAATTTTTTCGAGAAAAATAACAACCCCGAATTTTTTGTAACTATTAACTCTATCTAAAATTTTATAAAATTCTGATACTCTTTGACCCAAAACAGTAAAAAAAAAAAGATCTCAATCATCTTCTCGTACTTTTTAATTTTCTTACCCAAAATCACCTCTTTCTAAAGGGTTACGCACAGCTCCTTATTGTGTTCGATGATTTGAAATAATCCCAAATGGCATTTGTAATATTGGCACAATAGGTTTATTCATTTGCAATATACTTACCAAGATGCATTATTTGAACAATGCCATCCTCGTCCGTGAATGATTAGTTTATTCCAAATACCGACTTCGAATGCCGGGTGGCCGCATCAACCATAATTTCAGCGCCTCTGTGAATTAACGGAGGCAGAGTATTCTGGGAGAGTTTTAGACCGCATGCCTTTCACAAGGGCCCCAAAAGCAAATTGGCACCTTCCCATTCTGGATACCTTAAGGGAAGGTTGTGGTCTGTTACCATTTGTAACGTACCCAGAAGCACATAGCCCCTAGTGGTGTCCACTTGCACTTTTGTTGATATTCCACGTTTTACAGGTTTTTGTTGCCGGTCAATAGTCTCCTCCACAATATCTAGCCTCTGGGCCACTTCCAAGTGGCAAGCATTAATGTGCCGTCTGAAATTCCCCGGATTAAACACTTTTTGAATGTAGACGCATTTGCGATCTGCGTCTATATCGGCGAGGCAACGATATTTGCACCCACCGCCATCTTTTATTTCTTCCACCGCGTCACTTATCTTGCGTTTTAAACTTCCACGGTTCGTCTTGCTCATATTGGCAACTGGTAGTACTCGCCGCGAGTATTAAACTGACTCACCGTGAGCGTTCATTGAGGCCTGCACTCTTATCCGATCACACCAGTTCGTAAAGAACGAGAGAATGAAACGAAAGAGAATGCAAGGCAGCAGGAATACTCTTCGCACACAGGTCACTCACGAAGACTCGCGTAAATGGCATCGTTCGGTTCGTTCTGGATGTATGCTTTGCTTTCGTTATACCAAACGCATTCAGAGACGGTAAAGGCCCACGCACATTAGATCCGGATCGGACGCGTTGCGGCAAAGTGACATCTATTGTCTAACTGTCAAATTTACGTCAACGCAACGCAAACGGATCTAATGTGCGTGGCCCTTAAGCGCTTTTGAGTCGTACGATGCGAGTATCAGTAACCTTGGTTGTGATCAATGACATTTATATAAGGTCTGGGCCAACAGGCAGCTTGCTGGTGTTAGAAGCAAAAATGTTGTAAACATTGCTGAACATCTGCGAACAGATAGATATACGTCACTGCCGACATACTGAGAACAGATAGAAATACGTCACTGCCAACAGCTGTTTCGTGTAAAAAGATAAACATTGCAATATAATACGAACACCACTAACCATTTGCACATTTCACTAACACCAATAAGCCCCTTGGCCCAGACCTTATATAAATGTCATTGGGTTGTGATATCACGATACCATTTTGGTTCTTCTTCTTCTTCATTCTTATATATGGATGTTGGATTTTAGTGTCCGTGAGATTGCGCTTGGAGATCTCTATAGGTATAGGCTTCTCTGACGTTTGTGAATCACACAAGTATTAGTGCAGAACTTTGGGTAAATTCAAAGGTTTTCTTGCACTAATACTTATAATTTACCCCGAGTTCTGCACTAATACTTGTGCATTTCACAAACGTCAGAGACATCTATTGGGTTTTGTACCTTTGGGGTTAATCTCAATCTGATGACAGTTCAGTGGTACTGTTTACTTGGACATAGTCGATTTTTTCTTGGGTAAATTTTCTCGATATTTTTGTAGACTGAACGGCGCCGGTGGTGTAGTGGTAAGCGTGATTACCTCTCACCCCAGCAGGCCTGGGTTCAATCCCAGTCGGCGACGCCGGGATGTTCTGAGGCATAACATCTCTGATCACGCCTTCCTTCGGATGGGAAGTAAAGCCGTTGGTCCCCGGTTCATGAGTTGATGGGTCGATAGGTAGGGTCCAGGTGTGGGAGCTGCCTTCCTGGCACGTCGGTAGCATTGGTGCTCAGCACGGAAAACAAGATCGACAAAAAAAACATACCAAAGGAAAAAAAAAAAAAAAAATTGTAGACTGCAGTGAGATGTAAACCACACTTTTGCAATGTCCACGAGCAACATCCTTTCACCGTACATTTCCTCGACAATTTTCAAGTTAAATTTTTTTCAATAAGACGGCCAAGTGCTTGTAAACAGTACCACTGAACTGTCAAAAAGGTTCAGCCAATTAACACTGAGTTCATTCTTGACGGCACGCTGCAGAACCTAATTGCATAATGTGTAACAGTTGATTAGCTTTTGTCGCTTGTCGACGAGGGTTTTTTCAAGTTTGAAATCACTTTTACCGATTAATACAATTGAGTGCATGTACACCGAGGCAAAAGAACGTAAGAATTCCATAAGAACCACTTATGAATATTAGCAACAAGAAATCGGTATGAATTTCATAGATATGCCTTATGAAAAATAATGTCGACAAAAAAATAATAAAATGGAGTAGACTGGGAACCGAACCATGGACGTTGAAATTACGGGACTTATGTCTGGACCACTCGTCTGTCGACGCTTGGGTAAATGGAATGGCTAAACGCGTATCAGAGCTACCTTATGTTAGACGAAAATCTTTCATAAGTCGCGCTTATGAAATGTGTCGTTCATAAGTCGAGCCTTATGAAATTCTTAAGTCTAGTTGCCGCAGTGTATCTTAGCACATACTTAAGCTGGGTTTAGACAGGGCAAGTCAATTGCTCAAGTCAGTTGAATTCAACTGACTTGAACGCGAATTGAACTTGTAAACCATGCCATTCAACTGACTTGATCAACTCACTTGAATTGAAAAAAAAAAGATAAACCAGGCTTAACTTTTCAAGCCAATTGAATTCAACTAAGTTGATCAAATGACTTGCTTAGTCTAAATCCAGCTTTAATTGTAAATGAAAAAGCCCCTTGTTCGCTACGAAAAAAGTCATCATTAGTATGTTTCGCAAGTTTTTACCACTAATATCGTTTAATGATGAGCAGTTGCTTTACATTGGTCCAACAATACACATATCAAGCTGAGCATTGCATTAGGTCCTAAGTGACATTGATCGATACAAAGATACAAAGAGAAAGTCGACGAAGAGAATCTGTCAATGTTACTTAGGACCTAATGCAATGTTAAGCTTGATATTTAAAAATGCTTTGTAAATCAGCTTCGGATTCCTCCGGTATTTAGCATTGAATTCCACTGGAATTTAACCTAAAAATGTCAGCCTCAAGCAGAGTCGGTGGGGAACCCCCCGCATGCTTCTTTATTTTAACGATGACCTTAGGGGCTGTTCATAAACTTCATTGACTGTTTAGGAGCGGGGGGGGGGTTGGCAATTATCCACGGCCCATACAAATGGAGTGGAAGTTGTTCAGCTTCTAATACCTTGTTCAGACTATAGAGTTAAAATATGTTATAATAATTGTTGACACGAAAATATCATCAAGCCTTATATCATGTTAAAACCCTGTAGTCTGAACAAAGTATAAAACTGTATTGCATTGGTGAATTCCAACTGAAAATTGTTGCTTCGAATATCAATTAAAATGCTTGAAATCCCTCTACTGTTGATCGATTGATTTTCGTTTAAGTCTTTGTCAAAATCGATTCCTTGTACGTCAGAAATAAAAAACCTATATAGCAGCGTTATTTAAAAACAATCTATCTGTCAAATTTTAGGGAAAGTTCACCAAATGGAACACAGACAAACTAATTTCCACTTACATTTGACAGTTGAACAATTTTCAAATAACCATGCTTTTCAACCGTACTTATTTCTGAAAGACAAGGATATAATTTTGACGATCACCTGGTCGATGAATAACACAAAAGCAGCGGGATTTTCGAACATTTTAATTAATGGTCGAAACGTCAACTTTAACATGCCATAGCATAAATGGCTGTTCGGAAATCATACATTTTCGAAAAATCGATCTTCGAACAAAAATCGGTTATAAATGGTGGCCAGAATTTATTTTCACACATGTTAATAATTTCTATTTAAGCAACTTTTCCGCCTCTTAGGGAATTTTTCGGTGGCAACCTTCGTCACTATCTGAGTATGGTGCTGGTGCCAAATTTATCTACAATTAAGCTTTGTTTTTACCATGGACTTCAGCCTTCAATACCTCCGGTATTTATCCTTGAAATTGCTTAAAATTCAAAATTGATTTGATTTCCTTTAAAATTTATCCTTAAATGTCCCTCGAATTCATGTATTAATCTCATCGAATTCTTCAAATTACCTTCATGAAGACCACTGCAATTGATTCTTTGAAATTCATCAATTACTTCAATTCTATTCAGAAGCGCTTCACTATATCCAGTTCTCAAAAATGATTCCAAACGTGTGAAGCTTTCTGATATTTATTTCTCCACTAGTTATGTGCCAAAAACAAAACATCCTAACCTCGAGAAATGACCAATTCCCCAACGCAAACGTTTATCATGAGCTACACCGACAATGAGAGGCATCAGACGGTGATGGCGGTGGAGTCTTTCATCGAAATTACACAAATTAGTATCGCTCTAATTCAATATCCAATCATCGGAAGGTGCAGGGATCCTTCTTGTTTTTTGCTTTACTTTTCCCCTACTGCCTACCCCATATACCAATTGACTGCCGGCCTAGCTGGCCAGTTGTGCCAGAGTTGGCTGGTTGGCTTTTGGTCGTTTGGTGATGAGTTTAACTTCACGGTTCATGGTTCTCGTTCGCTCGTCCGGTCGTTTCTCTTCAACGAGGTACAGGATAGCGAACATGGCAGCAGCATCAGGAAGGAACATTTTTACGATCCACCACCCACTAATCGAACGCTCGTTAAAGGTTGAATGCCTTTAGTAGTAGCGCAGAGCAATGTACGCAGCGCTGATGCTATAGAGGAAATGAGTCTACGCTCTGGCTCAGGGAAGGGAGGACGACGCAAGTAACGTTCCTTCGGCATCAATATCCGTCGGGTTTGCCTGATGATGGAAGCTGCTGATGCGAGAAATTGGTGAGATGAAGGGAAACTGAATCAATTCAAGAAAATCAACCTATCCAATATATTGGTGGTATGCTTTTCGATTGGCTGCTCGAGCTGCTGTAGATGCTGCTCCTCTATCGATGAGTGATAAAACAACAACCTAATAGAAAACGAAAATCATAAACAGCTCGAAATGCTCAACTTACCGGATGCCGAATGAATAATTTATGGTGCGTTTCTTCTGGTTCCCATTCCATTTAGACAAATGTCCATGAAATTCACTTGACTTGAAGACGGATGACAGGCAATAAAATGTACGGATGGTAGAGTCCGCTTTCATTAGTACTCGCAAAAGTCTTCAAATGTTACTAACACTGATGTTAAAAGTTATGTTGAACATTAATGGTTCTAAAACAAGTCTCCGGCATTGTTCCTACAGTATCATTGAATAAAACTTAGGTCAAACAAAAAAACCCCGTCCCTCAACATGAGACAAATGAAATGGAAATGAATTCGGACAGAAAGGAGATGAATCGTTTCTTATAGGAGTTGCCGTCGTTCGCAAATTTTATCTGCTCCATCTCCATTTGCGTGTGAAATGCATTAAGCTAGACTAGACGGAGAGCATAGGCCCATCTGCCTCTAACGAACAAAAAATTTGAAACAAGCAGACTGTATGGCGCCGGCCTCCTGTGGAGGACGAGCCTCCCGAGTGGTAAAATGTGAACAACTGTTGGAGCCATTCCTTCCACCAATTTTCCCCTCGGGCAGTCATGAGAGTTAGAAACTTAGCCACACGACGACGGCGTCGACGACAGTCCTCACACGCAATAGGACTGGGTCGAAGTTTAATTTTGGCCGACGGTTGTCATCGACGGAAATGCCTTCTCAAAAGGGACAGCAGTTCTATAAATCATTGTTACTAGTATACTTTTGGAGTTTTTTTTTTATATTCTGGCTGAAGGACGACAGCTTTTTCGCGTGAGAGGGATGAGAATACGCTGAGTAATGAGAAATGGCCCCTGGAAATAGGGTCATGTCAGGCTCTAATGGAGATGTGTGATATATTGCCGATGTCAACCTGTGAAAGTTAATGGCGAAGTTGATGGTCTTTGGTGGTGTGTCGTATCGAGTTTTGATACGCTCTCTCCACACGATATTAGGTGCGACTTGCAGATTTTGACATGTTTTTTGTCAAATATTGAATCTTTTATGAATTTACTTTCTCTTATTACGAATATCCAATTAGAGCAAAAAATTAGAGTTACAAAATTGGAATATAATTTTTACCTCAGAAAAGCTTCATGGTTGATGGGTCTTCAATTACAGAAATCCTCCGAATAGGAAGGTGGGTGGTGCCACTACAAAATGATATCCCCCGGTGGGTGGTGAGCTACAAAATGGTGAGTTGACAACCTGGAAGGAGCGGAATACCTAGCCCTGGTCCTCACAAGTTCCTACTTCACGCCTCACGCTGCTGCTCAAATAAAGGGCGAACACGAAATTATTGCGACACCGAAAATGTCATGCCAATTTTCTTATAATGTTTAGAATCAAACCAAAATTTTAGGGTAGTTTTATATATATATTTACTTCAAAAATCATAAGAAAAGTTAATCGATGGAGCCTTGAGTGTAAAATTGAACGCATTTTCGCTTGATGCCCTCCATCAAAGTCTTTACAGTGTCATCCGGTACCAGTTTCTCAGTTTTCTTAACATGTCCTTCTCGTCTTTGACTGTCTTCTTGCTCTTCCGAAGTTCCCGCTTCATTATTGCCCAGTACTGCTCCACCGGGCGCAGCTCCAGACAGTTTGGCGGATTCATGTACTTTGGAACAAAATGGACAGAATTGGCCTCATACCACTCCAGGACACTTTTAGAATAGTGGCATGATGCCAAATCTGGCCAAAATAGCGGAGCTTCATCGTGCTGCTGCAAGAACGGCAAAATGCGCTTCTCGAGGCACTCATATTTGTAGATCTCGCCATTTACTGTGCCTTTTGTCACGAAAGGCTCACTCCTCAGTCCGCAAGAGCAGATGGCCTGCCAAATGAGATATTTGGAGGCGAACTTCGACATTTTCTTCTTCTTAAATTTGTCTTCCACATCGAACTTGCTCTTGCCGGTGAAAAACTCCAACCCCGGAATTTTCTTAAAATCGGCTTTTATATACGTTTCGTCGTCCATCACACAGCAGCCATATTTTGTCAGCATCTTCTCGTAGAGCTTCCGTGCCCGAGTTTTAGCCGTCGATTGTTGCCGCTCATCGCGGTTTGGGAAGTTCTGTACCTTGTATGTATGAAGTCCAGCTCTCTTCTTTGCATTCTGGACGTAGCTCTGCGACATGCCGATCTTTTTAGCCAAATCACGGCTTGAGACGTTGGGATTTGCTTTAATCATCCGCTTCACCTTTCGCTCCGTCTTTTTGTTCTCCGGTCCCGGTTTTCTTCCAGCTCCTTTGCCGTGGTCCAACGTCAAATGCTCCTGGAACCGCTTCAACACTCTGGAGACGGTTGAATGGTGAATGTTCAACATTTTTCCCAACTGCCGGTGCGACAGGTCAGGAAATTCCAGGTGTTTGGAAAGAATTTGTTCTCTCAACTCGCGTTGGTTCACCTCCATTTTCGTTGAATCGAAAAACACGACTTCGAGTTTGACAGCATGTACACAATACACATCAATGAGAAAGTATGCATAATTTGGTTGATTTTTACCCAATGGTAAAAAAGTTATGCCCTGTTGAATGTGTCGCAATAATTTCGTGTTCGCCCTTTACCCATAAATAAGGGTATTCGAGAAAATCCAGTAACGTCTAGAGGCCAGAAACCGATGTTTGACGTCATTTTAAAATCCAAGATGGTGACTTTGGTTCAGAAAAAGTGTGAAATACTGTCAAATATTGATCAATAGGGGTATTTTTGGAATCGGGGTGACATCTAGAGGCCGGAAAACGATGCCCGTCGCCATCTTTAAATTAGAGATGGTGGCCTCCGATTTCAGAAAAAGTGTCAAATACCAAGCACCCCTATTCTGTGAGTTGTGACACTCTGTCACTAGTGAGGTGAGAAAAATCACGTCGTGTGAAGTGATCCTCCATTTGATTTGCACAGAGAGTCTCCTCACACGGCGTAAATTTTGCCACCTCAATAGGGATGTTAGTACCGATCAGGTCATTGAACGGATGATTCCTCTTGTTATAACTCATCACTGAGAAAATAAATTCCTTAGGAGTAAAAAAAAGTTCATATCTCAATTTATGAATTCGGCCAAGCCTAGCCTATGGCTAAAAATCTCGTTTATAAAGATTAAAAATAAAAAAAAAACTTCCTTAGAACTGAAAATTGCTTATCTTAATCAATCCATTTTACTAGTAAGTTCAGCATAGTTTTTATATGCATGCATAGCTGTATACCCCGCCGGAAAAGAAATTTCTTCCAGAATATACATTGCTTCACTGAGTTCCGTGCCAGATTACAAACTCTCGTGAAACTTATGACGGCATATCCTTTATTACCGAATGTTTTTTTTATAATCTCGTTACTGCTATAAAACTTCAATAAAACAAAAATTGTTGCTTGGGAGATTGCGTGAAATATCAAATGCATAGAGAGTGGAGGCAAAAATCATTAGCGCTATTGTCGTTCATCGGGTGGAAATCGTGGAAAGATGCATAATGAATTCCGTAATGACTCAGATCTCGCTGCGCCAGCAAAATGAATTTGAAATAATGAAATAATGAAATTGGGTTGTTAGCGAAATGCTTAAATAAAACAGCAAAAAAAGGTTATCTTCCATTTAATTCCACTTAATTAATGTTGGTATCCATGGTAACTAATAAAAACCAAAGATTTAAGTAAACTGAAGGAGAAAAATCTATACAACTCTCTAATAAGGAAAATCCCAAAGGCTTGGTAGCCATCATAATGAAATAATTAAATTGGGTTGTTAGCGGAATGCTTAAATAAAACAGCAAAAAAAATTCCTTATTAGAGAGTTGTATAGATTTTTCTCCTTTAGTTTACTTAAATCTTTGGTTTTTATTAGTTCGATAGGTTCCGATTCAACACATTGTAGTTTCATTTTTATACCTATGATCTTGACTTTTTTAACCTAGGGGATGAGTACTTAATGGGGTTAGATTTTGATAAGTTCTTTAGTGGGAATGACACTGATGAAGACTGCACATTGTAGTAATCTGTCATGGATACCAACATTAATTAAGTGGAATTAAATGGAAGATAACTTTTTTTGCTGTTTTTAAAATTAATTTGATTTTTTGCAACTGTGGCCCCGACTTGAAGTGAAAGTGTAAAAAGCGGAGGAAGCAGTTTTCGAGTCATTAATTGCGTCAATTGAAACAAGTCTTTGCTTCAAATGAAATGAACTGATGATCTTGACGAAAGAAACAAAAGATAGCCAAGTCATGTTTGACAGGAGGAATTTTCATCGTGACTCGACAACAAGAAACACAATTATGGCATTGCTCGAAATGAAGCGATTCTGTGGAGAATTCATGTTCTTTGCTTTGTTTTGAAAATGCAGAGCCCTGGTTTCAATTTGGAAAATTGAATCGCCTAAACTCGGAAAGTATCCAGTGCAGTGCAGTCCATGTTCACAGTATTTTAGCAAATTACGTTTGACGATACTTTTATGTATTGTTCAATCAACAATCGAATAACAGTTGCTATCCATCTCTCGAACCGATCAGTGGCTTTATCACCAGACACTATATTCGGGATTCTTTTGTGCGGCGTGCGAGCGTGTGCTTTTTACTTTACTATGAAAGTGGTACGAGAAAACTGTATCGTATTAGACACATCGATCCTTCCCAAGCGACCGTGTATTTCGGTCATAGAAACATTCATGGACAATGAGCTGCAGCTCGATATGTCGCTTGTGACAAGTATCCAGCCTCACAACGTAAAGAACGGGCTATGCGAGACAAGGACGCGGCCGACAACATTGCTTTTTTTTTTTTTTTTTTTTTTTTTTTTTTCTATCGAGCCTCAAATGAATTCGGTCAAAAATTTCTAGAGTTTTTTTTTCTTTTTTTTTATTACCTACAATTAATGTTTTACAATTTCTTTTTTCTTCTTGTTTCATCTTTTCTTTTCTTTCTTTTCTTTGTTTTCTAGCTTCTCTTAACCTAACTTAAAAAACTAGCGTTAAATTTGGGAAACCGGTTATCCGCGGCGTACTCGGGGTTATTATCGCTCTCATTTTTATACACGCAAACCCACACACTCCTTTTATCATTCATTCAATTGGACACGAACACACTTTTAGAACAGGGTAGGGAAACTTAACCTATTTAAATCTAATAT
Organism: Ochlerotatus camptorhynchus; assembly: GCF_037179485.1. NCBI lineage: Eukaryota > Metazoa > Arthropoda > Insecta > Diptera > Culicidae > Ochlerotatus > Ochlerotatus camptorhynchus. The sequence continues at coordinate 1,243,401 of NW_027040902.1, forward strand.
TAGTAACTTTTATTTTTTAACAAATATTCAGGAAAGTCCCAAAGTTTTTCCTAACCAATTCTTTATGATGCCGTCTGAATTCCCGAATTCCTCTTTGAAAAACAAATGAACTAGCGTTCGGGTGTTTCTGTATACAGAAAGAAATACAGTGGATTACCAACCAAGATGCTGCTTTCTGGAGGGGGTTATCAAAGTCTACTTCCCAAGTTATGAAATTTTCTAATTTTTCAAATTGTATACAGTATTTATTTTTTACTATTTTGGTAACCTATTCTCTAACTTCATTTGAAGATTCACACCGGTGTATCCTACGATCATTGCTATCAAGTGTTTGGTTGCCACATCGTTCACAAATATTGTATATTGCTTTTATATTATACAGCTCCATTTTTTGCCTATTTGCAACCAGGTCATTGAATAAAAGAAACAGTACAGATCTATCTTCTGCCAACAAATAAGAATGATTCAAAATTTTCCAATGAGAAATCCAACTTACTTCAGAAAAATTGGTTTGCACATGTGGGACAACTCCTTGCTGATGGATAAATAAGCGGTAAAGTTGCCAAGCAGAATCTATTCCACTATCCAATTGAACCGCTTTTTGAATCCACTCTTTTCCATTCCGTGTTAGCTTAGGCAAGTATTTAAAGTTCAGCAAATACTTTTCTCCAATACATTCGTCGTTTTGCAGGATAAAGCTGAGCCAGATACCATAGCTTGGACAGGATAAATGTATTCACATACCACACCTTCTCAAAAAACACATATTACGGAAGGAAACTAACCATATTCTGTGTTTCATTTCATTAATTAATTTTTCGTAGTTGATATCAACTGTATCGTTCCAAGTACTTTTGAAGGTAACTCTAAGCAATCTCAAACTTTCAGTTTCTGCTACTTGGAAAAGTCCACCATTGCAGTTATTTAGCCGCATGAATCGTGATTTTTGTAAATTTATACTAATTCCCGAAAACATTGAGAAAGATGCAATGATATGTAGAACTTTATCAAGCTCTTCTGAGTTTCGAAGAAATACCGTGCCGATTCAAATTTCGGACACTTAAGCTCGAATTTCGGACACTTTTAAAAGTTGATTATCTCGGTCGAATATGATCCACATGTCTTGTAAATTTTAAATTTTTTTGACTAGTGCCCTCCACGATCATCTAACATTATTACTTTGTTTCTAACTGGATGTAATATTTAATTAAAAATGAAAGTGTCCGAAATTTGAATCGTCCGAAATTTGAATCGTCCGAAATTTGAATCGGAACGGTACATTCAAATCGTCCGCAAATGCAATTACTCTCAGGAATGTGTCATACACAAGGACCCCGAGCACGCTTTGATCAATAATCCTAATCAGTGGTTCTATACAGGGTGCCTTCCACTCATTTTGGCTAAAAAAAATGTTTTATTAATAATAAGACTAATAAGATACTATGATGATATTTTGTATGTGTAAGTAACAAGAAAAAAGTGTAATGTTTGTGTTTGACGCATAAAACCTGCAAATTTAGCTTTGCCAGAGTCACAATGAGCGATTTTCTAATCGCCTCTTCGCGAAGAGTGAAGAGCGAAGAGTGGGTGAGATAAATGACAAAATCGCTTATTGCGGCACTCGTGTAGCAAAATTGGCAGGTATTATGTGTCAAACACAAACTTCACAATCTTTTCTTGTTGCTTACACAACCAAAATATTACTATAATATCTTATTATTCTATAATTTAATAAAACATTTTTTTATCCAAAATGAATGGAAGGCACCCTGGTTCCATACAAGGTTGCAAATACTCATTTCAGCTAAAATAATGTTTTTCGGAATAATAAAACCAAAAGATGGTATGATGACATGTTTTACTTGTAACTTACAAGAAGAAGTTACAAATTATGCGTTTGAAACATAAAACCTGTAAATTTTGCTTTCTACACCCAACCGGTGGATGTAAGATTCGCTTACAATTATGGGGGATTCATCATCAGAGGATGTAAGTGGAGACCGCATGAACCGAGGATGCGATATACCTAGCTGCGGTCCAATGCAAGAAAATTGGAGACCGAAAAATGTAGAGTGTATTAGTGAGGTAAATTTATTATGTCGAAAAAAAATAGGAAAAAGGTTGCCGACTGGACTCGAACCACGAACGTTTCGATTATCAGACCTGTGCTTTCTCCACTGCTCTCTCCATGCTTCTGAATATGGATAGCCTAAAAGCAAACAAGAAGCGTTCCTTTCCTCTCACACTCGACTTCGAATGCTTTTTCTGCTGGAGAGATTCGCGGCAAGGGTGTGCGTCGTTCTACCATGTTATACATAAAAAATCAAGGCAAACGCTTGCTTGTGTAGGTGAAAGCACAGACAGAACACGAAACAAAAAAGGCAAAAAACCATTACATCGCCTGTAAGGTCAACTTCTAACATTCGCTGCGATGTTCATGAGCAGAGGATGATAGGAAATGGAACTAACATTCATTGTAATAGATTTTTGGTTTGCGTGTATGAGTCACAATTAGCGATTTACTGATCACTGAGTGAGTGAGTGAGTGAGTGAGTGAGTGAGTGTATGAAAAATCGCTGATTGTGACTCTCATGAAGTGAAATAAAAAAATTTAATATGTCAAACACATTCTTTGCAACCTCTTCTTGTATTTTACCTATTCAAAATATGATCATAGCATCTAATTATTTCATAATCTAAAAAAAACATTGTTTTAGCTGAAATGAGTATTTGCAACCTTGGTTCCATATACAAAATAAATAGTAACATGCTCAGCGGGCATCCTTGTCTGACAGATGAGTTAATTTGTATTTCCCTCGTTAAAAATCCATTGTACAAAACTTTAGAAGCTGCTTTCCTTTATAAATGCTGGATGCATTGATTCAGCTGACCTGGAAACCCGAATTTTTCCAGCACTTTCCAAAGGAATTTGTGATCTACTTTATCAAAAGCCTTCTCCAAATCAATGCTCAACAGAAGCCCTTTAAAACGTTACTGTCTGTAGCTTTTGTCATAATCCTACGTACATCTTTCAAATTGTCTATGCATGATCGACCAGAAACACATGCACTTTGTCCAGATCCTATTAATTTGGCAATATGTTTTTGAGTTCTGTTATAAACAATCTTGGTGAAAAGTTTATAATCAGTGTTAATTAATTAATTAATTTAGCTTTATTTAGGAGGCTTTCAGCCTTAGGCTGGTTCGCCTCCAAAGATTATAATCAGTGTTCAATAAACTGATTGGCCGGTGATTGTCCAAATTTGTCAGGTCACCTTTTTTGGAACCAAAGTAATTATTCCATCTGTGAATTCCTTGGGTGGAATACACTGTCCACTCAGGTATAAGTTGAACAACTTTACTAAGTCAGATTTTAACAAATCAAAATGGCCAATGTAAAATTCATAGGTCAAACCATCTGGGCCTGGTGATTTCTTCTTGTTACACATCTTCAAAGTTTCCCAGAGTTCTTCTTCGGAAATGTCCTGGAGAAGATCTATGCTGTCTTCTGCTGATAATGTTTTGGTAATTGAGTTCAATGGGTTCTCATATCTGTCTGTGTTAGGATTTTCTGATGTTCCTCTGTAAAGGTTCGAAAAATGTTCATGCACCAATAATCCCAAACGTGTACTATCTGTTGCCAATACTCCTTCATGTTTTAATTTCAGACCAAAAGCATGTCCACGATGAACTGCATTTGAAAGTTGATAAATTGTCATTTTTTCACCTTCTGCAATCGAATTCGATGAAATTTTATCTCCCAAATTCTTAAGACGGTTCTGTTCAAGATCCATTAATTTTGACTTATTTACAGCAATTTCATTATCAACATCCTCCCCGCTAGCTTGTTTGTCAAAATACTCGAAAAGTTTATTCGACAGACATGCTTTCGAAGCTCTGTTAGACTGGTTCAAGTGCCAACTCTCTGATTTGTAGAACCTCTTCACCTTTGATTTGAAGCAGTAGTTCCACCACGCACTAAGATCAGTCTGGTACATTGTTCTGTTTAGTAGCTTGTTGTATTCAATTTTGAATCTATCCTTGATTTCAGGGAACCCAAGTAAGCTCGGGTTAATCTTCCAGTAGCCCCTACCACGTGACATGATTTGCTCTTTCTTTAGCCTAGTAACACACAATGGTGATCCGAAAAAGTTACTGGTAAAGTTTTGCAGTTGGACACATCACATAAAATATCCTTCGATACATAAAACCGGTCTAATCGTGAAGCTGATTGATTTCTGTGAAAAGTGAATCTGTTCGTTTTCATTGACTTTGCAACGTCTTTCAACGAAAAAAGTTCAACCAAGTTTTTAAGTCCATTTGAAAAGTTTTTGTGCAATCCCTTTGAATCACCCTCCTCTAAGATACAATTAAAATCCCCTCCGAGCATCGTTGTGGTGGTTCCAGGTTTGTTCAAATGAACTGCTAGGTTTTCTGTAAACAATTTATCCCTCTCTTTCCTCATGTCATTTCCTGAATGAGCATAAATATTTATAAAATTTATATCGTTAATCACAAAAGATACAATTCTTCCCGTGGGATCCAGTACGAAATTAGAATAACTAAAGCATTTCCTAATCAGCACAGCTGTACCTTTTTTGTTCGTACTAATGTTGACCAAAGCATTGTGTGATGCCATAAAAGAAAAATCAATATAACTTACTTCCTGTAGGAACACAATGTCGACATTTTGTTCATTTATAAACTCTCTCAATAGATTCTTATTTACTAATGTATTAGTACTGTTAAGGTTGACCGTTGCGACTGAACAAACAAAGTTCATTGTGTTAGTAATGGTTTAGCTATTTCACACTTTTCTCACCGGCTTTGCTGGTATTGACATTGAGTGACCTAGAGCGTCGAGCTTGAGCCAGAAGAAGGCTGCTCTCAGCAGATGGTACAATGATTTGTTTCGTGGATATCGCATCGGACTCTGACGATTCAGAATCCTTCCGTTTGGGTTGACGTCCTCGCTTCTTCTTGCAGATTTCTTCGAACTTTATCTCCACATCCTCACCATCTCCATCTTCTTGATTTGCTGTAACCTGGATCGATTCACGCTTGTCGCCATCTTTTGTGACTGTTTGTATCGCTTCGTTTTGCTGCCTCAGTACAACCATGCCAAACTCTGACGGTTGTTGAGCCATAACCCCGTTCAGTACCACATTCGCAAACGATCCAGAATCTTTGTTGTTCCTGTTCCCTTGGTCATTTTTTTTTTTTTTTGTAATTACTTTATTTGTACAGGCTCAATCGAATAAACTTTACAGAGCCGAGTTATCCTTTGCGTTATACATTATTACTGTCTTAAATTTAAAGTTAAAGGAACTGGACCGAGTACTGGATGGGAAAAGGGAAGAAGGAGGTTTGAAATGTGGTTTACGATACAACTATTTAATTAATCCTAAAGCATGAAATTATTTCTATTCATCTTGAAAACAAACATTTAAAAAAAAAAACCACGTACAAAATACAAACTAAACACAAGGTTAATCAAACTTACAATCTAAGGTTAATATCCTTAAAGTAAACATATATGAGTTTCATAAACTCCAGATCGCGTCTAGCCAAAATATCCCGAACTGGAACATTAGGTTGTCTACCTCGAGCCCGAAGGGAATCATAAAAATGTGATCTGACTCCACGATACTCCGCACAAGACCAAAGGATATGATCAGCGTCCTGGTAACCTTGTCCACATTCACAGAGATTGCTGTCTCCCAACCCCACACGGAACAAGTGAGCGTTTAGACAATAGTGATTGGACATGAGACGAGACATCACGCGTATGAAGTCTCGACTCAAGTCCAACCCTTTGAACCATGCAAACTTCGACACCTTAGGGATAATTGAATGTAGCCATCGTCCCAAGCTCCCTTCACTCCATTGATGTTGCCGGCTAACGAGCGACTGCTGACGATAAATAGAGAAAAATTCACTATAGGCGATCTGTCGATCATAAATGTCGCCTTCCATAGCGCCCACCTTCGCAAGTGAATCCGCCTTCTCATTGCCGAAAATTGAGCAATGCGAAGGGACCCATGCGAAGGTGATGATGAAAGCGCGCACTGATAAAGCACTAAGCAGTTCTCGTATTTTCAAGAGAAAATACGAGAAGTGCTTTACCGGCCTAATGGAACGGATAGCCTCGACAGAACTGAGACTATCCGTAAAAATAAAGTAGTGGTCTGGAAGAAGTGAAGCAATAGTTTCCAAGGTGTAGTGAATTGCTGCCAGTTCAGCCACATACACAGAACAAGGAGCTTCAAGTTTTCGAGAGGCGCTATGAAATTCATTAAATACACCAAAACCAGCGGACTCCTCTATTAGAGATCCATCTGTGAAAAACGTTCTTGCAGAATCAACATGGCCAAACTTTGCAGCGTATAATGACGGAGCAATCATAGGACGATGATGCTCTGGAATTCCGCGGATTTCCTGCGTCATAGATAAATCAAAATTCACTGAATTGCCGAAATCGGAGAAGACTACACGATTGGGAATATTTCTTGAAGGGCTGACATCCTGTGTTAAATATAGGTAGTACAAAGTCATAAAACATGTTTGAGGATTTAGCTCCAGAAGCTTCTCAAAATTTTCGATCACCAGTGGGTTCATTACTTCGCAACGGGTGAGGAGCCTCAGAGATAACTCTGAAAAACGGACGGATAGTGGCAACATGCCCGCCAGCACTTCGAGACTCATAGTATGAGTCGAGTGCATGCATCCTAACGCGATACGAAGACAACGATACTGGATCCGTTCCAGCTTGATGATGTGCGTTTTAGCTGCCGACTGGAAGCAAAAACTGCCGTACTCTAAAACCGATAAAATCGTTGTCCGGTACAACGTCAGAAGATCTTGTGGATGGGCTCCCCACCACGTTCCGGTAATTGATCGAAGGAAATTGATCCTTAGTTGGCATTTTCTTCTCAGATACTCAATGTGGGATCTCCAGGTGCATTTGGAATCGAACCAGACCCCGAGATATTTAAAAGACATGGAATGAGTGATCGGTTTACCCAAAAGTTGAAGCTTCGGTTGTGCTGGGCTATGCTTCCTAGAAAAAACGACCAACTCAGTTTTCTCCGTGGAGAATTCGATACCTAGCTGAATAGCCCAAGTAGACAAATTGTCCAAGGTATCCTGTAAGGGTCCTTGCAGGTCAACCTCTTTTGGCCCTGTGATAGACACTACGCCATCATCTGCAAGTTGCCTCAACGTGCAATTGTCACTAAGACAATTGTCAATTTCTCTAACGTAGAAATTGTACAAAAGGGGGCTTAAACATGAGCCTTGGGGGAGACCCATGTAGCTAAATCGAAAAGCTGTAGAGTTTCCATGAGAAAAGCTCATATGTTTTTCTGACAGCAAATTGTACAAAAAATTATTCATTAATGGAGACAATCCACAAGCGTGGAGTTTCTCTGAAAGAACTTCAACGGATACTGAATCAAAAGCCCCCTTGATATCCAAGAACACAGAAGCCATTTGCTCTTTCTTAGCAAAAGCTACCTGAATTTCCGAGGAAAGCAACGCGAGACAGTCGTTCGTTCCCTTACCCCTACGGAAACCAAATTGAGTATCTGAAAGAAGGTGGTTCGTCTCAACCCATTTGTCGAGGCGAAAAAGGATCATTTTCTCCATCAATTTCCGAATACACGACAGCATCGCGATGGGCCGATACGAATTGTGATCCGACGCGGGTTTATCAGGGTTTTTAATGGCTATCACCCTTACTCGTCTCCAATCGTCGGGAACAATATTGAGCTCCAAGAACTGATTGTACAAGTTCAACATGCGCCTCTTAGCGACGTCTGGGAGGTTTTTCAGCAAGTTGAACTTGATTCTATCAGATCCCGGGGCAGAATTGCCACACGAAAGGAGAGCGAGTGAAAGTTCGACCATTGAAAAAGGCTGACTGATTTCGTCTACCGAATTCGCGGTTTCGTGAGGAATCAACTGCGACGGCACGGAATCTGGACACACTTTTCGCGCGAATTTAAGAATCCATTGATCCGAGCATTCCTCGCTTTCGTTGTTAGTAGACCGGTTACGCATTCTTCGCGCCGTACTCCAAAGCATATTCATAGACGTTTTGCGCGACAATCCGTCTACAAACTGCCGCCAGTAACCCCGTTTTTTGGCCTTGATGAGGCTCTTGAGTTCGCGTTCAAGAGATGTGTATGCGTTGAAATGCTCGCGTGTTCCGCGTTTCCGAAAAAGTTTAAACGCGTCGGACTTTTTACGGTAAACCTCCGTGCATTGTTGATCCCACCAGAGCGATGGTGTTTTCTTACGAATAGACGATCGCGGCACCGGTCGTGTTTGAGCTTGAAGTGCGCTGTCGACGATGAGATTAGAGAGGAAATTATATTCCTCCAACGGCGGAAGCTCTTCCACTGACGATACTGTATCGTCTATCGCGGATTGGAACTTAGTCCAATCGATGTTACGGGTTAGATCATACGCGACGTTAACGGATTCTGACGAGTTGAACCCACTGGCAATCGAAATTTTGATCGGCAAATGATCACTACCGTGCGGATCCTGGATTACATGCCAAGTGCAATCCAACGATAGTGAATTGGAGCAAAAGGTGAGGTCTAATCTGCTACCATTCGAGGATGGACCAGCCAAACGTGTTACTTCTCCATTGTTAAGGATTGTCATGTTGAAGTTGTCACAGAGATCATAAATCAAAGTAGAACGGTTATCATCGTACAGTTCCCCCCAGCCTGTACCGTGGGAGTTAAAATCTCCCATGATCAACCATGGAGCGGGAAGTACCGCACATATGTCGAAAAGTTGTTTGCGATTAACAGAGACTCTAGGAGCAATATATACAGAAGCAATACAAAGGCTCTTACCTTTAATGGTAGCCTGACATGCGACAACTTCAATACCGGGGAATTCGGGAAGATTCACTCTATAGAAGGAATGGCACTTTTTGATCCCCAAAAGTACCCCTCCTCTGATAAGGTATACAATTTCTCAGTGTGTACTCGATGTATTTTGTTTTTAACGCCCAATGCTATTTTTTTTCTTTTGCGCGCCAAGCGCTGTTTTCATTCATTCCAAATTCAGATCTCTGTAAGATAAGACACGAATAAAGTACGCGGTTTAGAATTCGTTAATTCCAGTGTTTTTATTCTCCGAAAGTAGTCCGCCCAATAGGTTATGGGCCCAGGAACGATTCCTGGTTGTGTTTTGGTCGAGTGAAGTGTTTTTCGGTCGTAAGTGCGGAAAAATGAGCTTGGAACGGGAGGAAACCATTCGTGTCGCCATTTTCGACGGGTCGAACTTTGTCGCGTGGAAATTCCGGATGCTCACCTTGCTGGAAGAGCATGAGTTGGTGGAGTGCATCGAAACGGAAGTGGGCGATGTGGCGGAGCTCAAGGTCGAGCCGGGCGATTCGGCGGAGGTTAGACTCACGAAATCCAAGGCATTGGAAAAGCGCCAGAAGCGGGATCGAAAATGCAAATCGTTGATAGTATCACGTATACACGATGACCAGCTGGAGCACCTTCAAGGACGTGAAACTCCCAAGCAGATGTGGGATGCGCTGGTGAGGATTTTTGAGCGGAAGAGCGTTGCGAAGCGGCTACACTTGAATCGCGAGATGCACGATCTTCGGTACACGGGAGGTTCGTTGCAGGATCATTTCATCAGATTCAATCGTTTGATTCGTCTGTATCGTAACGCTGGTGGCACGATGGATGATATTGATGTTGTTTGCCGACTGCTGTTGTCGTTGGGATCCGAGTACGAAGCGGTGGTGACCTCGATCGAGTCGCAGCCGGAGGAGCATCTTACAATGGACTTTGTGAAGTGCCGGCTGCTCGACGAGGAAATTAAACGGAAGAGCACAACGGCGACAAGTGGCGGTGTTAATGGCAATGCGAAAAGTGAAGCGGTTTTCTCTGGCGGTGCGCAGCGGAGACCAGCGAAGAAGAAGAAGATCTTCAAATGCTTCAGCTGTCAGAAGGAAGGCCACAAGGCGAGTGACTGCCCGGATAAGAAGAAGACCGAGAAGAAGTATTCCGGAAAAGCGCAGGTGGCTGAAAAGGACGATGACGGTGTGATGTTTCTGACCAGTGACAAAATGTCAAGCAACCAGAGCAAGATCCAGTGGTTCATCGACTCCGGTGCCACGGAGCACATTTGCAATGATCGGCGATTATTTTCGAAGCTCGTTCCGTTGAAGCAGCCGATGCGGATCGCCGTTGCAAAGAGTGGAGAGTGGGTAACTGCGAAGTACGCTGGTGATGTTCCGGTGTTGGCGGTGGTTGGTGGAAAAACTGTCAAAGCGACGGTGGCAGGAGCGGTTTTTATCCCGGAAGCGCGCTGTAATTTGTTTTCCATTAGCAAGATCGAAGCTGCAGGTATGCGAGTCGTGTTCGAGGACGGTAGAGTTGAAATCCAGCGAGGGTCGAAGGTAGTTGCCACCGGCCAGAGGCGTGATAAGCTCTACGAACTCAACTTTTACGCAGCAAAAGGTGAGTGCAGTTCCTTTTATTTCTCGGGTCAGATTAGTAAAGCGACAGAGTTGTGGCATCGTCGTTATGGACACCTCGGGGAGCGCAATTTGTCGTGCCTCATCAAGAATGGAATGGTGAATAACCTAAAAGAAAGCGGTAGCGATAAATCTATGGTGATTTGTGAGGCGTGCGTAGCAGCTAAACAAACGAGAAATCCGTTCACGCTGCAAGAAGAGCGGCGGTCGAGTCGGGTACTGGAGCTCGTACACTCCGACGTCTGCGGGTCAGTTACGCCGACAGGAAGGAATGGCCATAAGTATTTCGTCACTTTCATTGACGATTGGTCCAGGTTCACGGTGGTATATCTAATCCATTCGAAAGACGAGGTGGTTCGGCGGTTTGAGGAATACGAAGCGCAGATGACAGCGAAGTTCGGTGCGAAAATTTCCCGTTTTCGTTCCGACAACGGCGGGGAGTATACCTGCAAGGAAATGCGATCGTTTTGCCAGCGAAAGGGTATCAAAATGGAATTCACTGTGCCCTACTGCCCTGAGCAAAACGGCACTAGCGAACGGATGAACCGTACGTTAGTTGAGAAGGCTCGTTCAATGATGTTCGATTCCGGAATCAACCGCGATTTCTGGGGAGAGGCGGTCCAAACTGCTGCGTTCTTGGCGAATAGGAGTCCGGCCAGCGCTATCGGTCAGAGACTGACACCGTATGAACTGTTCGAGGGAAGAAAGCCTGATGTGTCAAAGTTGCGAGTGTTTGGATCCATGGCCTACTGCCACATTCCAAAAGAAAAGCGACGAAAGCTCGACGAGAAGAGTTGGAAAGGTGTCTTCGTGGGATATGGAACGAACGGATATCGAGTTTGGAATCCCGAGGAGCAGAGAATCGTGACTGTTCGGGATGTGATTATTGACGAGATATCGAAAATGAGGGCAAGTGATTTTATGAAAGACATTAAGTGGACTGAAAGAGTCATCGGCCCCTCAGTGATTGCGGACGTTGAGGATGAAGGGGACTCCGACGAAGAAGGTGTAAATGGACATGGACAACAAGAAGTGTGTAAAAACGAACAATGTGAGAACGAGTTTGATCGGGAAGAAGCGTCCGAAGTGTTTGATTCATGTGATGAAACTCTGGCGGAAGAAGGTGATGATACTCTTGAGGAAGCAAGTGGTGGTGAGACAACTGGTGTGACATCTTCGGGGCGCATCTCGAAGCCCCCAGTGTGGGCGAAGGACTACGACATGATGTTTGCTGGTGTGGCTCTAGGTGCAATGGAGTATGTCGAGAACTTACCGGGAAGCATCGCGGAATTGAAGAAGAGGTCGGATTGGCTGAAGTGGCAAGCGGCAATACAGGACGAGATGGATTCTTTAAAGCGGAATAAAACCTGGACAATGGTGAAGCTACCGAAAGGTCGAGTGCCGATTTCGTGCAAGTGGGTGTTCCGGGTAAAGCCAGGCGAAGGAGGTGGTCCAGATCGATATAAGGCTCGGCTTGTTGCGAGGGGTTTCAGCCAGCGGTATGGTTTTGATTACACGGAAACCTACTCACCGGTAGTTAAACTGGACACGTTGCGAACTATGTTGGCTGTGGCTAATCAAGAGCGAATGTTCGTTCACCAAATGGACGTTCGCACGGCCTTCCTCAATGGCGATCTGAGTGAGGAAATCTACATGTCACAACCGGAGGGTTTTGCGGAAGGAGCAGATTTGGTCTGTCGGCTACATAAGTCACTGTACGGCCTCAAGCAGGCGTCGAAAGCTTGGAATGATCGCTTCCATCGATTCATTGCTAGGCTAGGGTTCAAGAGGAGCAGCAGTGACCAGTGTCTGTATTGGCGAGGTGAGAAGGAGCGGAAGATCTACCTGATCCTATACGTGCATGACATTCTGGTCATTGGAAGCAACCTGAAGGAGATTCAAATCGTCAAAGCTTATCTTTCTAAGGAGTTTGACATGACCGATATTGGCGAAGTTTCCAGTTTCTTGGGTATGCGGATTGAAAGAGACGTCGAAAAGCGGATCATGTGCATTAGTCAGCGCAGGTACCTCGAAGGTTTGTTGAATCGATTCAACATGGCAGATTGCAAACCAAGCAAGGTACCGATGGAGTGTCGCCTGAAACTCCAGAAAGGAGAAGAGTCGCAGCGCACATCGAAGCCGTACAGGGAGCTAATTGGTTGTTTAATGTACGTAACCTTAACAACTCGTCCAGATCTTTGCGCTTCGGTCAACTATTACAGTCAGTTCCAGAGTTGTCCGACTGAGGAGCACTGGACGCATTTGAAGCGGCTTCTACGGTACATTAAGGGTACTGTTGACATAGGACTGGAGTACAGAGGTGATAACAATGTGGATATTGTTGCGGCTTACTGCGATGCGGATTGGGCGAACAGTGTCATCGACCGGCGTTCGGTGACGGGTTACGTGTTTAAAGTGTTCGGCTGCGTGACGACTTGGTTGACCAGAAAGCAACAAACTGTTTCGTTGTCATCCACTGAAGCTGAACTGGTCGCGCTCAGCACAGCGGTTTGTGAAGGAGTGTGGCTGATCCGTTTTCTGGAGGAAGTAGGTTACAAGTTTGCTGTTCCTGTAACTTTCTTTGAGGACAACCAGTCTACCATAAAGGTGGTGCAAGATCAAAAGGACCACGGTAGGCTGAAGCATGTTGACGTGAAGTTGCACTACATCAGAAGCATGATTCAGCAGGGACGCATACGAATGGAGTACATTCCGACGGAGCGGCAAGTAGCAGACATCATGACGAAGTCACTACCAGGTGGGCCATTCTGTCGATTGCGGGGGGAACTTAACCTTTCAACTATCAGAAATTGAGCAGGGATGATAAGGTATACAATTTCTCAGTGTGTACTCGATGTATTTTGTTTTTAACGCCCAATGCTATTTTTTTTTTCTTTTGCGCGCCAAGCGCTGTTTTCATTCATTCCAAATTCAGATCTCTGTAAGATAAGACACGAATAAAGTACGCGGTTTAGAATTCGTTAATTCCGGTGTTTTTATTCTCCGAAAGTAGTCCGCCCAATATCCTCCACGTGAATCCTCACGATCCAATCGAATAATGTTAAAATCGTAAAAAGGGAGATCAATTTCTGAAGAGAGCCATGTTTCACAGAGGGCAAATGCATCGCAATTATTGTTATGGACTAAATACTTGAACGAATCTAATTTCGGAATAAGACTTCGACAATTCCACTGTAGAACAGTGATCAAATCCCCGACCTCGTTTGGAAAATTATCCATCGAAGGAGATGATAGCTGCAAGAAGGGGCCATTTTGAAGTCAATTGCTTCAAGAAGGATTTCACAGTGGGAAGCAATGTGAGGACAATGCTTTTCAGAGGATCAGAAATGTTGAGGTATTTGAGAATACCGTCCACAATGTCATCAAATGAGAACAACCCAGATGAAGAAGGGGTTTCTGTTCTTAAAATTGGGGCATCAGGGGTTTTGGATGTCCCCGGAAGTGGTGGAAAATCCTGGGTATAGTCAGTTCTGCGGAATCCAGGAGGAGTAGAAGTCTCCTTTTTTCCACCACTCCTTGATTAAGGCAAGCTGATTTGGGGTTCTTTATTTGCAACAATCCGCGAACGGATGCGCTTTCGTTTCCGTGCAGAACCTTCCGGAAAACTGAAAGAAACTCCCTCCTCAGCCAAGTCAGAGTCAGTCTCGTCATCTGACAAAAGAGAAAAGGGATTTTTGTCATTGGTCGATGGCGTGGCTGTCTTAAGCATTTCTGCAAAAGACCGCCTGGAACGTTCCTTAAGGGAGCGTTTCATTTTGTCCCCGAGCTGTTTGTACGCCGGGCACGACGAGAGAGCATGAGGAGGAGTTCCGTTGCAGTACACGCATTTTGGTGCAGTAGCTGCGCAGGCGCCATCCTCATGCTTCTCCCCGCATTTGGAGCAGCGTGCCTTGTTGCCGCAGTGGGAAGCCGTATGTCCCAACCGCTTACAATGCTGGCAGTTCATGACCCGAGGTACAAACAACCTCACAGGAAGACGAAGTTTTCCCAGCTCGATGTATTGAGGAAGGGCAGATCCAGAAAAGGTCACCCGAAACGAGTCTGTGGGGGTAAAACTCTTTTTACCCTCGCTGAGCGATACTGACTTCATTCTATGAACGGCCAGTATCTTTACCGGAGGAAGCAAGGGGTTCTTGAATCGGCCAACCGCTTGCTTCTCCAGTATCTCGGGGTTCAGACTCGCCTCAGTGACCACGCCTTCGATCTCCACATCAGAGGCTGGAATGTACACCCTATATTCCAGTGTGAAAAATTGGGAAACAGCAATTTCATTGGCCTGTTTGAGGTTAGCGACGGTCACACGAAGTTTGTTGTGCCTAACCTTCGTTATTTCGGTCACGGCAGAGAATCGCTTTGTCAGATCATCAGATATCTGAACAACATTCAAGGGTTTGTTTTTGGGCTGAAAATAGACAACCCATGGGCCAGTCGAGTCATTCGGGTAGGCCCGCAATCTGGAGTTTTTCTCAGCCTGCCCATTGACAGACTGAGACGACGAACCAGGGATGACATCATCATTCTTCTGAGATGAATGGTCATCCATGTCGTCTTCTGACAAAACATCCATTTTGTTCAACTAGTGGGAGCGCAAAACGCTCTCCCACTGAACGCACAGACACAATACACAGAAAACACTACAAACACAGAAATACAAAATGAAAATTTAACTAATGGGGGAGTAAAAGAAACAAGAAAAAAACAAAAACTTATCTGATAATCCTATACTACTACCACCGAGCGTTATATGTGTAGGCGTTTACACCGATGGCTGGGAAGCGACGCGCAGCGTGGATGACCTTCGCTGTGGTGCACTTGATCGAGGCGCGGCACTCAGCGCACACAGGCGCACGATGAATGATGAACGATATAGATGTAGAAACGGGTGCTCACACTCGATGATGATGATACGTGAGCGGTGATGCCCAAATTTGTTTGCGAATTTCCAATAGCACGGATTAATCTTTCCGAAAATGACACTTTCTACTAAAAAAAAACTCACTTTTCGATCAATTTACCGGGAACTATGCCAGGAGTCACTTAGTGAGAAAAAAACTGATAAATTATATCAAGCGAATACCGAAAAAACTTCCAAAACAACGGAGCGCGAAACAAGTCGACCGTACTTCTTGCTAGGACGCAGTGGGATGTGCCCCCCTTGGTCATTGTTAGACGCTGTTTTCAGGTTGGAATTTTGCTGCCCCGAAGCAGATTGCAGGCGTGTACTCACACTCTGGTGCTTCGGACAATTTGCCTTGAGGTGATCTAGAGCACCGCAGGCAAAACATTTGCTTTGTATGCCGTCGTAAAAAACCCTTGCCTTGATGTGCTGAACATGAAGTTGCGCCGGAATTTCCGACACAATCTCCATATGAGCACCACGAATACCATTCCATATCGGGAAACCGGTCTCAGCTGAATAGCGTTCTCGCACCAACTGGTAGATAGTGCCATACTTTGCAAGAACTGTGGCAATCTGCTCATCTTTGACCTCCGGAGGCAGCCCGAAGATCCTGACGTAGCGGAACGTTCCATTTGCTGTTGTCACAGACACTTTAACACGACTTCCATTCGCATACTGGAAATCTACGCTAGTTCCTAATTTACCGAGCGCGCTTTTCATAAGCACTTCCGATTGGAACCGTACAAATAGGCTGTAGTCCTCTCGATACATCGCGCTCAGATCATCGCAGCTCCATCCCTGTTCCTTGAAAAACGTGAATACCTCTTCATTAGTTGGATTCCGTGTATGCGACCCAAAGCGAAGCTTGATGGTGTTTTCTCTTTTCGGTTCCATTGTTCAGATTCTCGTTCCTTTAAACAATACACTGCACCGTATAACTAAAAAACAATAGCCTAAACTCAACTAAAGAACTTTTTCGATGTCTCGAAGCACGTCTGGTTCGGACTAGAGCTGAAAGTGTTCTGAGCCCATCATTTGAAGCATTGTATTGAAAGTGAGGGAAAAAAGTTTCCATTACCCATCTACGTCGAGAGCAGTGCTGTTGACGTACGGATTCACGATCTCCCGTCGGATATGGATAATGTGGTTATCGTTAGTCATATGTGCCAGTATGGTGAGATAATTGCAATCAGAAGTGAAGTTTGGAAAAGCTACTTTCCAGGCTTCATTAATGGAGTTCGCGTCGTAAGGATGAAGCTTAATCATCCGATTCCCTCTTACATTACTGTGGACGACGAAGTGACTTTGGTGTCATACAAAAACCAAGTCAAAACTGTGACCAAAAAAAATAAACCGGAACAACGTTGCTTCGAAGTGGCAACAGCGGTAGCAGCAGCAAAAAAACAGAATTCTCAATCGGAGATGGGGAAAAATAACACCAGCAGCGATAAAAATCACAGCAAAAGTAACATCAACAACAACACGAAGACCAACGGCAATAACAAGCTTGCGGAGGCAGCTAAAGATAAGCAGTGGTCTTCTCTTCTTAAACCGGCAACTGATGCAGATCTACACATAAACAATAGAGCAGTGATGAACAAGCGACAAAGGTCCTTCGATTCGGAAACAACAATCAACCATACGAAAAAAGTTAACACGAACGAACCAACTTCCAGTGATAGTGATTGCAGCCTAACCACCGTGAGTTATATTTGTCCCTACACGCAACGACCATACAAGATCCCGTCGTTTGAGTGGATTGAAGATGAACAGCAGAAACATGCTTTGATCGAGGATTACAAGCAGAAAGTGGATGCTTTTTACCTAGCGCAGCAAAATGAACGAGACAAAAATATTTGAATTGTTTTTTTATGATACTTGGCTCCGTTGAGTCTTACTAGACGTATGAGCCTTACAAATAAACAGATTGAAAAAAAAAAACAATCGAATAATTGTGGCTGAATTCGGCAAGCTGATGTAAATAAAATTGTGAAAATAATACTAATATCGGTAATCGAAAGTGAATCATTTTTTTTAATAAATTATGCATATCTCGCTGTAAATAGCTAAAAGCTTCTTTGTATCTTTCATACTTACCGGTATTATTATATTTGCTGACTTATCACAGCCCATTCTAACAACTCGTAGGGATTTGTCATCGACATCGCTGGCATAATTCGTGATACAAAAGTAAAACACACCGGTTTCGTGTTTTATTAACCTTTTTTATTTCGCGCATTTTGTTTTTATTATCAAAATATTCATTTAGCTAAATTGTCGCATCTCTTCTCTTATACACACGCATTTTTTCTGAACGATGCCCATCGTTTGCGCGGTCAGCGCAGTGGTTTGTCTTTCTGTTTTATTTTCCGTTTTTCATTTTGAATAAGTGCTTCACTTTATGTACTGGGTTTATGCTTTCTTTTAAGTGTTTCTGCTTTTATTCTATACAATTTCCGCTCACAGGTGTGTTTATATAATTTTCTCTAAATGTTATTGCTTGTTTCATGTTTCCTCCCGAAACGCATCCGCATTTTTTGTTTGTGTATCAATTCCGACCTAATATTTTTGTTTCTTTGTTAATGTTTTATACAAAAAATGTAAAAGCACACGTCTAAGTATGTATGGTAGCTCACAATTTTACATTACAAATATATCCTGCGTTTTATCTGTTTTCAGCGACATATCTCGTAGCGGTTGAATACTGGAGACTTACTGTTAGAAAAATTACTGTATTTTGATTATTGTTTTGTTTTACTCTTAACGTACAGTACAGATTGTTTAACGTCTATACAATGTTTCCATAAATATACAGCTCACAATAGGTGCCTATCAAAAACTAAAAAACGAATTTCAGAACACCGCGGGATGGGTGAATCACTTCCTTCTATCTTGTTGGAGGGAAAATTCCCAGGGGGAGTACAGGCTTCATTAATTCTTATTACAATATATTTTCACTTTAATTCCGTTTCAATATTGTTTTCTCAGCGGGGGAAATTCCTGACAGAACCTGTCAAGATGCCGGGTTGTTGCCTCCCAGCATCGGCTTCACCTTTCATGTAGGGCTTTTCGGGCTAAGTTTCTTGGAATATTCAGATAGGACTAACATTTCCAACGTTGCAAATTATTTTCGACGTTTATTGAACATTCTTCATCAGGACCAATAATAATAATAATGATAATTCAGATAAGCAACCAATCCTACCGTGTAGAGGAAAGATAACCCCTGAATGAAGGTTCACCTACTAAGGGGGAACGGAAGATGGATGCTCCTAGTAAAAAAGTGTAATGCTCAACATACAAAGCAACACAATTTCCTCTTTCTTTTTCCCAAGTGAGAGGGAAAAGCAATGAACTCCTAACAAAGAAAGGCGGAAATTTGCTGCATTTCTTTTGCCATTCTTAATCTTAATACAGTGTAATGATGTAGCGTACAACTTTGTGGGCAAAACGCGCGGTTCGACGACAACCCAATGAGGAAGGAAATCGCGTGTACTGGCTCGGTGGGAAATCTTGGCCGGAAGAAAGCGTCAGGTTCAGTTGTCGGTGAATCGAAAGTGAAATGAAAGAAAATAATCTAAAAGGTGCGGGAGTGGCGTTGTTGTAGGGACCAAACAACCAACAGAAGGACGCTCGCCATGATTCATCCCATTTACTTGTATTGTAAAAGTAGATTTTTTTTGTATGCCATAATGTTTGCTGGGTCGTTTCTCTCCTCTGGTTGTGATGTGGGACATTTTTAGTTGAATTTCCTCGGAGAGTACTTTTTGTGAGGATTATTCTCATATCTTTTATTTTATTACTGTTTTTTATGGTGGTGGTAGCGAGCCGAGTTTTAGTGCAACATAAATAAAGAGGAAATGCGTATTATGAAGAATAAACCTGTTGGGATCTATTCATATGTGTGATGAAGGGGGTGATAAATTAAAAAAAAGATGATAGGTCATTTTTAAAAGTTATGCGAGAATTTTTGTTTTAAATGATTGATTCACCGATTCTATGAATGATTTTGAATAGATCATTTTGAATCGATTAAATTTTTCAAAATGGTGGACATCGTCATGCTTGGCATACACAGTTCTGGTCACGAACTGCTAATTTGCTATTAACTTTGCACGCAGTTGGCGAAACATAGTTCTTTTTGAAGCAGTAGATAGAATAGATTTCAAGCTTGTTATAGATTTGTAAAAAATTCAGATATTACTTCTAGTAATAAACTGTATTTGATTTTGCGTTGGAATGCCCGCTGCACATCTCGGACTTTAAGTTTAAAAATTAATTGGTGTTGATTCAAATATTAAAATTTATCTACTCTTTGCATATCTATAGTAAGCTATGATCCTAATCTATCAATTACTTTAAAGAAAAACACATTTCAACAACTGAGTGAAACAATTGAGCAGTTGATGTGTACAACTGTGCATGCCAAGCATGGACATCGTACATCGTACGGGTTAGGCAAAGAAGTGTGCGTTTGACTTTGTACTGTCGCATTAATGGCCATTCGCTAATTTTCAACTTCTATTCAATTTTCATACTTGCCGTACTCTAATGGAACTATCTACTTACCAAGACCATTCTCTAACTAATAAATTATCACACTAAAGCTTCGTGTTAGATAGCATTTCCAACCAACTCTGAAAATCGCAAACTTCGCGTATAAAAACACTTTGAATGTAACAACTCAAGGTGGGAGTAGCCTGCTGATGATGGTTCAGCACGCAACAACCATCCTACTGCTTTCTCTCTGAGATGACCAAGTTGGTCATGACGAAAGGAGTAACACAATAGTTGGGTAAAGAAGAATTGCATTATAACACACCATCGACTGGAAATGTATTCGGCAGCGTGGGGCTTAAGGTAGTGATGAAACGTCGCTAGAACTATTCCAAAGCCGCAGACCATATTGGGTTGTTTACATTTATACTATTTAACTAGCGCTAATGAGCTAGCTGCTAGCAAGACATCTTACTAGCATAATGTAAACAGGGCATCAGCGTCTACCAGCATGAGATTTCAGGAGCAACTGAAATTCGTGCTTGTTGGCGAGTACCCTAGCGCTCGCAAATCCGCACAGATGCAAACACCCCATATATGAGCAAAGGCAGGTGCACACCTTTTTGCCTGTAGATTTGAAGATATACTTCAAATCTCCGCGTACATCGTACGGGTTAGGCAAAGAAGTGTGCGTTTGACTTTGTCCTGTCGCATTTATGGCCTTTCGCTTATTTTCAACTATATCTACCTACCCTCTTCTAAGACCATTCTCTAGCTAATAAATTATCACATAAAAGCTTCATGTTAGATAGCATTTCCAACCAACTCCGATATATTTTTTGTACATCAAATATTTGATAAGATGTAGGGATGTTATGTCTACTTAAGGGTAAAGAATTTCGCGGTACACTGAAACCTCCGTTTACGATGTCTTTTTTACGCAGTATTCAATTTACGTCCCTCTTTTTACGAAGTAAATCCCAAATAACGAGTTTTTTTTTTTACGAAGTGAATTCCAAATAACGAGTTTTTTTTTGTGATTTTAGGAAACTGGGATATACTGTGAAATACCCCACAATATGGGTATTGTTAGAATCGGAGTGACGCATAGGGACCGGAAATCGATGTCTGTCGCCATTTTGAAATCCAAGATGGCGGCTTCCGGTTACAGAAAAACTTGGACATTCTGCCAAATACCCCACAATATCGGTATTTTTGGAATCGGAGTGACGTGTAGGGACCGGATATCGATGTCTGACGCCATTTTGAAATCTAAGATGGCGGCATTCGGTTGCATAAAAACCTGGAAATTCTGTCAAATACCCCACAATATGGGTATTTTTGGAATCGGAGTAACGTGTAGAGACCGGAAATCAATGTGTGACACCATTTTGAAATCCAAGATGGCGACTTCCGGTTACAGAAAAACTTGGAAATTCTGCAAAATACCCCCACAATATGAGTATTTTTGGAATCAGGGTGAATTGCAGGAACCAGAAATCGATATCTGACGCCATTTTGAAATCCAAGATGGTGGCTTCCGGTTACATAAAAACTTGGAAATACTGTCATATACCCCACAATATGGGTATTTTTGGAATCAGGGTGACGTATAGGGACCGGAAATCAATATCTGACGCCATTTTGAAACCCAATATGGTGGCTTCCGGTAACATAATAACTTGAAAATTCTGCCAAATACCCCACAATATGGGTATTTTTGTCAGAAATCGATTTCCGGTCACTACACGTCATTCTGATTCCAAAAATACCCATATTGTGGGGTATTTGACAGAATTTCGAAGTTATAATGTTAACGGAAGCCGACATCTTGGATTTCAAAATGGCGTCACACATCGATTTCCGGTCTCTACACGTCACTCTGATTCCAAAAATACCCATATTGTGGGGTATTTGACAATATTTTCAAAAACCTCTTTTTACGAAGTAAATCCCAAATAACGAGTTTTCTTTTTACGAAGTAAATCCCAAATAACGAAGTTTTTTTTTACGCACTAATTCGATTTACGAACCCCCGTTTTGGTTCGTAAATGGAGGTTTCAGTGTACCGTGGATTTCGCACACATTTTCACCTTTCAGATTCTCTCAGCGCTACTTTTATGCATGGCTGCAGTCAGTGGTTGACATAGACATTCACTGAGATAACAGGATTATGAAACGATACATGCCTTAGGATAATGGACGCCCTGTCACAAGGATGCGAGCTCAGGAGAAATTTCGACAGCATCTTGGGTACGATTAACACTTCGAATACGATGCCTCCGAAAAACGTGTAATGGCAAGTTTGCAGTGGAATAACATAGCCATTTCTTAATGAATTTCAAAAATTGTGGTGCCTTTAGAGTTCCTAGGGTTTGTACACGGATAGCAATCTCCTTATACCTTTTGGAAAATTTCTATTGCTGATTATTCATAAAATGTATAAGTCAACTAATAAGCAGATGCCTTGCAAAAAGTTAATGGAGATCATGTGTCAAATGAAATGTATAGTCGGTCACACATACCTTTTATGCATTCTAATAGGACCTATGTGGTTTGTCTTATGGAATGTATAAGGCTGATGTTTTGGCAAAAATGTATAAGTGAAACACATGTATAAAATAATTGATTTTTGTTTCGTGTAGAAGATTGAAAATAGAGTCGTCTACTTTTTTAAAAAGCAAAAATAGTTGTTACACGTTTTTTAAAGTTTTCAGTGTGTAGGGTTTTGCAAGTGGCGAAGGATCTGTAATTTAGATTAAAGGGTACAAATGTTCACAATTAGCCAGCATACAGTCATGGTTCCTATTTATGGATCCTGGAGACAACGTTCCTCGAAAAATCCGTAAAAGTGGTCAATCCATGAACCTTCCTAGAGCTCTGCGGTTTTTTTGAATACATTAGGAACTGTGATATAAAAAAATATTTGGGGTCGTGACATAAACATGTACCTGGATGGTCATGGGACCGTCCTTCGGAAGATCCGGAACATCCGTAAAAGTGGAAAATCCATGGAACTGATCCTAGAGTTCCGCGTTTTTTTTAAACATTAGGAACTGTGATGATAGAATGAATTTGGGGTCGCGACATAAACATGGACCTTGAAAGTGGAAAATTCAGGAAACTGATCCTAGAGCTCCGTGGTTTTCTTCAAAACTTTAGGAACTGTGATGATAAAATGAATTTGGGGTCGTGACATAAACACGGACCCAGATGGCCATCGAACCGTCCTTCAGAAGATCCGAAAAATCCGTAAAAGTGGTCAATGTATGGAACTAATCCTAAAGCACCACGGTTTTTTCGAAAACACTTGGAACTGTCATATATAAATTAATTTGCGGTCGTGACATAAACATGTACCTAGAAGGCCATGGGGCCGTCCTCCGTAAGATCTAGAACATCTTTAAAAATGGTCTATCCTCGAAACTGATCCTAGAGTTCTATGGTTTTTTTTTCAAAAGCATGTGGAAATGCGATATAAGAATTAATTTGGGATCATGACATAAACGCGAACTCAAATGTCCATGGGGCCATCCTCTGGTAAGTCCAGAACACTCGTAAAAGAGGTCAATCAATGAAACTGATCCTAGAGCTCCGCAGTTTTTTCAAAAAGCATTAGGAACTGTGAACCAATGCCCAAGATCACGCTTGATTTTCTTAGACAAAAATCATCAAGCAAACAACTGCGGTTGATTTTGCAAGCTGTGATATCGCAGCTCGGAATATCAAGCTAACAATATACTTCTTCTTCTTCTTCTTCTTCTTCTTCTTCTTCGCATTTCAAGCTTATTGCATATCGCATATTAGCTTATTGCGTGCTCTCAACTAACTTAGTGTTCTAGATGCACTTCCACAGTTATTAATTGAGAGCTTTCGATGTCTGTACCATTTTTGCATTGATATAATTGTGTGGCAAGTCCAATCATACTTCTATGCCCAGGGAAGACGAGAAATTTTCCAACCCGAAACATTTCTAGACCGGACCGGGAATCGAACCCAGCCACCTCCAGCATGGTTTTGCTTTGTAGCTGCGCCTTTACCGACTGAGCTAAGGGAGGCTAACAAAACTCACCAACTGCAAATCTCACCAAACTGTGGTGAAATTGAGTTTAATGATTTTTGCTTTACACCCGAATGCAACCGAAACTTCCATAACAGCTTGCAGCAGTCCCTTCGCGTCTGCCATCGGTGAAGATTAAAAAGAGATAGCAAACTACACTTTCTCTATCTAAGAAAACGATGTGTAAGGGAATCATTTTTGTGTCTAGTCAACACTCAGCTTGATTTTTGCACGTTGTGAATAGTCTCGCAATATCAAAGGAACTTGTAAAATCAATATCAAGCATGATATTTTGCTCCAAAATCACGCGTGATATTGCGAGCACATGAGACCGGAAAAATATCAATTGATTTTCATGGGACCGTCGTCCGGAAGATCAACAACAACCGTAAAATGGTCACTCCTAGGGGCAAGACGGCTGTAGTCAGAGTTAATATTTTCACAGCGAGTAAATTTGAGTAACTCATATTTACTCAAAAGTGATCAAAGCAGTCTCATATTCATCCATAAATTAAAAATTAAATAAGTATAAGCATACATTATCTGTCAGAGTGTCAGAGTGATCCTATTGGTATTTTATTTTGTATTCTTGCATCAAATACTCATTAATCCGTGTGTATTTCTTTTCAGTGTGAATTTTTACTCTTGTATGCGTGGTCTCTACTATGGTGGGACAATAAAGTTGAAAATCAGAAAAAGATATTTCTGATATGATCCCGAGAAACGAACCCGTTATTTGGCGTGATTTATGATGAGTTGCCAAGGATGTATTATTTCAATTGTTAATTTCAGCTTCTTATATAAATAAGTTAAAATTACTCGCGAATTCTAGTTTTGATTGCTCTGATAGAGCAGTAAATTTGTATATGTGACTAGACAATGATCTTTCCATCAACCCATCAGCTGGAAACATTTTGAATCTTGTTGGTGGGTATGCAATCTGCCAAAATGTTCACAATGGAATGCCTACCATATGCATTAAGACGTCACATTATAGTACAACTCTGGGTACAACTCCATGTTCACTTGAAATACCAATAATTATCATCGTCAACCAATAATAAGCATACACAGATTTGCATGCTGCGGAATATAATGTTGTTGAATGATGGACATAGATTTTCCTCGTCAAACGCTAATAGGAAGAGGAGACAACTGGCTTCTTACTCTTTTATCTCTTTCTCTATCTCTGTCTATCTCTATCTGTATCTATCTCTATCTATATCGATCTGTATCTTTATTTTTCGCACTTCAAATCGGCCAATCACGAGCTGGTTCACGTTTGACAGAAAAGTCGTTCGTTTTTGCAACCGCATTACCTCCTCTTCCTCTTAGGTCAAACGTCTTTGCTTGACAATCGTGAAATGCACACAAAACAAACAGGTTGCTATGTCATCGTGCATTGAATATTGAGCAACTCGAGTTACTCAGAGTTACTTAAAATTTACTCCAGTATGACTCATTATCAAAAGCTGTCTTACCCCTAGGGTCACTCCATAAAATTGAGAGGTGGACGCAGTACTATGACCAACACCTCAACGGTGATGCAGAAGAAATCGAAGGTTGCACGGCAACATACCTTGGAGCACGCGCAGAAGACGACAGGCTACCGGCCCCTGATCTTCAAGAAGTTGAGGAGGAGATCGATCGGCTGAAGAACAGCAAAGCAACTGGTGTAGATCAACAACCAAGTGAGCTATGAATGAAGATTTGTTTATACATGTTGATGACACACGATTTGTGATTTCCGTTTCACAGACTTTAGAATAGAATACCTGGCTCTGAAAAAGTGGTTGGTACCGTTATTTATGCACTTAGAGTAACATCCCAATATTTTAATGTTCGACACAAAATATACTTCTGATGTTAATTAAAATGCATATATGAAGGTACCAGACATGTTTTGCAGTGTCCGGTACTCTATTTTGTAGTCTGTGAAAGGGATTACGTGATTGCAGTGTCCTCTGTTAACAACTAACGGAAAGCAGTGTATGCGTAATTTCCGACAGATGTCGCTACAGAGTTCGTGTTTGGCTTGCAACAACGTTAGCAGTTCAGCTCGTACCGTGCTCTATGTGTGCATTCTTTCTTCCCATTGCTTGTTGCGTGCTGGCGTTCCGCCACCCTGGCGAAAGGCGCTTGTCAAATTTGGCCATCGTCGCGTTTGTGAGTGGAGGTTGTGTTTCAGAAATGCAATCGAAGTGTACAGTGACTGCTTTTAGATGCGTTTGTTATCGGTCGCTGGAGCTGTCGGTTCTGATTTCGGTGTTGGTCACGAGTTGATTCGACCTGTGAGAGGCTGGTGTTGCGTTTTCCAGACTGTGACTGTCGCGTGTGATTTGTGATGGAAAGGGGTCGTAGTCTTTTTTTCTCTCTGCTGAGATTACTCTAGTCGGAGCAGCTAGAGTGTGTTTAGTGATTGTTGGGGGTTTCCATTCGAGACGCTTTATACAAAGGTGACACACAAAGGAGAAGTGTTGGTTAGCTTACGACAGGGAACTATGAACATTTTGAAGGGAAAATTTTGCTATGGGAGGTGCTTCTCGTGTTTATTCGCGAAATTCACATCAATGATTGATTACTTGCGTAGGTGATAAATTTGGCAAGGCAGACCAGCAGACAGCAAACCTGTCCGGATCTGATCGTATTTTTTGTTTGTTTTGGAATTGTTTATGGAAAAATAGTGAACTTTTTGTGAGCATCCCAACAAATAATTTGAGCTGATTAAAAGCTGGATAAGCAATTTTTCAGCTGAAGAAGCAAATATTCGCCTGAATATGCTCTTATTCAACATTCAATGTTTGTTGGGATTAACGGCAAATAATTCATCAACACTGGTGGACCGTGTGTACCAGCCCCCATGTAATAACCCGCTTGGGTTTCCGCTGCTATATGACGGAGAAACAGTGAGAGAGATGTTTTTAATACCGGTTGAAGAAGTAGCGGCAACATATCTATGGGAGCTTTTCGAAATCATTGTGATGTCATGGATTCCTTTGCAGGATATTGGGTAGAATCTTTCCTTTATTTTTCTCTTAGCTTTCATTCTATTATTATATTAAACCCTCGTATGAAACATTAAATGCTGGGGACGGGAAGGTCCACCACGGCACCCTAGTGATGGGAAATGGATGGGAAGAGTGGAAATGCCAACGGGTTCTTCTCCCCACGCATTGGGGCATCCTCCTGTTAGATGGCCTGTTTTTTTTTACCGGTTGTATGATCCTATTGTTGGAAGGAGATTCTCATTCATCCCGTGGATGGACGTGGCCAATGTTGCCCACGGATTCACACAAACCGTTGTGTGCCCTTCATACAATTAGAGGTTATTAAACTTGATCAAGTCGAACTGAGAGGATAGTCCACAGTAGACTGACCTAACGGGCCAACCTCTAGATTTGTGCCATTAGGGAAAACCACTCTCTGAAAATTTCAGCTCATTCGAGCTGGTGCTTTTGATTTAAAATTTAAATGGGGATATTGGTTGAAATGTATAGGAAAGTAACATTCCTTCACTCTTTTGTGCATAGAACTGGTTCGGAGTTTCAGGACACTTAGCTTAAACTATAAGGAACAATTGATGTGGGGCAGTCTAGTCCACAATTTTCTTGCTACAGTGAGTGGTAGTTCGATATCATAATATCATCATCAATATCTGACAGATGTCACTACCAGTGCTAACAAAAATCGTTCAAATCAAATAAGCTGAAAATGAAGGCAAGCTGGAACGATAAACCAATGAATTTGAATTTTGACATGATAACATGCTCTTCATCAAGGCAACCGCTGAGTTTCGAAGTCAACATTTGTTTTTGTTCATTCGAAGATGCGTATTCATTATCGCCTGTTCTGTTGTCATATCAATATTCATAATCATTTTGGTTTGGATGATTTGAGTATCAAAAGCGAATAGATTATTTTCGTTTTACACAAAATATAGCGTTGTGGAACGTGTTGTTGAACGATGTTGAACGATGGAAGATTATTGCCTTTTGCAGAATTTATGATAATATCAAGGTTTTAGACTCTGAAATCGATAATATTCAAAATAATCATTTATGCCAAAATGAATTTGATTTTTTTGCTTTTGAGGATCGTTTCCAATTTTGACAATTTTGGGTTGGAAACTCAAGTGTTGATGAATATCAACAAACGCGTATTCGTCGATGGATAATGGACTCATGTGTTCATTTCACTCGTACGTTGACAGCGAAGGTTTTCCAAACAATCGAAATTCATCTACACTGGGTAGAAGCAATAGTCAGTGCGTGTGAGGGTAAATGATAAAAACAGGCACTGGTCACTACAAACAACAGTAGTGACATCTGATGGCCAATAAGCGCAGAAACCATTTCCATCGGCTCATTATATGTTGATTTTTATATTGTGTGTGGCAGGATAATTTTTCAAAAAGGGGTTATACCATCTGTTTTCTGTTTATGGCCGTAACACACGGTGGCTCTTTATCCAGGATTTGCTCCTCAAGTTGCTGCCATAAAATACTATCAAAGTTACACATAATCCTTATGGGCGGAGTTGCATCGCGCTTATGAGCGGCGCGCTTCGACCGTAACCAAATGAGAATTTAACATAAGCGCGACAATACCTGCAGGTTTTCAAAAGAATCCGACAAATGGTTGTATTTTAGTGAATGGTTTCTATATGTGACTATTTTATGAAAACATTCTTAATTGCCACTGAAAGAATAGAACTGGACTTGTTGTTTTGCTGGTTTGATTTAAAAAATGGCAGTTGACACCTTTAAACAGAAACTTATTTGATTTTTTTTTCCTTTGGTTTGTTTTTTCCGTCGATCTTGTTTTCCGTGCTGAGCACCAATGCTACCGACGTGCCAGGAAGGCAGCTCCCACACCTGGACCCTACCTATCGACCCATCAACTCATGAACCGGGGACCAACGGCTTTACTTCCCATCCGAAGGAAGGCGTGATCAGAGATGTTATGCCTCAGAACATCCCGGCGGCGCCGACTGGGATTGATCCCAGGCCTGCTGGAGTGAGAGGTAATCACGCTTACCAAAACTTATTTGATATTTTCGATAAAAAGTGATTGGTGTATGAAAAAAATCATTGACTACAGATATGTATCGTAACTAAAAATTACATGCGTCGTGGAAATGTGATGCTCCTTTGATTTTCACGGCTGATGAGACTAACTCAGGGGCAGGGTTGCCTTCTCTCACTAGCTATAGCATTTTTATTTTTGGAATTATTACGTCATTAGATGTTATATTCATATGTTGTACTTGTAAGTTACAACAGAGCGAGCACTTACGAAGCATAAAATCGCTGATTGTGATGCTCTGAAAGGAGAATTGACAGGTTTTATAAAGGGTGATACGGTCAAAATTTGGTCAAGGGAAAACGCGTGTAAATCGGTGAAATCGTTTATTTAAAAAATCAAATTAAATTTCTTTTTCAAGTTCAATTAGTATAAAATTCAGGAAAAATAGTCAGTTAGGCTTCCGCTTTTCCAAATCCGAATTGCCGGGCCTTACGCTTGACCCCTGCCATCAGATTTTGTACAGCCACCTTGTCCACCTTCTTCGCCGCAGAAAGCCAGTTTGCCTTGAACTGCTGCTCGCCCTTAGCAGTTTTTTTGGTCTTCTTTAGGTTCCGCTTGACAATAGCCCAGTATTTCTCAATTGGGCGGAGCTCTGGCGTGTTGGGAGGGTTCTTGTCCTTGGGAACCACCTGCACGTTGTTGGCGGCGTACCACTCCATGGCCTTTTTACCGTAATGGCAAGATGCCAAATCCGGCCAAAACAGTACGGAACAACCGTGTTTCTTCAGGAAAGGCAGCAGACGTTTATTCAAACACTCTTTCACGTAAATTTCTTGGTTGACAGTCCCGGAAGCTATGAAAATGCTGCTTTTCAAGCCACAGGTACAGATGGCTTGCCAAACCAGATATTTCTTTGCGAACTTTGACAGTTTCATGTGCTTGAAAACATCTGCTACCTTTCCCCTTCCTTTTGCCGTATAAAACTCCTGTCCCGGAAGCTGCTTGTAGTCGGCTTTGACGTAGGTTTCGTCGTCCATTACCACGCAGTCAAACTTCGTCAGCATCGTCATGTACAGCCTCCGGGATCGCGCTTTGGCCGTCGTATTTTGTTTATCATCGCGATTTGGAGTCACTACCTTCTTGTAAGTCGATAGTCCGGCTCGTTTTTTGGCTCGATGCACGGTTGTAGACGATACACCCAGCTTATTTGCGGCATCTCGGAGAGAGAGGTTAGGGTTTCGCTTGAAACTACCGGCAACTCTCTTTGTCGTCTCAGCGGCTTCCGGTTTTCAATTTCCCCCCGATCCAGACTTCCTGGCTGTCGACAAACGTTCCCCAAACACTTTAATTACATTTGTAACGGTTGATTTGGCAACTTTTAGCGATTTTGCCAACTTTGCGTGCGAGTAGCTCGGATTTTCGCGATGCGCGAGCAAAATTTTGATACGCTGCTCTTCTTGCTTGGACGGCATTTTGACAACTGAAGAGTGAATTCCAAAATCAAAATAGGAGCAACATTCTACACACACACACCTTCAAAATGAGGGGTGTTCAGGTTTTTTAAATGCAAAATTGAAAGAAATACGTCAAGTAGATATTGACCAAATTTTGACCGTATCACCCTTTATATGTCAAACTTACACTTTACAACCTCTTATTGAAACTTGCAGGTACAAACTATCAGTATAACGCAAAATACATTACGCTGAAACGTCGGAAAGTAGAAACTCTCTGTTTTCCTTTTATATGCGACTGAAAGTCGAACCAAGAAATCATGACATTAAAACATCTAATGATTTAATAATTCCGAAAATCATTTTTCAAGTAAGTAAATGGAAGCACCCCTGCTCAGAGGGAGAATCACTTCTACTCAAAAGAAAGAGACATTTCTAAAAACGTAGGTTACTGAGCGCTGAGTAGAAGTGAGTATCTCTCACTCTGAGTTAGTCTCATCGGCCGTGTAGATTCAAATGATCGATTTTTCTATGATGTCCTGCTCTGAAACGTCGATTATACTGATATTAAATATTCCACTTGCCATTGTTATTCATAATCCTTCACATTTTCCCTACTTAATGGGTATTGAAAGTGTTCATACCCCATCCACAGTAAATATGTCTGTCTTCATTATGCATTCCCTATCCTGCTAATAATGCATCCTCAATTTAATCTCTTGTGATCTACATGCCTCCGCCTATCTACACACCATCCTATCATATACCTACATTCATTTTTGTTTTCGGAAGGGGATTCTTCATGTTATGCACAGTGATTTCCTGCCTTTCTTCTTACCTTTAAGTCCTCTAGCGAACGAGAATCAATATCGTCCCGAAAGAAAGGAAACCCGAAAAAAAAAAATCCTAACCTCAAACAGCGCTATCAACGAGCAGCGGTCGCAAGCTGTTGCTGTTGACATTTTCCCTACTGCTGCCACTACTGCTACGGATCCGGCGGCCGGTCTAAAGTCATACATACACTATGTGCGGCCTCGTAAGGGTGCGTTTCGACTGCTGCGGCTGTCGCAATTGCGGCTTTTGGTGGTACGTTTTGGATTGTTTCTGACAGTCGTAGTACTCGAAGCTCTCGTAGTGATCCGGTTCGTGGATCGTGTTTCCATACTGGTACTGGTCGTCCTTCAGCATCGGAGTGACCTCCCAGGGACCGCCTCGAAGCGGTCTATATTCGCTGGCCGCACTCTGCTGGGCCAGGTAACGCTCTAATTCTAACTTATCTACTTTTTGTGGCACAATCAGATCATTTACATTCTTATCCTCGTGGAGCAGCTTTTTCCGTCGTTTGGATAGGTGGAAAAAGTACAGGACGCTCGCAGCCGTGGCCAAGACCAGCAGTATACTGAACACTGCACTGATCACAGTCACCACGTGGGTGGGACAGTTCATGTCCGATTCGGTCATCGTTCTCAGTGTCCGTCGGATTTTCCGACCGTCTTCGTACAGATCACAGCCCAGTTCATCCCTGTCGATAACGAGGGGATGTGGTGAGGCTTCCTCCTCGCTGGGACTGGCGAAGCCGGCACTGGTGAGGGCAGCGGAAGTTAGCAAGAATTCATCATCAGGGTCGCCCTCGGCTGCTAGCCGCCACAACCACAGCAGCGAACAGTTGCACACGAGCGGATTCCCCGCCAGCCGTAGCCGGTGAAGTCGATCCAGTGGGAATTGAACCGCATCCAGACGGACAAGGGCGTTGCGGCGGATGGAAATTTCCAGCAGGTGCGGGTTGCCATGGAACAACCGCAGTGGCAGACTCGTGAATGATGGATTATCGTCAAATGTCAACGTGTGCAGGTTGGTGTTGTCAACGAAAGCTCTATTTGGAGAACGAGACAAGAAATGAGAGACGAGAAATTAGAATTGTTTATTTATGGCCCTCTGGTGGGGGTGAATTTTTCTTCAGTTTTTTTTTGGGTTGGGTGTTGGTCGATAGGGTTTAGAGCCGTCGTCATTTAATGAACATGTTTTTAAGATTTAATGGATTTGGAATTTTAATTTTTAAACAAGGATTTTTTTTAAGAATGGCATTTGATTACCTATGACTGAAGCTGAATAATGTGATTGGAAAAAAGGTTGATAAGTTGTACAGTTTTCGAGATATCGTTGAACGCGTACCTTATAAATTGAGACTGAGTGGCCCAAACGACATACAAAAACCGTTTAAAATAGACTTGAGTATACATAACTACAAGGTTTTTTTAATCGGTTGTATGACAAAAGGTTGAAAGTAGAAAGGGTCTACTATAAGAGAGGAATGGACAGGCTGGTTTAGAGAAAAACGAACTGCCAAAGCCAGAGCCAATCGAGCAGAACATACCTATATTGATTGCTTTTGCAGTGTTGCTAGAAACCTTCCAAGCATAGGTTGCCAAGGCAGTTTGTTTTGAAACCACATCTTTCTTATACTTGACCCGCTATAGTCGAAAGGACAAAACGTCGAATAAACAAAAGGTTGCATGGATAAATGATCGATCTTTTGTTCTTCTTTGGACCGTTCGATTTGTAGTCTCCCATTTTAATCGCTCGTCTACTTAAGTATTATCCGATGTTTGGCCCTTCGACCTTTTGTCTTATCGCACAATTGGCCAGTTTAAATTTTTCTAAAATTATTAGAAAAAAGTATAAAAATCCATAATATATCAATTTTTTTTTATTACTGAAAAATTTACATGCAAAAATCTTTGACATATCTGATTATGTGTATTTTGTTTTCCTTTAGCTTTACTTTGATTTCCTAATCAATATTGAACTCTAAACAAAACCAAAAGGCCGATTTTTGGTTTTTGTTTTACGTAGGTCTACGTCTGTGATTTCTATATGGGAGTACACTTTGTGAAAAGCTAAAATGGAACATGTAACAAAATTATGAAAGATTTTGTGCATTAATAACTCAGCTGTCCCTGGACCAATTTCAATAATTTTACGCATCTGCCAAATTTAATACTTTATTATTTTTCAAAATGTCACTATTGAAAACTACACGAATGTGCAACTGCTGCTATGATCATTAAAATGATCACCGATTGCCTGCGAAAAGCGATTTCCCTAACACAGATTTCAAAGTTGAATTCCATCCGGTCTCACCAAACGGTGTTTATTCAATTACCGCAGTACAACACCCTAATAGCTCAGCATTACTCAACCATCACGACAAAACGGTCTTTTTCAGGACCACCATACATTTGTAAAATAGTATTTTTTTTGACAATGATGACCTTATTCGGATGTCAGTTCCCATATCAAGATAGAGCTGGAATTAGGGCTTAACAGCTTTTGTATAATGTCTTAAAAGTCAAGGATCGCCCACACAAATCAACACCACCATCAGGTAGGGTAAAACTTTCCCTACCCGACGGTAATGTTGGTTTGCGTTGGTGTTCCTTGAATTCCTAAAAATCATCGAGAGAAGTCATTTTTTACAAAAGCTGTTACATCTAATTCCAGCTCTATCTAGATATGTTAAAATCTAACATACCATGTTCTTGAAGGCAACATTGGGGGTGCAATTTCAAAAACCAAAGTCAGTTGCGGCATGAGAGTGGTCTGATTTTGATCCAGAGATGATGGTTTTGTATTTTTAATACGCCAATGGATAGGAATTTTTTTCTACAAATCTGTTAAAATTAAGGCTTTATTATTTTTCAAAATGTCACTTTTGAAAACTGCACGAATGTGCAACTGTCGCTATGATAATTCAAATGATCACTGATTGCCTGCGAAAAGCAATTTCCCTAACAGAGATTTCAAAGTTGAATTAAAACCGGTCTCACCAAACGGTGTTTATTCAATCACCGCGTGGTGAGTGGTGGTGTTCTCCAGTACACAACGAAAGGCTGTCTGCAAGCAGCGAGCTGCAGCCCACTTAGCATTCATGGGAGGAGGAAGAAGCCACACCGCTATTGATCGGAATCAGTAGCTCTTCGTGAGCCGCTGTGGGCCATCTTTGTCAAGCGCGTTATACTAAAGAGTATAAACAAAGAGACATGTTTGGCATGCACAGTTGTACACACCAACTGCTCATTTGTTAATAACTTTTCACTCAGTTGTTGAAATTTGTTTTTCTTTAAAGTAATTGATAGATTAGGATCATCTCTTACTAAAGATATGCAAAGAGTAGGTATATCAACACCAATGAATTTATACACTTAAAGTCCGAGATGTGCAGCGAGCATTTCTCACTTCATTTTTACAACGCATAAACAAATGCACTTTTTTTTTACTAGAATTCAAATCTACTTTTTTTCACGTATTTATAACAAGTTTAAACTCTATTCTATCTACTGCTTCAAAAAGAACTATGTTTCGTCAACTGTGTGCAAAGTTATTTGCAAATGAGCAGTTAGTGACCAAAGCTGTGTGCATGCAAAGAGATCCCCACTCTAATTCCTATTCCTACACAAATCACAAGCTCCTGCTGCAGTTAACAAATAAGATTTATTAAATAAGACCACGTAGTCCTACGTCACCAATGCGTACAACCCCATAGGGCTGTCTCTTGTAGTTTTTGAGTCCAACAATGACATAGAAAAAACTTTTTTGCTCATATATCATCTTTAGAAAAAAACTTATTTGTTTGGGATCATTGATCGATCTGTTCCAATATATTTTTTTAAACATCCAAAATTTATTTCATTTCGGAGCGGCAAGCTTTCTCATAATTCAAAAAACTGATAATCTGGCAGGGGAGCTACACTTGTGACCACAAAAACTCAGATTTTCGCTCAAAGAACACAATAGACTCAAAGGAGTACAATGGGGTAGGTCCAATTTTCAACTTCCAGCTCCCCACTGCTGTGCACTTTGTCCGACTCTATCTGGGTAGTCGGTGATGTGAGGCAAGAATGTATACTATCACCGCTACTGTTCCTCATCGTAACCGTAGACACCATGGCTGGTGCCATTGAAGTACCTCAACGACTTCGGTTTGGCATTGCGCTATTAGCACAACAGAACTCTGATATGCAAAGTAAGCTCAAGGACATAGCCAAACGCTCCTCTGCGGTGGGTCTCTTCTGAACTTTTGTTTAAATATTAAGAAGTTTGGTGTCCGGTTTAAGGTTTTAAGCATAAATTTTTTTTTGATACTCGAAACTTAACTTTATTAGTTTTGAAAATAAAGCAATATGATCTTCAGCAAAGTTGTAGTTGTGACACAATGGTTCGGAAATGTTTCGGTACACACTTAGAAAAAATCATGTAAATTTAGGTGCTCTGAGACTGACATATACGAGTGTCAATTTTGACATAAAATTGAGTCATAATAGACGCGAAATTCAGCTCAATCAAACGTACTTTCGAATTTTTCAGTCTCGGAGCACTTAATTTTACATGACATGTTTGTTTACGTCTCATCCTTAATGTCAGAGATGGATTCCGTCATGTGTAAGATTACGTATTTCTAAGTGTGAATCACAAAATGGTTCAAAATTTGATCAAACCAGCACTATCATAACTAGCATATACGGTCAATGGTGGTCATATTAGATTTTTAGGAGCAGATTGGCTACATTCGGACATGTTCTGATTACCCCCATTGAAAAAGCCAGTTTCTGACATTGGGTAAATCCCATCATGCGATACAAATCAAAAAAGAATGCAAACTCATTTTCATTGACAGTTACATTGAGTACCCAGGACCACATAGGACACTTCTAGACATGTTCCGGATGCCTCATGGAAGTGGCCACTTTCTTAAATTCGTCGTTGTAATTTTGTTCAAGTCAAAAACCCTGGAATAAGTTTGGATAAAGCCAATGGGGCCCTAGACAAGCAATATGATCACCAATAATCTTAGTTTTGAGTTCTCTTGTGATTTAATGTGTCGCATGATGGGTGTTGGCCAAGTTTCGAAAATGACCACTTCCATGGGGTATCTGGAACATGTCCAAAAGTGGCCAATGTGGTCCTAGACACTCGTTTTGACTGCCGATGAACATGATGTTGAATTCCCATGTGATTTGATGTATCGCATAATGGGTTTTAGCCAAAGACAGAAACTGGCCATTTCGTTGGGGAGATGCCCAATGTGCTCTTGACCACTTACTTTGACCACTGTTGTCTGTATATTTTTAATCTTAGGTGATTTCATGTATTGCATGAGGTTTGAGAAACTTTTGGGCCATTTTGCAATAATGACTGCGCTTATCCTGGACATGTTACAGTCGTATATCAGAACGATATAAAACAGAGCTGTTTTTTTTATTAACCTGAAAATCTCCAATCGCAGCCCGCTTCCAGATGTCACAGACTTGATTAAATTTGCGTTTTTGCAATTTATATCTTTTCCACTTTCGGGACACCTTTTTCTGGTGGCAATGTGATATTTCTCGGTGCTGTCAATTTTCCCACAAGGAAACCATATTTTCGTCTGGCTTTGCACTCTTCCCAACTATGATCCTTCATGGAAGGCAGCTTCATTTTGTTCCTCGTTTTCACCTTCTAACCAAAAAGCGAAACATTCCAACATTTCGAAACTTTTCCACTGCTACCGCCCCGTGCAACCCAAAACCCACTGGGAGAGAAAAATGACACAAATGAAGATGTATAGTCGTCGCCTTTGTACGACCAACTGACCCAACTCTTTCGTTGTCCTTCGCATTTTTCGCCAAGCAAAGCATTAGCAAGGACCGCCTGGAGAGTTGTGGTTTTCCTTATGCTTTGCTGGGCACTTCCGTGCAATTCGAAAGAAAACCGGGGCTTAGCTGCTGGTAAATTTCAGCTTATGCACACACGCTCGCATGTGTCGACAAGCTGCAGTATCCTCATTTAGAAAATAAAATGAAGAAATTGGAATTGAAATAGGTTTCCATGGATGGAAACAAATGGAATCTCTGCAAAGTTGAAGAACTAATTAGATTTCTATTTCCAGCATAAAAAAGCTCACTGCAATCGTCATCTTCCGAATGAAGCTCAAATGGCAATTATTAACACAATCAAACCAATTTATATTCAGATTGATTCAATTGTTCCGATCGATAAATTATTCAATTAGCCAGCATGCTGCCAGCACCAGTTTGTGTTGGTGTACTTACCGAACGTCTATCCGCTCCAGACGGTCCAATCGGTCCAGGTGCAGTTGCCGCAGTTGGAACAGATTCAGAAACGCGACCGCGGGCAACGTGTCGAAATTGTTGCCACTCAGCGATAAATATGTCAGATTACACAACTTTGATAATTGCAGTGATGGCACGATCTGGAAGTATAGTAGATACAAACACACATTGTAGATGGGTTATGGAATACAAAAATCAGTTGGTTGTGTGGTGATGGTGATAATTGCTACTGCAGAAGGAAGGTTTAGGTAGAGGGCAGGAAGTGGAGAAATGCAAGTGCAGTCACTGGTGCTATAAATTATTTATTAATTAAACATTTCCACGTTATCTCCGGTGATGATTTAGAAACATCGCACAGTGGGATTTTATTGTCAAAGTTTGTCTCAGCTTTAGGCACTTTGATGGATAGTTATGGTCGTTTCTAGATTCGTATTATAGCTTATAGTTATAGCTTATTTCAACTTTGGCAGTAGGTACTAAACTTCACTACTATTTTTGAATGAACAAAATTAACTTTGCTACTTAACGGCACCGGTGGTGTAGTGGTAAGCGTGATTACCTCTCACTCCAGAAGGCCTGGGTTCAATACCAGTCGGCGCCGCCGGGATGTTCTGAGGCATAACATCTCTGATCACGCCTTCCTTCGGATGGGAAGTAAAGCCGTTGGTCCCCGGTTCATGAGTTGATGGGTCGATAGGTAGGGTCCAGGTGTGGGAGCTGCCTTCCTGGCACGTCGGTAGCATTGGTGCTCAGCACGGAAAACAAGATCGACGGAAAAAAACAAACCAAAGGAAAAAAAAAAAAAACTTTGCTACTTGTTTAGAAGATGTTAAGTTTATCGGGTTGTAGGAGATATATTTACACCGTATTTAATAATCATTTGCTTTTTAATTTCTCTCTAACCATGTCTCTGATCATTTATCGGTTGCCCCAGAAGAAGAGGACAATATAAGAATGAATCCAAGATCTGTCGAACGATACACTTTTCTTCATTTTACTAAACAACTCGATCATTGCATAGTGGTCCAGGATGCCAATTTAGCTGCATAGTAGTCCAAGAGGTTTTGTTTTAACATTTAGACGTTTGGTGTCTTCGGAGAAGTTTTTATAAAGGCTGACTATGAGGGCCACCACTGGCTGGGAATACCGCTCACCGCCCCTCTCCAACGGGGGAGTTTGGTAAAGAGAGATGATCAAACCGATTTGAACCTTCCTAAAGTTGTCCTTGCTCGCTTTCTACTCTCTATATGCAATTTTCACACTGCCGTACTCTTATGGAACTATCAATTCTGTACTTTTATCCCCTCATCTACGTATAAGAATTACCACCTTAGTCTGTTATTTGAAATTAGCATCTTCAACTATGTAACTCGTTGACTTCACGCAGAAGTAATACTAAACATATAGTCAAAGAACTAATGCAATTTTGATCAAAGTAGTCGATCGCGTTCAGAAATAACGTCAAATGGAACTCGAAAGAAGAAACCATACTGTGCACAAACAGCTGGAAAGTCCGGAGTGGTCCGGTTTCAAGCTGGCTAAAGTGCTGAAGATGCTAAAAACAACAGTTTGTCGAGTGCTCAAAACCTACAAGGAAATCCTGAGTGAGGAAAGGAATCAGCTGACCTACGAAAAAACTGGAACCTGGGATCGTCAGCTGCGCAACAAGGTGTTGACGTGCGTTAAAGCCAACTACGGTCTTCGATCCGAGATGTGGTCAGAAGGTATAACGCCAACTTTAAAAACGGTGCGGAACATCCTTGCCAGGGAAGGATACAAGTCGTATAAAGCCAGTAAACATCCGAACCGCCACATGAAGCAGAATTCCGTGACCAAAAAGCGTGCAAGGCTCTTGCACGAGCGTGCTTTGACGAAACACAAGGGCTACACTTTGATCGATGACGAAACATACGTCAAACTCGATTTTAGCAACCATTAATGGAATTTTTAAACTTATTGAATCACAAATTACAGATCTTTTTGTGCGTACCAATTTACTTTTAATCAGCTTTTACTTAACAAGTTTTTCTCTTGGTCGATATAAACTTTTGGGTGGTCCTTAAACTAATTGATGTTCAAAAACCAAATTTCTTATTTTTGAAAATAAACGCGTATGAAATTCAGCAAAGTTGTAGATGAGATAATTTAATACTACTTTGCTTTAAAAACATTTTTTCTATCGCTTAACGTTCTCAATTTAGAGTAATTTTTCGGAAATTATTTAGAATGTACCCACACTTGATTCGTTTACGATGCGTTGACGTAAATTCGACAGTACAGTACCACCGGCGCCAACTTTTTTTTTTAATTTTACTGTAAAATCAATTTGACTTTAGTCATTTTTAGAATATAATAATTTCTTTACAAATAGAAATACAGACAATTATTTTATAACAAACAGGAGGCTGACAAACAGGAGGAGGCCTCCCTCAACTCAGTCGGTAAATACGCAGTTACAAAGCAAGACCATGCTGAAGGTGGCTGGGTTTGATGCCCTGTCCGGGCTAGGAATTTTTCGGGTTGGAAAATTTCTTGACTTCCTGGGCATAGAGTATGATCAAAGATGAATACTAAGATGAAAATGTCGGAAGAAAAACTTTCAATTGTAGTGTCCTCTTTCGCAGTCCCTTTCATCCAATGAATCCCCCAGTATGCAAGGTAATTTTGTGGTGTTGCTGCCCCCTCGGTAGAGTTGAAATTTTGCGCGCTTTTTTATCAAAACAATCACACCAAAATCAGAGATGTCCCACTTTTTAATTACTCGATTAACAACTAATCGATTATTTTTTGTTCGCTGTGCTGTCATTTTTTCATCAATGAGAGTGCAAAACTTGTTTGAAACGATCGGTGATGATTCTCTGCAGAAGTTAATGCTTATATCGGCATGATATAACCGATTACAAATATTTTAATGTTCGGTTCGTTAATCGACTAATCGATTATCCGAATGAAAATCGGCCATCACTAGATGAATGTGAAACGTCATTTCAAATATAAGGAGCGTACATAAATAATTATACAATTTGAAAGGGACCGGGTCTAATCACAAATTACGTCCCCACGGTAACTGAAATAAACACGAGTGTTCACCGGTTGGTACGATTGTACTTGTAACCAAATTATATTAATGCATAAATTTATAACATTCAAACGTAATGGTTTGTTATGATGAAAGGAGCTCGGTGGAATAGCAGCGACTGATTTTGATTACTGAGCATAATATTGCGGATTCAAACTTCATTTTCCATGAATCTATTTCATTAGTTTATGTTTCATTGTTGAACGTTCAATGGATCATTCGCAATATTTTTATGGGTCATTCGTACAATTTCAATGCTCATTTGGCATCGAACGATCTCAATTAATAACTGTTGAAATGTATCTAGAACAGAGATCACTAACCATGGTCGAGACAGGTACTGTTATATTTTGGTATTTGAGGTGAAAACGCACCCCGGCACCGTGGAGTTGGTTTCCTACTTAGCGCCCAGGCACAGGCTACGCTCATAAAGTGGGAGCCTATTAATTAGAGGATAATCGTTGCCAGATTTAGAACACGGATTCGAAACCTTACCATAATCCAATGTTTTGCGCCAAACGATGCTGCCGAGCTACAGGACAAGAAGAATGATTACAGTCAACTGAATGCCGTCGTGGATATAACCCAAAAGGGTGACATCAAGATCTACACTGGCAACTTCAATGCGAAGATCGGCTCCGACAACACGGACTATGAGCGTGTCATGGGACACCATGGTCCGGGTAAAATTTTGTGGCTATAACGACATGGTGATAGAGGGCTTGCTCTTTCCTCATCGAGCAGTGTGCAAAATCGACCACATCTACATCAGTCGAGACGTCCGTAAAAGCAGCGCCGTCATCGCGTCTTGCCATCACCTTCTAATGTGTGAGATCCGCCTATACATTGCACGGATCCAGCGGAGGGAGGAGAGGCTTGGACGACGATTCAACACACGCCGACTAGACGATCAAGCTGAGAAAATATCGTTCGTTCAAGAACTTGAGACCCGAGCAGTGGATGTTCCGGAAGAAGAACTGTGGACGGCCATCAAGAATGCCTTTATCGAAACAAGTGAGAAAAATCTGAGTGAGCTGCGCACTCAGCAAAAAGAGTGGATCAATGATGATACCTGGCGAATGATTGAGGAGCGTAAAGAAGCAAAAACCGAGAAAGAGCGAGCGAGAACCAACAACCAAGCCCGTCAACAGTATTTCGCTCTAGAGACGGAAGTCAAACAGCCGAGCGAGGGTAGACTCCCTGACTGACAAAGAAGAGAAAACCGCAACAACTGGCGATATCTGCCTTATATACGATATGGCAAACATACTGTAACATACATAAATTAATAATTGATCTATACAAAATTAATACACGCTCCTTTAAAAACACCCAAATGATTCATAAAATTTTGAATGATACATAGACAATGTCACTTTGATCCAAATTTTATGAGAAATTTAGCAACACAATTGAAAAAAATGTACCGCAAAATTTCTAAATAATGAGCAATACGAATTACCCATAAACATATTGCGAATGATCCATTGAACGTTCAACAATGCACCATAAACTAATGAAAGAGATTAATAGAAAATCAAGTTTGAATCCACAATATTATGTTCAGTAAGCAAATCGGTCGCTGCTATGCCACCGAGCTCCTTTCATCACAACAAACCATTACGACTAACGATCGCTAAAGCCAGGGCAACATGAAGCTATTCAAATAGAATCGATTTTTTCCGGGGGTCGATCATATTTTTTCCGTTTCTATATAAACAGCAACATTTTATAAAGTGTGATTTCAGCAATAGATGTCTCTGGGAAAAAGGTTTGTTATTTTTTTTTTCAAAGACTGAAATCGGAAAAGACCTCGATTGGAAAAAAAAAATTATGTATTCTTCAAGATCGCATTAGATTAATTTTTAAAGTGTTTTAATTGTCGTAACATTTTAGATTTTGAACACTACGTTAAGTGGCGAATGGATAGTAGGGCCGATTGTTATACAGTGATACAATAAACTCCGAATTTTTTATAATTAGGATAAAATAGTCCTCCTATTCCACATAGAACTTTTGAGATCCCGGACAAACAACTGTTTTGAAAAACATTAGAGACAATTTCAAAGATGTTGAGGCTAGGCCAGTTTTTCACATTACTAAACATTTAAAATTTTCAGAATTTAAAAAAATATTTAATTAAAAAATAAGGCCTCAGATATAAACAAAAATACTCTTGGACTAAAATTAAACTCAAGGATTTTTAAAACTTAACACTTAACTTTTGAAGAAATGTCTACAGAATTTTGATCAGAATGCCAAATGAGTTTAGGAAGAGTTTTAGTTCTTTAAAATTCTATCTCCCTTTACTAGAGAGTGTCTGAAAATAAATCTAAAGGAATCCAGAGGACAATCTCAAAAAAATGTGAAAATAAGTTGCAGGTGATTTTGAGAAGCATTTCAGGAAAACTTTAGGGAAACTATGGGATAATCCCAAGGCAGCTCGGATGAAACTTTTTTTTTATGATTATGAGCAGAAGTTCAGAGAACTCTGAAGCAACTTTTAGGGATTTTCAGGTAGCATTCTAGATGAATTCGGGAGGAGAATTCAAATAATTATTATATGAAAACCTCTCTTAATGATCAGAAAGGGATTAATTTCAAGCAAATTTAATGCTGAATATATCTTAAAAAAAAATTCAATTTCTAACTGAAAATAATTTTAACGAAAGTTCTACGAGAATCCATTATGATTTTGGAAGAATTTAAAAAGATTATTATTTCCTTAAAAATCTAAGTAGCCTTTCAGATTCTGACATAGAACAATATTTGGAGATTGCAAAAGTTGACAAAGAATTATGTGTTCAAGGCTAAGGAATTACTAAAAATTCGCACTTCAATCATTTGAAAACATTATCACCACCTTAGGGCTTCAAACCTTATCAAAGCTCTAGGGCATTGCTATTTTTTAGATCTAACTCTTATGTTTTGGTATCCCGAACTAAGGAAAAGTTAAGAATTTCGAGCTTGATTCAGAGGCATGAGCATGATCGACCGCCCGCGGGTGCTACTCTGTTATTGCTGGATCAGTTGTAATTACACAGAGATCTAATAGACGATGCTTGGGACTGGCATTCATCCTCTATGTACAAAAACTGGTGATCTCAAACTAAGCAATACCAGCGGCATTCGCGTCCTAACGCAGGTCAAGAAAGGAAAGGGTAGGATTTACTGGCGTGATACACGCTATGTTGGAAGCCGAGAAATCCTCTGCACTTCAAAGATAAATCACTGGAATGTTGGATAAAAGGGGTGGGCTTGCAGCAGGATTCGTTTTGGTTAACGATTAGCTGAATTGATGTCGTAACGATCATATAACGCGAACAAGCTTGGGATTTAGGAGTTCTGCTCCTTTTATTACAACACGCCAATTATCGATTTGTTGTTATTCGAATGTATTCACATTAACAAATAAAGCGATCACCGAATCTTGAATGTGGAGGGGCTTGGGATTAAACTCATGATGTTCTACTCAG
The DNA here is from genome assembly GCF_037179485.1 of Ochlerotatus camptorhynchus. Classification (NCBI taxonomy): domain Eukaryota; kingdom Metazoa; phylum Arthropoda; class Insecta; order Diptera; family Culicidae; genus Ochlerotatus; species Ochlerotatus camptorhynchus. The sequence continues at coordinate 1,287,537 of NW_027040902.1, forward strand.
TACGCAAAAATGGTCACTCTAAGGCCACCAAGCCCCTCATATCACACCATACAAGCTATGATCGCGTTAATATTGCAACAATTCAAAACCGACCCCGACGGTGACGTCGATGACGATGTCAAGTTTCACAATACACATGATAATCAAGCTTTTCTTTTTTCAAATCACTCTGTGCACAAAAGCAATGCACATCGCAAAAACCTAACAATAGATCAGTACGGTTGAGTCACAGTGCCAACAAAGGAATGCGAGAGCACAACAAGTATGTGTACTTCCTTAGGAATGCGTTCAAACACTGAGTTCATCGCAATGAGAAACAGTGTAACCGAGATGACAGACCCTTGCGGGATGCCATTCTCCAGCAATCTCGAGGAAGAGGTTGCGTCAGCGTTCAAACACAGAACCTACGGTTCTGTAGAAAGTTTTCTACGTAGTTAAACATACATCCTTGGAAGTCCCAGTTCTTGAGGGAAGTCAAGATAAGAAGCTTCCATGTCATATCATATGCCTTGGACAAATCGAAAGAGACTACATCTACCTGCAAATCTTCCGACGAGGCCTTGTCCAATAAATGATCGTGCTCAGAGAAGAACGTCTCCGATCCATAGCCGCATCGAAATGCATGTTGCTGTGGGTGAATCCGTCCTTGCCTCTCCAGCTCAGTTGACAGACGACGATTAACCATCTGCTCGAGTGTTTTTCCCATGCAGCTCAGCAGGGTTATCGGTCAATAACCATCTGTTTGGGTTTTATCCTTCCCAGGTTTGGGAATGGGAATAACCAACCTTTCTTTCCACTCGTCCGGTATCTGGCCAGAAAGCCAGATCTTGTTCATTGTGTCAAGAAGAGCCAATCGGCCGACAAGAGGTAATCTCCTAAGCAGGGGATACCCAATGTCGTCAGGGTCCGCAGCCTTACCAATGCCGCGGCGCAGGGCCCAGTTGAACTCTTCAAGTTCGAATACCCTGTTATAGTCGTTAACAAGACTACGCTGCCTGTCACGGGAGTAGCGGTACTCTCCCACATTAGAAGCGTTAGGTTCCTATAGCTGTGTATGGAGACTCCATACACAACCATAGGAACCTAACGCTTCTAATGTACCGAAACTGTAGGAGTGTTTACCCTAAATGTAATAAGTCTTCTAATAATCAAGCACTCACAGCAAGTGAAAGTGTAGCGACTCCACTGATTTAATCATCTGATTTTTATTTTAATATTCATACATAAGATCTAACATAGGAAAACGCTACTTCCTATTAATGCAGTGGTTTCTCTAATAATGACGAAATCATACCCACAGTGCGAACGACGACCCGCCCTACCTGGGTGGTAGTTGATTTTGCGTTTCGGTATGTTCATTAGGGCTTGTCCGCGGTCCGTTGCAGTTGTCCCGTTCCACATCGGATGGCAGATACTACCTACCTACGTAGTACCAGTCATTGTAGGCACTGTGTTTAGTATTAGTACCTCCACGGGATACATAGCTGCCCACCTCCTGTACGTCCGGGAGTGGCGCGTTGCCTCCAAAAAGCTAAATTATGTCCTCATGCTCGTTTCTCGTGTTGGATTCCGTGCTGCAACTGTTGGTGCTGTAATATCAGCATGCACGCATTCACGTGTGTGTTGTTACCCGTTCGTCAGTTTCCCTTTCATACCATTTCCCCACCTAAACTCCGGAGTAATTATTTGAAAATGATTTATGTAAATGGTATGAATTTGAATATTTTATGAGCATTTCGTGCGCCCGCTAAATAGTGTTAGTTATGACCACAACACCAAGTTTGACTGCAGGGAAATTATGTCACGCCGCGGGACTGGATTTAAATTCTTATGAGCTTTAATGGTTAGGCATGGATAGGGACTTAATAATGGATTTCAGCGAGTGAAAACAACGTGTACTTACTGTAAAATTATTATCCGTGAGGTCCAGGGCTCGCAAAGCATTCAAGCCATGGAATGCACCGTAATCTAGTTCGTTGAGGACATTGCCGCCTAGTTTTAGCATTCGCAGCTCCCGCAGGTTCACGAAGCTGTCGTTGGCAATGAACTCGATCAGATTTACGGACAGGTCGAGCGATTGCAGCCGGGTCAGATGTTCGAGGTTATGGTCGTAGGGTACCTCGAGCACTTGATTGTTTTGGAAGCACAGCAACTCCAGCGAATATAGATGCCGCAGGGTTCCATGATCCAGCGATATGATAGCGTTGTTTGCGAAATCAAGTTCCAACAGATTTCGTAGATCGTGGAACGCAGTTGGATGGATCGTTTCTATTCGATTGTTACATAGTTTCAACACTTGCAACCGATCAAGACCTTTGAACGCATCCTTCGGGATATCAACGATAGCGTTATCACTCATATTTAGCATCCGAAGATTTTGTTGAGTTTCGAAGTTCCTTGACCCCAGACCTTCTATCTTGTTGAACGAGATGTCCAACACCTCCAGCCTGTGGTAGAAGCTCAACGTAAAGTGAACGTTGGTAATCCGGTTGGATGTCAGATTGATGTACCGTACATCCGGATTGAGCTGGATCGGGACCACGTCCAAACCGGCTCCGATGCACCACGTGCGCGCTGTTGGATGCATCTCGCACGTGCATATCGACGGACAGAAGGAATACACTTGCCGAAGAAAGACCAGCAGGATCAGCGTGGTCGAATAGATGATAATCCGACAGCTGCTTGCCGCCGGTCGTAATCTTGTCGTCATTCTGCGTGATTTGTAAGCGAACCAAAACCAAGCGGCTGGTGGTGATGCGTTCGTGCTCCCGGGATGATGCGAGAGGTTTTAATTAAAAACGGGTACAACACAGCAGCGGTGGCAGTTGTTTAGTGGGACGTTGTTTGTGATATTTGGGTGACGTCCAACAGCGGTGGCAATGATGGTCATCGTCAGTAACTTCAGCTAGTCAGCCAGTCGTGTTTGTGCAATCCCGTCTCAACTCGGTAGTAGCGAGTGGCTTTGTACTTTCACCTAGATTTGCGGTACACCTCACGTCTCACTCCGATGACAGCAGTCTGTTTCTGGGAATGAAGAAAGTAGATTTCAAAGAAAGGGATTAACATTAATTGCCAGCACGTGATGAGTTCTAGTAGAGACAGATGGGTGGAATTAGATATGTCGGAAATTATTTGGTTGAGTTATTGTATTATTTTTTTTTTCAAATGCGGTACTATATTTTTGTGACAACAAATTTAATAATTATTACGAATCACTGCCATCGGAAAATGCGTTAAAATGCTGTTGTTGTGTAGCGTTTTAGATGGTGAAAGAACACCGTAGGTAATGTTAATGCATGTAAGGGCTATTTTAGGACTGATGATGCCCCGAAACGTGGGATGTAAAATATACTACCGATTCATAGTCATGACTACTTCAAACTAGGGGAACAGAATTTTTAGTAATCAAAGGAACACATCTTAGTCCTTGTTACTTTTTATGCCTTGTTAATAGTGATAAGTCCTCGGGTTGCTTGGACCGAGGATGATCTTGAAACAAGGAAAAAATGAGTTAGTTGTCTTCATCTATGTGATTCCTAATCTTCTATTCGTTGTTCCCTAGTTTGAAGTGGTTAAGACTAGGGTTCTGATGCATGGTCATTATCGCTGTCATTCCTTAATTTTGTTGCTAAGGAATCCAATTTTGAGTGCTTTTGGAGGGTGTTTAAACACTCCGAAGGGTATAAATAGCGGGACCTTTCAATTACAGTCGGATCCTTGCGATAAATGCAATGCGATAAAAACAATGACAACTGTAAAAAAAAAATCGAATACTTCATCATTTTTCAATAGTGATGAAGTAATACGACATGCACTAAACTAAGGACACGGGATACAATAGTTCAAATTACTGTTCGCAGTGGTGTTAGGTCCCGTATAGAGAAAAATAACTGTTCATGATTGCTACGGTGATGCTACATGATCAAAATCGAGGTGTCAAGAAACATTCGATCATTTATTTTCGTACATTTTACTATTACCAAGTACATATAAAGGATGTCCACAGCAAGGGGTAGGTCACTCCGCGTACCAATCTTTGGTCAACATTTTTCTCAGCGTGCCGCAAGTGTGCCGGTCATAGAGCAAGCTGCGAGTTTTTGTAAAATACGAATATTATGGTATATTTGGCAACCCGAAATTTCTGACAGCTTGAATGTTTTAGTTTGCAATCGCAAGGATAACATCGGTCTAGTGACAACCAAGGAGGAAGCTGGCGCTGGCGAGATGGACCGTGAGCGGTCCGAGCCGTCCAACAGGATACAACAAAGAAAACAAAAAGCCGGAGAGCAACCGGAAGTGTCCCCGTATCGAAAACCGTTGGATGCGATAATTGAACGGCCCCGAAAATGTCAAATATCGTGCGCGATAAGGATTCCTTCTAGCGACGAATAAAACGCCTCTATGCATAAGATGGATTGCATTCTGCCCGCGGTCGGCGTAGACGAGGAAACCATCTACAGACCAGGCTGCTGAGATCGTTGCTGATAAATCCAACGGAAACGCTTCAAAAGCACTACACATTTCTGCTCAATCTGGAAGAGGAACTGCTGAAGGTGATGATTCCGGGCAAGAAGCTCTCGGAGGTTTTCGATTATGCCAAGAACGAGGATCCCAAGCTAAGACGTTTGGTTTTGCAAACGGGTTGGAGTTCCGGGAGAATTCTATCATAGTACCTCAACCCGTGAAATTCGGTTTAAAATTGTATGCTAATTAGGTTGAGCGGAAGCAATAAAAATTCCGTGTGATTGTGCCTCGAACAGTAGTTCGGTATTGTTCAACTGAGTCTGGTTTGGTAGATGACAAATTGACGGATTGCTGTCACAACGTCACATCCTGCCATTCCCGAGCCGTTGCATCAACATAATATTTGCATATATATATTTCCGCATTCAACCGCCACCACTGCATTTATGATAGTTCTTGGGAATTCCAGATTTCATGTGAAACCTGAGATAATTTTGAGTACAATTTTAAGAAAATTCTGAATTGGATTCTCTGATGAAAGCTCATAGATGTTTCTGAGGATTATTCCATGATACTTTAGAGCGGAACTGCTGGGATCCTAAGAGGGAAAGTATAAGGGCAATCAGAGGATAATTGTAAGGAATTGGTGAGGAAAAATGCATCAGGAGCATAATTCATTGGATATTTTGGGAGAATACTAAGGAACATGCTTGACATGCACAGTTGTACACACCAACTTCTCATTTGTTAATAACTTTTCACTCAGTTGTTGAAATTTGTTTTTCTTTAAAGTGATTGATAGATTAGGATCATAGTTTATTATTGATATGCAAAGAGTAGGTAAATCTTAACATTTGATTCAACAACAATGCATTTTTACACTTAAAGCCCGAGATGTGCAGCGAGCATTTCTCACTTCATTTTTGCAACGCAAAATCAAATACAGTTGATTACTAGAATTAAAATCTACATTTTTTTACCTATCTTTAACAAGCTTAATCTCTATTCTATCCAAGGTGTAAGTCACTCAGCACATTGTGCCGGAATTATATTCTACACAGCTTGGGCACATCCATTGGCACATTTTTGGCATATCTTCGGCACAATCTCGTAGGCATTAGATTGTTGTAAATAAAATGGGAGCACTGGTCGACAATTGTCATTGAAGTTGTTCAGAACATTACGTGCTGTTTGACTGTATGTTCAGGAACATCTTCTAATTGAATATACCACAGGAACTCAGACCAGTAGTTCACGTATAGATCTAAATACGAAATGTAGGTTCTAGAGTGGACTCAAGAGGAAGAGGCAGTTAATCAGACCTCATGAGTACCCTTAATTCAAATAATGTTGCAAATCACACAATACTAACTGAAGAAGTCTATTCATCACCCTCTATAGTCGGTCTCTAACAATGCTCCCCACCGGTTCCAACTCTTTCCAGCCGAAAGGCTAGATTTCTGGTCTGCCTTTGAGGGCATTATAAAACACTAAAATACAGGACTTTTATTACCCTATGGATCACAAAACACCGAAAGTTCACACACCCGCCACTTCCCGCGTCATCCTCAATCCGATTGATCCTTGCGATTTCAAACCAAAACATTCAAGGTGTCAGAAATACCGGGTTGCCGGGATGGGTATTTTACAAAAAATCGCAGCTTGCTCTATGACCGGCACAATCGGCATACTTGCGGCACACTGACAAAAAAGATGACCCAAGATTGGTGTGCGGAGTGACCTACCCCATGATTCTACCTACTGCTTCATAAAAAAAAATGTTTTGTCAACTGTATGCAAAGTTATTAACAAATGAGCAGTTCGTGACCAAAACTGTGTATGCCACTAACTGAGACTAACTCAAGGAGAATTTTCCAGGAATTTGGAAAATTATGCCAGGAGAATTTGCCAAACATTCATCTAAAAACCTACAGAGTTTGTGAGAAGAACTGTACATGAATTCTTAGGAAACTTTCAATGTACGTAGAATAACAAGGCAAGGAAAGAATTTCAAAGGAGGTCTGAAATTAATTCAATAATAATTCGGAGAATTATTCCAAAGGGTTTTTTTTACTGAGAATACAGTCTGGAACGCGCAAAAATTGGTCAACTTCAAACTGGTGTATTTATGTTAAAAATGATAAAAAAAATCTGAAATGCTGCATTTGTAAATTCATTGTATGTACAACGGTTGCTATGATGATTTTTCACCGTTTGCTCTCCAGTTTTCAAAATGACGTCCAGCAAGAGCGGCGTGTCAAAATTTTGCTCGCGCAGCAAGAGAATCCGACGTTCTCACACACCAAGTTGGCAAAATTTCTGGATGTGGCCAAATCGACCGTGACAAACGTTTTAAAAATGTTCGGGGAGCGTCTTTCGTATGCCAAGAAGCCTGGAAGCTGCAGCAATCGTAACCCAGACGTGGCAGCGACGACGAAGAAGGTGGCGGTGAAATATAAGCGGAATCCTAACCTCTCCATCCGGGACGTCGCTGGCAAGCTCAATGTTTCCCATACTACTGTGCAGCGGCGAAGGTGGCGAACCGAGACTACAAACAAAACACGTCGGCAAAGCAGCGGTCCTGGATGTGTCGTCATGGACGACGAAACTTATGTGACGGCGGATTTCAAGCAGCTTCCGGGACAGGAGTTTTATACCGCATCAGGAAAAGGGAAGGTGGCTGAAATTTTGAAAACCATCAAACTATCGAAGTTCCCGAAAAAATATCTTGTTTGGCAGGCCATAGGCACGTGTGGTCTAAAAAACGGTATTTTCATTAATACGAGAACCATCAATCAAGAGATCTACGTCCAGGAGTGCCTGGAAAAGCGGCTGCTACCATTCATAAAGCAACGCAATAGAACTGTGCTGTTCTGGCCGGTCTTGGCGAGCTGCCACTATGGGAAAAAGGCAATCGAGTGGTACGATGCGAACAACGTGGTTGTGGTACCCAAAACCACAACCCTTCCAACAGCCCAGAACTCCGCCCTATCGAACGGTATTGGGCCTTGGTCAAACGGAATCTCAAAAAAAAAACTAATAGATCCATGGAAAACGAGCAGCAGTTTAAATCTAACTGGCGTTCGGCGGCGAATAAGGTCGATGAGACCACTGTGCAAAATTTAATGGAAGGGGTTAAGCGGAAAGCACGGCAGTTCAGATTTGGCAAACCAAAGGAATAAACGGACATTTTTTCCTTTAAATATAAAAATTGAACTACCAAAAGAAAAAAGAGAAGATTTTTGTGATATGAATTTTGACTGAAAGAAACGATTTTTTGTCGACCAATTTTTGCGAGTTCCAGTCAACGTATTTGAACTAGTCATTTTTGTATTACTGCATGCGTGAAGTTAGCGATTTACACGGTTGAAGATGCTTAACGTCAAATATCAGACTGAAAGTGGTCATGATGCTTATGTCAGATGGCGACTTGAGTGTGAAACAATAAATAGAACTGTTTCCACACATCAAAGGTACGTGAGAAAATCGGTGATTATCTCTTTTGCCCTCCCCAACAGTGGAGTTTGGTAGAAGAGATGATCAACCCGATTCGTGTCTTCCTCAAAATTGACTTTTGTCCACATTCTACTATCTAGATACAATTTTCATTGCTCTAACGGAACTATCATTTCTATACTTTCATCTTCTCATCTATTTTATAAAATGGCAACTTAAGGTCTGATATTTGACGTTAAGCATCTCGAACTATATTGTATAATAATGACTAGCATTATACAACAACTTGAGCTTGAGCTTGAGCTTGAGCTTGATTGGCCGCCCACGGTTGCTACTCTGTTATTGCCAGACCAGCTGTAATTACACAGAGAATCAATAGACTATGCTTGGGACTAGCAATCATCCTCAATGTGTAAAAACTGGTGATCTTAAATTAGGCAATACCAGCGCCGGCCGCTCCCGAACACAGGTCAAGAAAGGAATGGGAAGGATTGTGTTGACATGACACTCGCTTTGATGGAAGCCGAGAACACCTCTGAACTTCCACGAGGAATCACTGGGATGTTGGATAAGAGGGGTGGGTTTGCAGCAGGGTTCGTTTTGGTAAACGATAAGCTTAATTGATGTCCTAACGATCATATAACGCGAAGGAGCTTGGGACTAAACCCACGGTCTTCTGCTAAGTAAGCAAACACGTTTGCCACTAGGCAGACGAGCACCTTTTTAATCACCGAGTTGCTGTTATTATCATGTAGTCATATTAACAAATAAAACGATTGACGAATCTTGAATGTGGATGGGCCTGAGATTAGACTCATGATGTTCTGCTCAGTAAGCAAAAACGGTTGCTTTAAGGCCACCGAGCCCCTCATATCACATAATACCGTTGCTCAAATTTGTGTATCCATTCAAACCCGGAACCAACGACAACAACGAGTTTCGCAAAATACACGATACACAAGCGATTTTACCATAAATCTCTTTTATATGTAAGGACCTGGAACCGCGTTTTTCTGCTCAGTAAGCAGGCCACTGTAACCGACGATCTTTCAAATCCGAAAACTACAAACTACGAAAAAGTACTTAGGCCTTCATTTAGTTCAACTTTCACGCGACGTTCAATGACAGGGTCCTATCCAGGATTACATCTGAAAAATTCAAATCTGGCCAACGCTTACCTAAACCTGTTCTAATCCACCTAAAATGACTAACGAATGGAAGACTTTGACTATCCAGCCATGCAATAGTCTCATTCCGTGCCTTATGGCAACTTGATGATTCTACTGCGCTCATCTTTTGGCACCACCCAGGGAAGACTTCGTCCTATACCCAATGCTTAACTTATCTCCATTCCACTCAGCTATTCGCAATTTCTTGTGATATAGTGGACGGAATATTATTATATGAGACAATTCAATGCAGACGTCTTTCCAAATTTGGCAGATCGACAGGCATCGGTGAGTTACCACGATAGTTGCTATTCATCAACTCGACAACGTCCCATCGTCAACGCCTGCTATGAGAATTTCCCATTGCAGACGCCAACGAAATGACGTCATCGAGCTATCGATCAACTACCCTGGTTATCGCCTGGTACCTTATAACACGATGCTAGGAGGCGAACCGGAAGAATCGATGAGCTACCTCTACCACCCCCCCTCCCCAATGATAAGCATTATACAACTACTATACAAAAACTATGCAAGTGTGACCATGGATGTGCTTATATATTATATTCTACAAATAATGCCCATGTTCATAGTTTGTCATACAAGTGTATCCGCGGCATTAATCTGATGCTTTTCATCAACATCAAACTCTTTCGATGTCCAAGTAGGCATTTTGAAGCGTATAATTTATCAATGATATAATCCTCTGTACTTACAGGTGGATTCAAGTGGTGGTGTAGGTCCGGTTTCTGGATACAAAGTTTAGAGGTATGGAGGCTGATTTTTTTTGTTTGATTTATATGGATGATCGTATTTCTGATATATTTAAATCGTTATTGGAAAGCCTGTATGTACGTATATGGGGGGGGGGGGGGGGGTGACGCCGGCGTAGTGGTTAGGATCCATACCTCTCACGCCAAAGTCACGAGCTCAAATCTCAGTCCCGGACAAGTCACGAATGACCACAAAACTGTTAAAGTGACTATAATAAAAAAAAAAAAAAAAAAAACAAAAATACAGGTCCTCTCCTTTGGAACGTACAAAGGCAATCTGCGCATCTTATACGATTTGTTTCGTTAGTATATCACAGTGTATATCCTGAACTATACGAACCAAAATGTTGACTGGGGACTTTCTTGGGAAAGTTTTTGAATAATTAAGATTGTGCTCAAAACACAGGAATAGCCTGTGTCAATTCTGATATATTAAACTAAAATTAACAAACAAGCTTTAAATCATTTCAGCTACAAGTTTGCCAAACATCATGCTTCTCAATTAAAAAAAAAATAAGCAAGTTCTGTTTTGAATATCAATCAAACTACTTTTACGGTAAAAACAAGTACGTTTTAAAGTAAAAACAAAGTTTACCGAAGACTTAATTTCTCGATGGTCTCGTCAATATCGAGATATGGAGAATTCACTGAATGTATTATATTATTTAAACATTTTTTTTTGAGTTTTTACTCAAAATATCTTGAATTTATTCTACTGTGTGAAAAGGAATTATATTTTCCTAAACCTTTGCCTCAGATGTCATTTCGATTGGAAGTGATGAAATCAAGCTGAACATTGCTTTAGGTCCTAAGTAACATTGATCGATTATCTTCGTCGACTTCAGCATATAACCGTTTCTTGTTGTGTTTGTTGTATTAGATGCTAGATAAAAGCTTCTTTTATCGATATGTGTGCTAAAAATACCTGGGAATGTCTTTACATGGCCGTGGGCATACAAAGAGAAAGTCGACGAAGATAATATGTCATTGTTACTTAGGACCTAATGTAATGTTCAGTTTGAAATAGTCAAATTTTAGCTCAAATGCAAATGATTGACCATAATAAAAAATAAATGATTTTTTTGCCATTTGGCTTGGAAGTGCTCTCAAGTAAAATCAAAAACTTTCTGATGTTTCCACAAGATGAAACCTTCACCAGCAGTATTATATAAAATCATTTTCCCAAATTTGACCATTCACCCATCCTTACTAACCTTATCCATACCCAGTTGCTGTAGTCACAAGAACAGGGTAAAATAAGAACTGGCACATATGTGAATGTAGCTCACCAGACTGATAACTTTTCACTGCATTCATCTCTGTCTCGACTAGTACAGCAAGACATAACAAAACAAACGTACACAAATATCTACAGTGAGGAGGAAAGTGAACACTACCAATCTACGCTCGTACAGTCAGTCCGTTCCGTCTACCATTACATGTTGTCCTATTTTGCTGCCCCAGGAAGCTTGTAGTTGTGGTGTAAAATAAATGGAACAGACTATTATTTATCCCGGGTTGACATACAAACGTAAGAGTGATTCATTCCTACAATTTTAAGTGACGTTGTAGTTGGTGCTGAGAAATGTTCCAACAGCAAATCCGCTGTAAGTAATTACCTGTTTTCCGAGTCGGAAAAGGACATTGTACCCCTACCAATCGTGCAACAATGTGTAATGAGCACCAGATGGTAGTTTTGAAATCCATGCTTATCATGTGCTACGGATGGAGACGGACAGACTGGCAGACAGCCAGTAACGATGACGGACGGGATGATCAACCGAAGAGGCACGATATAGTGCTAGGCGTTAATCTAGCTGTCAATCAATGCCGGGGGATTTTCTTCTCACCACTGAACTGCATTTGCATGCATAGGTTCCGAGTCTCATTTGGGTGGTGGTTTAAGGTTGTCAAAAACGCATTATTGTCTCGGCGAGGCTCATTATGCTTTGACCGACCAGGAATGCGTCGTGGAATAGTGAATAACGCGTGCGCTCACGTCAAATTTATAATCGCTTTAAATAAGTAGAACGAGGCATCATCAATCTGTTCTTAGGACCGGTATTTTACAAAGGTGACATTTGGTGAGGACAACAATAGCGATGTTTCATAGAGATGGTGTGTTGAGTGCTAGAAAGGTTAATGGATTGTCATAAGTAATGACGGCTTTGAAACTGGGAAAAGGTGTCGGATTTAGCTCATCATTTCTTGATCATGCTGGTTCGGTACTTAGAATTTAGTGATCATTGATCTTTAGAGTACTTTCCCTAATTATATTGATTTTCAGAATATTGAAGCAGCATCCTAAATCGACTTGAACATGCTCCTTCAAGAATTCATCAATTGATTCAGGCAGTTGAAAATGACATTTCCTACCACTAAAAGGAAACAATATTTTGAGATATTTTATTCTAGGACCACGAGAAAAGTAGCCAGTTTTGTGAAATCACGTGTGAAACCTTAATAACATTGTTATGATTATTTTGCTTAACGTCAAACAGAAATGAACTTCGATCTTTAATGATGGATTAATCAAAAACATTCCTCATTTAGCTGCAAAGCTGACATATTTTGGTTTTGTAGCTGTGTTTCTCGAGGTAATTATTTTCATTTTATGACATTTTCAATCGAGTTTATTGCCTTAAAAGTGTTTTAGTGTTCATGATTCAGGAAAATGCTTAAAAAATTTGTCCTAGTGGAGGGGAACCGATTCCAAAAAAAAAAGAAGTTATAAAGTGCCCTGTTGTGTTTGTGAGGAGAAAGCGTTATATCTCGGTGGGAATCTTCCAGAACCGATTCGTCGGCAAAGTGGATACCTCTACAGTGCGTGAACAACCTTTAATTACTTTGAGTGATGTGGTTTAGTGTCGAAACATAAGATGAAAAATGCAGTGACTTTTTCGTTTTCCACGAAGGAATTTGGAACAATTTGTGCTAGCTGGCTCAAAATTGGTGAGATCGGCAGCCATAAGTATTCACCTTTAGAATTGAATGAACGATCCATAAAATAATGAAAAACGTTCATTAAAACATCCAAATAATACATAAAACACCGCAGGAAGTGTGAATGATCCTTAAAAAATATCAATATGATCCATATTTTATGAAAAATTTAGCAACACAATTGTAAAAATTTACCGCTAATTTTCTAAAGAATGAGCATTGCAATTACCCGAATTACCCATAACATATTGTAAATGATCCATAAAACATTCAGCAATTTACCTTAAACTAATGAAAGTTATCCATAGAAAATCAAGCATGCGCACCTAAAAATATAGCCACGATCCATAAATTAGACATATATTGTGGATGTTTTGGACATTTTTTTTAAATTTGATCCATAAACCTTGGAAAATTGCCCCATTACTGCGTAGCTACTCTGGTTCACTGTTCTGCTCGTGTTTTATTTTTTTTCTCAGAAGAGCAGAGCGATGGGCGAGCATCTAGAATAAGCATCTATAAGAAACTTCTAAAAAATATTCCCTAGGATGCTTCTTAACACTCTGAACACGATGCAACCAGTAAGATGTGTAATGGCAAATTGGTACTGTTTGAAAAATCGTTACTCAGCAACTTATCAATAGATTTTAAACCTATTCATACCGAATAAATCTTTAAAGTCTTTAGTTTCAAGTGACAACCAGAGATTTGAAATTCGTCAATAAACAGCTGAGCTATGATTTTTCAAACATTACAAATTTGCCGTTACACATTTTACCAGAGACATCGTGTTCAGGGTGTTAAAGATTAATATAGAAGCTTTTTTTGGAAGCTAATTCTAGACGCTTCGCACTTCTAACTCATAAAACACGGATAGGTCAGTAATTCTAAGTTGTGACGTAGTAATGGAACATCTTTTCAAGGTTTATGGAACAAAATAAAAAAGTAAGTGTCCAAAACATGAACACTATATGCCTAAATTATGGATCATGAATTTAAGAGCGCAAACATGATTTTCTAGGGATCACTTTCATTAGTTTAAGGTTCATTGCTGAATGTTTTATGGATCATTTGCAATATGTTTATGGGTAAGTCTTACAATTTCAATGCTCATTCATTAGATATGTAGCGGTACATTTTTACAATTGTGTTGCTAAATTTTTCTGAAAATATGGACTTTATTGATATTTTTATGGATCATTCCCAAATTAAAAGGGATTTAACTTGGGGTTTAATGGATCATTTGGGTGTTTTTAAGGAGCGTTTTAAAATTTGTTATGGATCAGTTATTGGTTTTTATATTCAAAAGTCCACTAGAAGCCATCCAAAAACTTTACGAATCAATTCCCAGACGAATCCAAGCTGTTTTTGAAGCAAATGGTGGTCCAAAATCATATTAGACGGTTCCATTATAACATTTTCCATTTTATAACAATTTTGAATGGCATTCTTAATTTAAAACTAATAATTCATTAATAATACATAGCTTTGCAAATAGCAAATAGCTTTGAAACCCAGATTAAAAGCGCAACTTTTCAAATAAGAATGGTTTATTCGCACTGTCACTATTGTTTATTTGAAATGCAGGAAATGACACTAACTGATGGTCACTAGCGAGCACAAAAGTGCTGGCGAACATCCCCAGAGCTGACGTCGTCAGTCATTTTGTTCATTAAAGAGTTATTGTTGCGCTTTTGCTACACCTTACATTAATACAAGAGAGAGACTTTTATTGGTCTACAACCAGAGTTGCAAGACCTAATCTCCTTATCCACTGCTAGTAGTCAATGGTCCATTTCAAGACTTCAGAAAGTTCGAGCTGTCGAACGGCATTATGAAGTGAAAATACAATTTTCCTCTTGCATGTTATCCGGGGCCATCTGCTGGTTCCAGAATGAGCTCCCCAATGGCATTGTTCTGTGTAAAAATGTGATTGCATCCTACTACAGGTTCCCTCCAGGGCATTCCAGTGACTCCGGAAAGGTCAATGTGGTCAATGATCCACTTCAATTCTATAGAAAGCATATTCATGAAAATCCATGAAGAAAGAGCTGTCGCACGGCATGTTTTTGAGTAAAAACGCAATTGTCCCCTGCTACAGGTTTCCCCGGAGGTATCCAGTGGTTCCGAGAGCGGCCAATGTGGTCAATGATTCACTTTAAGTCTATAGAAAGAATATTCATGAAAATCTATGAAGAAAGAGCTGTCGCACGGCATGTTTTGGTGTAAAAACGCAACTGCCTCCTACTAGAGGTTCCTCCGGGGGTATCCCGTGATTCCGAGAGCTGCCAATGTGGTCACTGATCCATTTGAAGTTTAATGAATGCCTATTCATGAAAAACCATGAAGAATGAGCTGTCGCACGGCATGTTTTGGTGTAAAAATGCAATTGTCCTCTGCTCCAGGTTCCCCCGGGGGGATACTGGATGTTCCGATAGTGGCCAATGTGGTGAATGATGCATTTAAAGTTTATCGAAAGTCTATGGACGAGAAACCATGAAGAAAGAGCTACCGCACGGTATGTTTTGAGTGATTAAATGATCTGCCCGCCTTCAGAAACCTCCACCAGAACCGATTCCAGAGAAATTGCCATATATCGGTTGATTATAGGCCGATTTTAGTTCTTGGCATATGATTCGCTTAAGAAATGGTTCTTCTTCCGTTGTATTTACTAAAAATAAATATATTTAACCAGCATCATATATAAAATTCCACCAAAAATTTAGCAAGTTAGACAAGCCCTCCGGAAACCCGGGATATCTCCGATATCCGATGACCAGGATTATTTTCGTGGCCACACCGTAGAACAATATTAGTTTTCCAGTCAAATGCTGTTGGAAGATTTTAAATCGGATCATATTTGACGAAGTTACAACACTCCAAAGTTGACCATAAATTTGCCTATCCTAGTTATTTTGAGTAACCCCTATATGTTTGCCGGTGAGATCCATCTATTCTATAAGCTATACTATAACAGTATATAACATGAAATCAAGGGATTAGTCACTCCGCACAGTGTGCCAAAAATAAGCATGAGTACACCTGGGCACAGTCATTGGTAATTTTTACATACCCTAACCGTGAATCTCCACCAAGTTCCGCTATGACTTCTCCATAATCGAATTGAATTCCACCAAACACACACATCCTAATGCCTGTCCAAAGAAGTATGTACATGAAAAAAATCAGGGTAATCGTTTGCATAGAAACACCCTTCAAGAAACCTCAACATTACCGGAAAAAATGCACATCCAAGATAGTTTATCACCCTAACCTTCGATAAATTAGATAAATAATTTTACCACCACGAAAATAGAACAAAATGCAGTGTTTGAAATACTTAGAAATTAACAACCGATCGAATGCTTTTACCTTCGTGCATAAGAGTAAACGCTTCGTTGATCTTATCAACCGACATAGTATGAGTGATAAATTCATCCACCATTAATTTTTTATCCATGTAGCTAGTCACTAGCTTCGGAACACTTTCAACACTCTTCCATCCGCCGAAAGCGGTTCCCTTCCAAGTCCTACCAGTAACCAACTGGAACGGACGGGTTGAAATGTCACGTCCAGACTCAGCCACTCCGATAATAACCGAAACACCCCATCCACGGGAGCATGATTCAAGAGCGGCACGCATGGTCAACACATTGCCGACACATTCGAAAGTGTAATCCAGTCCACCGTCGGTCTTTTCAATCAGCACCTGTTGAATTGGCTTATCGTAATCTTTGGGATTGACGAACTCTGTGCAACCAAATTGTTCGCCTAATTTGAATTTGTTTGGATTGATATCGACTCCAATTATTCTGGTTGCTCCGGCAGCCTTGCAACCCATAGCTGCTGCTAATCCAACCGCTCCCAGTCCCCAGATGGCACAGCTGCTTCCTTCTTCAACTTTCGCTGTATTAAGAGCTGCTCCGTACCCTGTCGGAATGCCACATCCCAACAGACAAACCTTCTTTAATGGCGCCGCCGCATCGATCTTACATAGAGAGATTTCCGCAACGACAGTGTACTCAGAGAAGGTTGAAGTACCCATAAAATGGAACACATTTTTTCCTTTGCAAGTGAATCGAGATGTACCATCCGGCAATACGCCCTTTCCTTGAGTTGCACGAATCTTTGGGCAAAGGTTGGTCTTAGGACTCTTGCAAAACTTACACTCGAAGCACTGTGGAATGTACAGTGGAATTACATGGTCTCCGGGCTTGAATTTCGTAACACCTTCGCCAACGCTCTCTACGATGCCTGCACCTTCATGGCCAAGAATAACCGGAAAAATGCCCTCAGAATCATGACCATCCAATGTGTATGCATCCGTATGACACACACCAGAGGCCGTAATCTTCACACGTACCTCGCCAGCCTTTGGGGGCGCAACTTCAATCGTTTCGATCGAGAGTGGTTTCTTCGGCTCCCAAGCGACGGCTGCTTTGCATGAGATTACCTGTCCAGCTGTACTGCTCATTGTTGCACGATTTAATAAACTGTTTATTCGGGAGTCTATGGTTAGCAAACTCACTGTAGTTGATAACTGTTCGTAATACTTATATTTATTTCCAATCAACGTCCAAACCTTCACGGTCACCGTAGTGGTTTCATCATCCTTACGCTTAGACGGTCTCAAAACATGCAAGGCAGAAATTCAATGTGTATTAATCTTGGAACTTAGGGAAAATAGGTCTTCCAGACTGAACGGATCAATCACCATAATTTCCGCGTATTATCCATTGCAAAATAATCGAATATAGTCGCAGTTTGCAATATGATAAGATAAGCCTGGATGTTCGTATGAACCTGAGCCATCTTGAAACTCTCGGTACACTTTCCATCGACCAGATCCCAGCTTAGGTGCACATTTCCTCGTTTTCCGACGAGCTTACCAAAAAGTTATTATGCTGTATGATGGATGCTCGAGTCAAGCACAAAACTGGTGCAGTATGACCCACCCGGCAAACAGCGAGGAGTCATTTTTAGCGTATCCGGATCAACTTGCCTGAAATAAAAGTACTCCCCAATCAACTCACGAAGAGATGCCTGACGATGATATTTGTTCTCTGTCGCACGATGATGAGATTGATCTAGATGGTGAGTAATTTAAACGAAGCGGCCAAATACTAACTGCAACAGACTTTAGAAGACAATTGTGATACAGAAGATAGTGAGATACTGCTGGTGGTGTTGGATAATCATCATAATCATCATAATCATTTCTTCGTTACCGTGATTTTTAGCCGTAGGCTAACTTATCACGTTATACAGCAGATGGTCAGACTAGATCCTGCCTAAAAAAATAGGTTTCAATTTGACATTAATGTGACGTATACTGGCTCTTCTTACCCAATGAATGAGACAGACAACATTTTAAAAACATAATGTAAAGTGAGGATTAGATCGGGGCTGTGGTGAGGATTGGGTGCACGAACAAGGTAGAGCTCCACCGTAGGAGACAGTGCCCGGTCCGGCGGAGAAACCCCGACGGCAGAAAAAATAGAAACGTTCGGAACACACGATCAGTGCAGCTACCGACGGGGGGCTAGATTTGATCATACAAGTGGGCTTCCTTCAGAAAGGCGATCAGCGCAGCCAATGTCGAGAGGTCGTAACCAAGCAGATTACTGACGTTTTCCGGGAGTCGATGTTGTTCGCGTAGCTTCTGGAACTCCGGGGAGACACACAGCACGTGCTCCACCGAGGTGGAGATACTGCAAATTGAACAGACCTTGCGGAAAGGTGTCCTACCGAAATTACAGGAAATCCTCGCATGGCCGGTCTGGAGTCTTGAGATGATCCGCTGGTCCTTGAACTTTTGGTTGTCCAGCCAGGAAAGTGGTCCGCGGCTGGAACCATATCTGCTGCCAGGCTTCCATAATAGTATTCACAATCCAACGCCTGACGTCTAGGATGTGTAGCGGGGATGGGATACACCAGATCCCGCCAGTCTGTCCGCAGCCTCGTTTCCGGGAACACCGCAGTGTCCGGGGATCCACGTAAAGACGGTTGAAGGTGGGGCGTACCGTGTAATGGCTTGTATCCAGGGGTGGCTCAGGGCTTCAACTTCCGGCGCTTGGATGACGCTGTGTGAGTCAGTTAACACGAGGATCGGTTGATCTGCCGGATTGATGGCTGCGTCTAGAATAGCTGCGACTTCAGCGGAAAAGACGGAATACTCCTCCGGTAGACTTTGACTCGTTGCAATGTTCGGTCCTGTCACTTCGAGTCCAACTCCAGCCCGCGACCGCGATGCGTCCGTAAAGCGATGAACGTGCCCCGGATAAACCGACCCGAGAAGCTCTGCAACAGAACGTCTCAAAGCTACAGAGTTATCTCCGGCTTGGAATCCACTCTTAATCCGCTTATCTATGTTGACGACGTTTGATCGCCAACTCTTCTCTCCATGCCGGTGGACCCTGACCCAGGGTGGGGGGGGGGGGGGGTGTAGGTCATGGGTCTGTTCCCCTCGTTGAGGAGAAAGACCCTTTCGTTACCGGATGTCTTAGCAGCGAGGGCAACGGCTTTCGTAGCAATGGCTGCAGCAGATCGATAGCGGAGAGGGAGGATTCCGATTTCCACACATGCGGCGTCTGCAGGCGTTGAAGGGAGAAGGCCGGATACGATGCGTACGTAAGTATTGTATACCAGAACTAGGATGTGATTGAGCTTCTCGGTGGCTAAGCAGGTTATTTCGAGGCCGTTGAAAAGTCGACTGTCGATAACAGCCCGAGTGACACAAAGGCGGGCGGGAGATTGTCCTGACTATGTTGATGCGGCTACGACAGTTTTATTTCACCATCCTGAAGTGCTGAACACGCACTGTTTTCTTGAGCGGAATCGGATGATTTGAATGGTATTGCTGACGATAAGGATGAGGATGACGGTGGTGATGCTGCTGCTGACGACCGGGGGACACTTCAGCACGATCCGTCCAGTATCAGCAGTTGCGTTGGTGGCGCCACCAGTCCATACAATTCACCGAGCAAAAGTAACCGTCAGAGGTGGCAGCAGCAGCAGCAACAACAGTGACAAAAGCGTGCTTGGGAAACGAACCACCCAGTCGTCGTGGTGATGTCAGCATCTTCCGTTGCTCCGGTTCATGGCAGTAAGAGTGAGTTGATGGCTCTGGCGAAATTATCTGTTGCGGATACCAAATAATTGTTTGTGTCAACATTCAAATTTTGACACATTCGTACTGTGCAGGCACAGCAATAGTTCAGTAATGCCAGTTACATTAGAGATCACCATGGGTGCCAAACAATACCAAGGAGTGTGTCCCAAGGGGTAGGTCACTCCGCACACCAATCTTGGGTCATCTTTTTTGTCAGCCGCAAGTGTGCCGCAGGTATGCCGATTGTGCCGGTCATAGAGCAAGCTGCGATTGTTTGTAAAATACCCATCCTGGCAATCCAGAATTTCTCCTCCTTCTTTCCTTTATTTAACGTCTGTCTCTGTTCCGCAATCTAGTGCCAATCACCGACGGACATCGATTGCCATCCATTGACGACAATCGAATGTGCAGGAAGGCAGCTTCCACACCTGCGTAGGATATCGCACCCATTCAACACACATGGGCCGGGACCAACGGCTTTACTTCTCTTCCGAAGGAAGACGTGACCACAGAATTTTATGCCTCAGAAAAATCCCACCGACCTCGGCTGGGATTGAACTCAGACCCATTGGGGTGTTAGAAAGCAGTCACGCTTACCACTACACCACCGGCGCCGGCCCCCGGTTTTTCTGACACCTTGAATGTTTTGGTTTGAAACCGTAAGGATAAATCGGATTGAGGATGACGCGTGAAGTGTGCAAAATGTTGGTGTTTTGTCTTCATAGGATAATTAAAGTCCTGTGTTTTAAAGTTTTACAATGCCATCAAAGGCAAAGCAGAAACCTAGGCTTTTGTGATGTGAAAAGCAACGGTCTTTCAGCAACCGGAAAGAGTTGAAACCAGTGGGGAACATTGTTGGAGACCGACTAGAGAGGATGATGAATAGACTTCTGTAGTTTGTTTTGTATGAGTTGTAGCATTATTTGAATTAAGGGTACTAACGGGGTCTGCTTAACTACCTCTTTCTCTTGAGCCCACTCTAGAATCTATATCTCGTATTAAGATCTATAATTGAACTGCTGGTCTGTGTTCCTCTGATATATTCAATTAGTGGATGCTCCTGAACATACAGTCAGACAGCACGTAATGTTGTGAACAACTTCAATGACAGTTGTCCAGCAGTGCTCCCATTTTATTCACAACAATCCAATGCCTACGCGATGGTTCCCATATGTGTTTTTGGCACACTGTCCTGAGTTAACTTTCTCTTGGGCACTGCTACGACACACTGCAAAAATAGTTGGCGCAAAACAAGTGCGTTGAGTGACCACCCCGGTGCAACAACTTGAAAACTAAATACGATAGGGCATCGTTTGCTGACTGTTGCCGTGGGTATTGTGTATTTTCAAGGGACCCGGTTCAAGATTCAGTTGGCTGCAGTGGCTCTTTGTTTCCATCTACCACTTCCTGTTTTGAGGCAAGTAATAATAAGATTGTCCTTTTAAAGTAATGATCTTTAATATAGAAAGGGTACCATTACGAAGCATTAGATTTGATCAAATTGTTCTATTTTTCCAACGCCCCCATCAGAAAGGAAGGGGAGCAGAGGATGACATACACACAATCAAAAAATTTCCTCATAATTGTTGAACTGCAGAAGCATCACAGCAGGCAAATATTTTTTATATGAGCAATCTTATAGCAAATTCGTTTATTATCGGGGTTGAAACCGGTGTGAACCTCAACCTGAGCTAGGTTTTAAAAACAAACGAGCAAACTGACGTTTGTCAGACCCAATCTTTATACCCAATCCAGGATGGAACTGAATAATAAACTAATTCGCTATTAGTGTCGTTTGAATATTGATCACAATAAAATTTGCAATGATTATTCCCAAAAAGTAAGTCATCTAAAAATGTTGTTTTATCACTTAACTTATCTCGCTAAAAACCGATTGCTTCCAGATCTTCGTCTACCAAGACCCATTTCGCCAAGTCCGTCATTCAACAATGCCGTCTAGAGTTCCTCACATGATAAAACCATCGAGTGCTGCTGCGGTTTTCGATCTAAACGGTCATAGATTAATAAAATCCCACTTTCAAGTTGACTGCCCCGCCAAAGAAACACTGAAACTGCTGTTTCCGCTTTTAGTGAAGAAATCGTTAGGGCTCCATCAGAGGATATGCAACTCAAAAATTTTGATGTTATCATTCAAACTATCAAGAAGTTCAACCTGGAAACATCTTAGAGTCACACGGTATTAAATTGTATTCACGACAAAGACGAGTCCAGATCAACCAATAGAGAGAGGTATCGCCTAAGGTGAATCGCCAGCCAACATTTGCGAGGGAGAATGCTGGGAAAAGATACCTAAACGGGACTTCTCGTGGGAGGCTTTGTTTAACATGTTTATGGTACTGACGATCATGCTACTGTTGGTCATTACGTTGTTAGTGAATTATTACGAATTGGTAACCAGTTTTAGGTTTTGGTGGCGCAAATTTAAGATGGACATTTTTTTACCATGGGAAGAGAGTTGCTTCGACACATTGACCAATTTCTTGAGGGAATTCTGGATGGGACTGTCAAATATGATAGTGTTACATAAATTGAATAAAGAGCTAATACGAGCAGTAAATCGATGTCAAAAACGTATTTGTAATAAAATTACAAATTTCTGAGCTTCTGAGGCATGTTTTGATCGTACGGTTTGGTTGGTGGTCCACAAAATGTATGTTCTATTCTAAAAGGTTGATTAAGAAATGGTTCGTGAAAGAAAGAGCGATATTCAAATCCAAATTCAGAGAATCAATCATCGCTGTTAATACCCTAGGATTCTGAACTCTAGAAATATAACAGAATATTGTATCAAACATCAATTTTACTTCCCACCTTTTTTATCATTTACCAAATTGCCAGAATTCAATTCCTGAACTACTGGTTCACAGCTCTAATTTTGTAGCCAAACAAAGTGTCCTTCCATGTGCATTCTTGAAGAAAAAGTTAAAAGGCTGCTTCTTTAATCTAAAGGAAAATTACTTTGAGGCAAGATGAAGTACTCCAATCACCATAGACACGGATCATGTGAAGTTTGACTAAGCTGATTCACAAAGAAACCATTTTAAAGCCAAGCATCCAAATCTTCAAAGAAATGTCACCCTCCCGGGGGACGAATTTTCATCGCCAGTGCACTGGCGGAAACACTCACTACCTCATAAAGAAAATAAAAAAGCAGTGAAAGCATCTTCTAAATTTACCTCACACGAAGTGTCACACTATGCTGCAAACTGTGAAAGGTGCTTGCCATGCACTGCATTCTTGTCACCAACTTTGCTCACTGGTTCTACACTTGTTACTAGACCGACGACGACGACGCCGTCGACCAGGAGTTGCAGTCGCGCTAGCTTTTACCTCGTTACCTGCCGCATAGTGCAGTCAGCGAGGCAGCAGCGTGTTACATTATTCATAAGTCATTGTTTATTTGAATTTTTACTACAGGATGACGTGCTTCCTTGTTTGTAGTATCACAAACAGTGGTGCTTCACCTTGCTTGTCCCGACGACGACGACGACGACGACGACGACGACTACGGCAACCATTTCGGATGAATATATGAATTCACGTTTCGGGTGCTTGCTGCATTTCTTACGATAGTTTACGGCGGGCTACTACCGTAGAGCACTGTAGCACTTAGCTGTCTTGCTGTTTCATAAAATATTCACACGTACCTACATATGCATTTCTTGGAAAACTTGCAAAAACCTTCCGTTGAAATTTTCGCATAATCATGGGTCTTAAACATTACGTATGACGCTTTCAAATAATTAAACTCTTCCACCTGATCAGCCTCGTTATGCCTGCTTGAAGCCATTCACGTAAAGCTATGTGCAAAGGTAAAGCAATTCAGTACATACCACATCTGATGATTACGTTCACCGGGGGAAGCAGGGTGGCGGTTAAGGACACAGATAGTGCAAACGCAACTGCTATCACACATTCGTCACGCTAGTGCTCAAGAGGATTCTGCAGGAATCCTTGAATTCTCATCCGCACAGTTAGTGTTTTGTCTGTGCTGTCGGTGCACACAGGGAACCGTAGAAAACGCATCCTGATTACGATGGATAAATCCATGTGCTCTTGTATACGAGTCTTGTTTGCAGCATATGTACAACACGGAGAGCCATGGGGGGTTGTGGTTATGATACGAAATGGTCTCATTAACAAAGCGGGACTCGGGATTTTGGATTTAAGCTTGAATGGGATACGGAGGAGAGGCGCGGATGGTCAAGGGGAAATGAAACGAGGCCGAATGGTTTCCATTTCGTTCCGAGATGTGGCAGTATGTCACAAAGCTGAAGAATTATTTCTCCACACGGTTATAGCAAACCGGCAAAAGAGATGGAGGATGCAATTTACTAGCATATGTCAGTTGGCATACAGCGATGGTACAATTCTTTATTATTCGTTGCAAACAGCGTAAATATTAACGTTTTTTTAAACTCAATAATCATGACAGATCCTGACGCAGTAAGATTGTAAAAATCGAAATGTCATAATTACCCAAGAGGTGGTCACTCTACACACTCATTTTCCGGCAACTTTTTTTTCTCAGTGTGCCTCACGTGTGCCGCAGCTTTGCCGGCAGTTCCGAGAGTGCAAGTCATCGAACTGACATTGTTTGCTTGATAATAACGGCAACCCGGTTCATTTGACAGTTCAAATGTTTTGTTTTGAAGCAACAATGCTGATACCGGACAAACTGGCCCAACCAAAAAATGGCGATCAAGTTTTTCCGACCGCAAAGAAAAAGAAAACATCGGAACGCATCTGATGGCATTCAAAATTTACAGCCGCTGCAGCAAGCTTCTGCTATCTATTCGAACCCCCGTCAACGATCTGGCACGAGAGAATCTCTTCCAGGATACGTGACAGCACGGTTTGAGGTGGTCAAAATCCTGTACCGCTACGATTGTGTTCGCCGATCTTGCTACTCTCACCACCCAGTCCTCATCGCTGACGTATTAAACGTTCGTCACTACCAATAATACTGGAACGCTCATGTGCCCGGTGGTGGACCAGTAGTCATCGAAAGCCACCGTCCCGCAGTCACAGCCGAGTAAAACAAAACAACTTAAACTAGCCTAGACGATTTCGAACTGTTCAAATCGAAAAAACGCAGCACAGAGTCGTAGAAACCGGTGGAAACTAACGATCTTAAATTGGCTCACACTGGACAAGTACATCGATGAACGTACCCCATTCTATTTGAAATTCTAGTACTACACTCTGTTTGTTTTGATTTGTTATGAATGTTTGACAGATAAAATGAGGGGTTCGTGGATTTTCCTATGTTTCGAGGTGTGCATTGAATAGCTTGGGATCGAAGAGAGAAGCAGTCAGAGTTGAATCTCTGACTGCTTCTATAGTTGAAGCAAGAGCTGCCTCAATACCAAAATGTGAGGTTAAATTCGATTCAATTATAATAGACGACGATCTTCAGCTCTTGATCCGTCTTAAAAATGTCCGTAGGAGACATTTTTTTTTTTGTAAAATGTAGTTTATTTATTTTTAGCTAATAGATATCACATTCAATTTGTAAAAATATTACTCTTCTAAATTCAGAAGGAATTCTAGTTCACCTACATCTATTCCGTTATTAATATTTGCATTAATATAGTTGATGTATTTTATAAACAATTTAATTTCTTCTGTCTGCTGCAATGTTGCCCAAGATTGGTCCTATCAACTCGGCGAAGGAAGGCACGCGACCCTGCCATGAAAGTTATCTGGCGGGATTTGCAAAAACAAATTGAAAAACGATTCTCTGTCCTGAGGAACATAACTTTTGAAAATAATGTTATTAAATTAGACCCGAGTTGCAAACTCTTTTGGAAACACACAAAAATTCTGAAAAAAAACCTCAAAAGCCTATTCCAGCGCTTAAAGAAGGTGGTAAAATTTTGATCACAAATTTGGAAAAACCTCAGAAACTTGCTAAGCAATTCGAAAGTTCCCATAATTTCAGTTTGAGTCTAACTAGGCCTATTTATAATCAGATTGCTCGGGATTAACTGAATATTTTCTCTCGGGAAATATTTTTGACGGTTCCTGGGGGACTGATCTTGGTGATTTAGATCTGTAACTTAAAAGTTTCATAATATGAAAGCTTGAGGTAATGATAGAATTTTCTATATCCTCATCAAAAAACTCACAGAGAGTACCTTGTCTTTCTTGGTAAAATTATTTAACAGATGTTTCCATTTGGCATACTTTCCTGATAAATGGAAAATGCAAAAAATACCGTCCGATTAGTTTGCTTCCATCAATAATAAACTTTTCGAATAGATAATTTGGAACAAAATGATGCTTCACATCAATACGAGCTCAATTTTTGCAGATGAGCAGTTTGGATTATGGCATGGGCATTCAACTACTCATAAATTCTTATGAGTTAACAATTTAACTTGTTCTAACAAATCTGAAAACTGCTCAACTGGTGGTGCTCTTCTAGACATAGAAAAAACGTTCTACAGTATTTGGCATGAAGGTCTGATTGTTAATTTGAAAGAGTTCTATTTTCCACTCTAGATTATAAAATTTAGTTCAAAATTATTTGACTGACAGAACTCTGCAAATAAGTTATCCAAATTCCAAATCTGAACGACTACCTTGTAGAGCAGGAGTTCCTCAGGGTAGTATTCTTGAGCCTTCGGACCTCCCTAATTTGCCTCAGGGTTGCTATAAATCTTTGTTCGCCAATGACACCGGTATTGCCGCTTAAAAAAGAAATCGTCGTGTTATGTGCAGCAGACAGCAGAAAAGTTTAGATATTGTTCTTCTTATTTACAAAAATTGAAGATTTCTCCCAACGCTTACAAAATTCAACTTATAGAATTTCCACATAAGTCTAGAGCGTCCTTTTTGAAACCTAGTAGTAGTCACATAGTCACTATGAACGGAGTTCCACTTTCCTGGTCAAACCAAGTGAAATATCTTGGATTAGTACTTGACCAAAAATTAACTTTTGAAGATCACATTGAGGGCATTCAAGCCAAATGTATCAGATATATAAAATGTTTGTATCCTCTTATAAGCAGGACACCCAAACTTTGCCTGACGAATAAACTTCTAATATTTAAACAAGTTTTTAGACCGGCCATGCTTTATGCTGTGCCAATTTGGTCTTGTTGTTGCACTACTAGGAAAAAAGCATTTCAAGCTCTGAAGACGATTTTGAAGTTGCCTTCCTGGTACAGTACTACCGAGGTACATAGAATTTCGAATTTTGAGACTTTAGAACAAATGTCCACCAAAAAAAAAATCAATAATTTCAGGAAAAAATCGTTGCAATCCTCAATTGCAATGCTTAATTCCCTTTATACACAGCAAAAAATAAATTTTAATATTACATCCAAGAGGATGCACTTCAATTATGTCAAAAATCTCATGTAATTTTTATGACCACATAAATAAACAAATGCAGTAAAAACAACGTAATGTCAGTTCATGCACTGTATTAACCGTTATGTGACCGATGGATTGTCTCCAGAACGGCCATACCGGAGCAGGTTCCCGTAGGACCTCTAGTGGCCATAGAAGTTGTTTGGAAGGATGTTCCTACAATATGGGTATCAAAATTCATGAATTTTCAGCAGTAGACTATTCATCATATTTTCGTTGCTATCTGACAGGTTGTCCTCGGAATGGGCTTGGATAGAATGCTCTTTATTCTTTTAAATTAAAAAAAAGAAACTTTTCTCATTATTTGTTTGTATCTGACTAAATGTCCATGGAATGGCCATTTTGAAACAAGTGAATAATCGAGTGGTGGTGAAAAATTTAGGATGAAAACTCATGCAATTTTTATTTTCTTGAGTTTTGCTGGGGTTCAATCTCTCTAGGGGTATAAACGTTGTGCATTAATGTTGTACGGAGTTTTTACGGTCTCTGCTGTGCTAGAAATAAACTGACATTTCTCTTGACTTTTAATCCTCATAAAAAATTGTTAAAAATTTACAAGCACATAAAAAGCAAACGAAAAAAAAATTAGCAGTTATCGCAAATTTCTTGGCAGTGCTGATTGCACACAGGTCTTGAGCATGACTTCACATCTTCCTGGTCTTCCTACACTTGATGTCTTCACTTTTGCAGATATGACAGATGCCAACTTGTGGCTCCCGTCCGGACGGATCTCGTTCAACTGGAGTAGAACTACCTGCACACTTCGATAAAAATCATATAAATTTAAGTGCTCTGAGACTGGCATATATGAGCGTCAATTTTGACATAGAATTCAGTCGACTTTTCGTCGAGTAACAAACTTTTCAGTCTGGAAGCACTCAATTTTACATGAAATATTTGTTTACGTCTTAAAGGATTATGTCAAAGCGGGATTCCGTCACGCGGGCTAAAGGTGAAAAATAAAACACATTTAAAGAGTAACACAAGAAAAGGGCCTACAAACCTTCACATGCCATTGAGATTGCTGACGCTTATTGCACTAGTGTACGTACGCGTATACGTATACACCAATTTTAAAGCGGTTTGTGAGAAAGTGTTAGTGAAAATCCTTGGAAAATAATAGCAAACTGCTGTCAGACTCATTTTAGCAGGAAGAATTCATACATGTTGAGGATAGTTATAGAAAAACATTGAGCAACTTCACAAGGTGATTGTGTCTGTTAGTGTGCGTGCTTTAAACGTCACTGATATCTATAGGAAGCTTCCCTGATATTCAGATGACGAAATAATGACATAGGGCAAAGTTTCCTTCTGTAAATTCATTAACTATGATACCCATATTATAGGGGCTTCTTCTCAAACACTTTGATCGCGCACGGGAGAGATCCCTACGTTGTGTTTATTTGTTTATCTTTGAATTGTTGATCCCGATCGAGACGGATAGTAATGAAAAGCACCGATTGCCTCGCCGTCCTGCCATGGCGGAGGCATACGAGCTACTAATTTATTGTTGTTTTGTTTTGTATATTGTAATGGTACAGTGGGTAGGGTAGTTGCACATATAGATGACATTGCACAAACACACTTCTATGGTCACTAGAGGCCCAACGAGAACCTACTCAGGAATGGCCGTTCCAAGGACAATGCATCGGATGATCACAAAATTATGATAAATAGTCTTCTAATCTAAATTCACGAATTTTGATACCCATATTGCAAGGGTCTCTTCCCAAACACTTCTATGGCCACTATAGGTCCTACAAGAACTTACTCCGGAATGGCCGTCCCGGGGACAATCCATCGGATGACCACAACATTATGATAAACATAGTCTCCTGCTGTAAATTCATGAATTTTGATACCCATATTGCAGGGGTTTCTTCCCAAACACTTCTATGGCCACTAGAGGCCTTACGGAAACCTACTCCGAAATGGCTGTCCCGGGGACAATCCATCGGATGACCACAAAAGTATGATAAACAGTCTCCTGCTGGAAATTCATGAATTTTGATACCCATATTGCAGGGGTTTCTTCCCAAACACTTCTATGGCCACTAGAGGCCATACGGGAACCTACTCCAAAACGGTCGTCCCGGGGACAATCCATCGGATGACCACAAAATTATGATAAACAGAGTCCTGCTGTAAATTCTTGAATTTTGATACCCATATTGCAGGGGTTTCTTCCCAAACACTTCTATGGCCACTAAATGCCCTACGGGAACCTGCGCCAGAATGGCCGTTCCTTGGAGAAACCTTAAACTGGTCCTCAAGTTAGCTGAAATTGTTTTTGAAGGAAATGCTGATACTTTGATATCGATTCCTTCAAAATTCTAGCGAAAGTGCCAAGAAAATGCTTAGTCCTGGAACATTATACAGAAAATCCGGGAACCAGACTATTCTGGATGGACATTGTTGGCAATGTCTAGAAAGAAGATAAGTTTTTGAATTCATTGGTGCCAAAAGATTCAGAATCGGTTAAAATTGACCGCAGTAGCAAGCAGTTCAATTTTGTGGATACCCGGGTACCCTTGTCGAGCTTTTTAAGGGTAAAAAATTTCACGACTCCCCCCCCCCTTCCGAAGCCCCTTGCTGCAATTTGAAATCTTTCTTCACGAGAAGTTGTCACTCCATGAGTTCTAAGATGTCACTGAATTATGGTTTCCTGTCGTGAAATTAACTTCATAATTTTTTAACATGTAAATTTAGGTGCTCTGAAACTGACGTATACTAACGTCAATTTTTACATAAAATTGAGTTATAATAGAAGTGAAGTTCAGCTCAATCAAACGTACTTGCGTACTTTTCAGTCTCTGAGCACTTAATTTTACATGACATGTTTGTTTACGTCTCATCTTGTTGTCAAAAATGGATTCCGTCACATGTAAAATAAGTTTTTTCTAAGTGTGTATATTTTAATTTAATTTTACATTAAAAACCATGCACATCGAAAGAACAAGATATAACTCATAACATAACACGTTTATTCAATTAATTTCATTTTGCAGTGGAATAATACACGCGATATAAAAACTTATTGAAGAACATCGAATTTCCAACGATAAAACCTATAAATTTACATGCTCGTGTAAATTTAAATCAACAAACATTGAGAGAGCTAATATGGCGGACGGACCGATTATTTGAGCAGTTTTTTCTCCGCCGCGTATAGCTCGAGTCACTTCTTTAGTGGAAAAAGTCGGAAAAAGTGTATTGCATGTTTTGTGAGCTCAGTTTTGGTGATGTGGAACGGTTTATCGTGCATATGCGTGTCCACAAATATAAAAGTTCGATGGAATGTGTGTTTTAGTTCGTTCAGAAAATCAAAAATTTTGACATGGAAAAAAAAACATTCAAAAAAGCGCTTGTGGTTCCTTTTTTCTTCTGACTGATCGTTTTAATGCAGGGTGTGTACTGTACCGTGAAGGCGGGTTATTCCGCGTGGGTGATAATTCCATGTAATTGACTTCGGTTTTCTGCAAATTCGTTCAAAAAGCTATAATTTGTTGATATTTGAACAAAAATACATTGAGCATCTTAACATTACATACGAACCGTACAGGCACCATACTTTGCGCCGTTCGTAACTCTGAGTACTTCTGAATTTTTCGATTAAAAGTTTTTTGCAACCACTGTTCCCTTGTTCTACAAACGTTTTCAAAATATCTGGTTAAACTCGAGATACTATTGACAATACATATATGATTGCACATTAGGAACTTCGCAAAGTATGGTGCCCACACGGTACACATTTGTTCGAATGAATGATATAAAAAATATCACCAGTGCGGAAAATCCCGATTTCATGGTAAATTAATCTTATTCAAACAAGTATAAGGTTAAGGTAGTATAAATACACCAAATGCGTGTAATTTTAAATGTCCTGTAAAATTTAATTTCAAGTCATGTTAATTTAAAAACAAATTTAATTTAACATGAATATGCATGCTCTTTATATGTGCATGGAAATTCATGTAAAATTACAAAATAATTTTAACTGTGTAAACAACCATATCATCTAATATTAAGTGCTCCGAGAGTGAAAAGTTCGTTGTTCGACAATAAGTACGTTTTATTAAGCTTATTTTTACGTTTGTTATGACTCAAATTTATGTCAAAATTGACGTCCGTATTTGTCACTCTTAGAGCACCTAAATTTACATGATTTTTTTTTTCTAAATTTGTATAGTAAAATAATAAAAAAATGTCATGGTTTACATGTCATGTAAAATTCTTTATTTTTTGCTGTGTAGGTTAAAATGAAATGTAATTTATTTTGAATTTGGAACAAATAGTAAATAGTTTAAAAAAATAGAAACAATGTGTGACTCTTTATCAAACCCAATGGTATGGGAAATGGCTTAAATGTTGGCCTATGGATCTAAGATTGGGCTCATGGCTAAAAATCAGCTATTTATCAATTTTAACTACACACTTAGAAATACCTACACACTTAGAAATAACTACTTTTACACGAAACGTAATCCAAATCGGACGTAAATCATGGAACGTAAACAAACTTTTGATGTAAATTTAGGTGTTCTCAAACCGAAACACAAGCAACTCGACGAAGAGAACGTTTGATTGAATTGATTTTTTCGTTTCTTTCAACTGATTCTTATGTCAAAAGGGCTACTTACACAGTTCGAAAAAGTAGTGTAAATTTCTGTTTAATATGATGCACATAAATGGAGCGTCACATATCATATACGTTTACATTTAAAATCATGTAAAGTTCTGACACATTTCATGCAATGTAGCAAATATTGTATACAAAAGCCCATCTTTGTAAACAACATTGTTTGCAAGTTGCTCGGTTGCGTGAAATGAAATACAAGTCCACGTGAATGCATGTTTACATGATAATTAAAATTCAGAATTTTTATCTGTGTACATATGTCGGTCTCAGGGAACTGAATTTTACACGACTTTTACGTAGTGTGTAATTTAACACGTGACGGAATCCATCTTTTACATAAAGGATGAGACGTAAAGATACATGTCATGTAAGATTACACACTTAGAAATAACTAATTTTACACGTGACGGAATCCGTTTTTTAAAATACTAGATGAGACGTAAACAAACATGTCATGTAATATTAAGTGCTCTGAGACTGAAAATTTCGTTAATCGACGAAAAGTACACAGATAAAAATTCAGAATTTTAACTGTGATGTAAACATTCATTCACGTAAACTTGTATTTCATTTCATGAAACCGAGCAACTTGTAAACAATGTTGTTTACAAATATGGGCTTTTGTATACAATATTTGCTATATTGCATGAAATGTCTCAGAACTTTACATGATATATAACGTAAACTTATATGATATGTGACGCTCCATTTATGTGCATCACATTGAACAGAAATTTACACTACTTTTTTAAACTGTGTACGTTTGATTGAGCTGAATTTCACGTCAATTATGACTCAATTCTGTATGTCAGTCACAGAGCACCTAAATTTACATGAATTTTTCTAAGTGTGTAGATCTGTAGATGGTACCGTCTCAATGACGATGGATATTTTTGTTCAATATTAAAATTTAGTCGATTGCTAAATTTTTGTATGGGCCCAGATTAGGGGCATTTAGGCCGATATTACATCCATTTTCCCTAAATATGGAAAAAATCAATAAATTAAGAAGTAATTTCTTGTAGAAACATTATATTTTGTGAGAATCCTGCTTGGAAACGAGGGGTCAAGTGCGGATTGTTCTTAGTAGCCTACAAATAGGGTCTACACTCTAGTTCCTGCGGAAGTAAAGCGAGGCTGATCTTTCAAAAAAACTCGATGGTCTTATGACCTCCAACAGAATTGCTGCAAACATAAATTGATCATGCACAACATATAGCCGCTAAGCCCCCCCCCCCCATGGCTACGTGCCTGTGTCATGAAGTTTGATATGTCGTACGATGGGTTTTGGATCTGGTTGAGATTTTACCACTTCCTCGGGGGGCACCGGAGCATCTCCTGGATGCCCAATGTGAACATTGACCATTGTTATAGCCGCTATTGCGCAAATTTCATAATTTGAGTAAGAAAATATTTTGTTCACCATGTGTAGGGTAATTGATGATGGTTGGGCCTATTTAGGCCGGTTTCACACGACGTCAACATTCATGTCGTATTTTTTTTTTATGAATTCAACATATAATTATGAAATGTAAGTGATTTATTTCTTACTAAAAGAACAGCCTCTTGAAGATTTTCGACCGTATAACTCTTTTATTTAGCCATTTTTTCAATCGAAGAAACTGATGACTAGGCCAAAACGAATTCGAATTTCAAATCAGCTGCGCATGAAGGAGGTAGACAAACCGAAGCGCACCTAGCGGCCGTCTTAGGAAACACATAGGTCCAACCATCATCATGCGTAGGTCCAACCATGATCATATTTATCTATTCGAATTTCGTCAATTATTCAAACATTTTAGTGAAACCAATGGATAAATGGCGTACTAACGTGTTGTTTACACCCTAAAGCAGTATTTTACTGCATGAAAATAAAAATAAATGTAAAAAATATTCACTTTTTGTAAGTTTGAAAGTAAGGCATGATGACGAACTAATGCGTGGAAAGTGAACTGTTTTGAAAACACATTGAAACTCAATTGTTTTGCAGCTTTTTCAATAAAACACCCATGCAAATTGAAGAAGAAGAGTTTTTTTATGATAGTAAAGTGATCTTTGAAAATAAAAAATTAGCGAAGATTGACTAAACTAGCGATTGAAAAAATAGGTCCAACCATCATCAGTTTTTGGATAGGTCCAACCAGAATCAATTACCCTATGTTTTTTTATTTCTTTATCATCGAGATTTTCAGCCGCAGGCTGGTTCATCTCCCTATGTGTATACTTATTACAGAACAGTAAAGTCAAAATAATTCGAATTTTACCTGGTGTATTCAAAAAATTTAATACATTACCGACAACGTTCAATTTGTTGTTCAGAAAAAAGATTGACAGGGGAAAAGTTGGCTTCGGCAATACCTTAACCTATTATCGTCAGGGGGTAAACAACGTCCTTGAGAGCTCAATTTTGGCATGTGGATACATTGTGTTGCAGAGCAACTATTGGCCAAATTTGAGTGCTCTAGGACTTTGTTTACCACCATGACGATAATAGGTTAAGGTATTGCCGAAGCCAACTTTTCCCCTATATGATAATGTTATAGCTAATTGAATTTTGAAATCAATTCAAATTTAAGACGTTAGGCTTGCATAAGTTAACTAAGTCATCTTCAAATCAGCATTTTTTTAAATAAGCAAGTTCAGAACAGATATAGGTTCCAGTTGGAGTGTAATAATCCAAGACAATAGAAGACTTTCTGTGTTAACGGTTGAAGAATCTATTTCTGCCTCGGTGTAGAGGAGAAGAGATCACGTGCCGGTGTGTTGTACGGTCTACGGAGACAGAGTTTTTGGCTTCCCGTCAGAACATTTTATGTGGCGTCTGCAATGCTAGCAATGCCGGTAGAGTACTATGACATGGTAAGATGTTATTAAAAATTCACCTTAACATTATTTACGTGACGCTTTCAACGTCTGTACACTTCCGCCAGTACATACCGTGATGGTCCAACCCTAGGACAGGTTGAAATGGCTTTATTGTTGCAAAAAGGAAAGGGCACATCCAGCTGGTTTGCTACACTCACTTAAAGATGGGACAAGTTCATGCATAAATTATGACCCTTTTACAGAAGGAATCATCTGACGAAGATGGCTCATTTGGAGGTTATCTACCTGTTTATGGATTAACTTTATTTGTCTCTGCTGCCAACCGGTTGCTACATTAGCTGATTCAAGGCACGATTCTATCGTAAATTCAAACATATCATCCCCTCCCCCAGCGTAAACTTATCTTCGCCAACACCGGCTGCTGGCAACAATTTGCACTCCCTTGTGAAATTGATCCTGCCATGTTGATATCTCGTTGCCTTGTAGCACTCGAACTCAAGTTTTTTTTAAACACCACCTCCAATCAAATGCTTAATCACGTTCAAATGATAGGGCACACACACGGCACTCCAGCAGCTATTTCTTGCAGCTAACAAAAAAAGAAGATTGTTTCGCGCCACCCCCGCTTTCCAATTGAGATAGGGCTATTACACACATATCGATAGCACAACTCGAGCTTTTATAGGGGGAAAGGTCGGGAGGAAAATCACCGAACAATGAAGAAGCATGCTATAGTGAGATGGGTGGAAAAAATTCTATTATGACACCCATAAATTGACACGATATCGAACGGCGGTGGTGCCAGCGTGGTGGGCAAATCATCCATTGTGTGTTTGTACGTGGTTAGGTCGTGTGGAATAACTAAGAGAGAAAGAGAATGTTGAAAAAATAGGTTCGTGGAAAAAAATGAAGGGAAAAACGATACCGAGCGGAGATGTAAAGTCAGGGTGGAAAATAACACCTATTATTAAACCACAATCACCGTGGTTTTTGTGGGCTTTCCCAGAAAGGTGGTTGTGGCGTGTGGCCAGGGAAAATGGGGTCTTGTTTTGAGGTTAGCTTTTGCGATGCAGGAGGCACAAGCGGGACGAGAGATTGGAACCCAGCCACATGATTGAATTGCTTGGGCGGATATTGGTTGTAGCGGACGAAGAGAAGCAGATAGAATTGGGCCCGACTATGTGTATAAAAATGGAGGCACTTTTTTATGGTGTTTAAAATTATGGAAAATTTATGCACAAAGATCGGTGGTAGGATAGGATGGAGTGTGCTGGCTGAGTTTGAGAGTGATTTGTGGTTTCGGAGATTGAATGGCAATTTGTCGGGGTTGTTTTTATTGTGGCGGAGAATTGGTTTTGACTGAAGAATAGATTTTTAGCTGATCTTATTTTATAGCTATGCTGCATGGCTTTGTTGTGAGCGCATGTAATAAATGGGTATTTGTTTTCGTGTTATGATTGATGTGTTCATTATATATATATTAATTTTAAATTTGAATTGAGCCATTTGTTGAGAATTTCACAATACTGTTTTGTCCGGCAATGGCTGAAATAGGCAACCTGCCCAACTTTTAAAAACAGACATATATTTAGATCAAGGAAGTACCTACACCGGTTCGAATACGCACAAAGTGTGGAAATGTGGAGAAAACATCGGAGCACATGACTGCCCAAAAATTTAAGACTGTGTGAAGGGAGCAGGGATGCCAGAAATATCTTCAAATGTCTTCACTGACACTTTTTACTTATTAACTTGGTGAGTGGGGCGCGGTGGCAGGGAGAAATTAATACTATTCCGTTGATTCCACCTTAATATTTTTATTTGATTTTGAAAATTTAACATGTTTAAGATGAAGAATTTTAAGCAGGGGTTATGTTTGTACCGACGGGTACAAATGTACGAATGACCGTAGCTAACAGCAGAGGAATTTGAACCTGATCGGAACGTGGAGCGTTTCCTTCTTGTCGCTTACAACAGTATTGTAGGATTGCTTTGCGAGTCTTACATTCCCAAAAGTTGGATTTGTGGTTTTCACCACAATTTGGACATTTAAATTTCTTAGGATCTTCCTTCACAGAACAGTCGTCCTTTGCGTGAGAGGAATCACCAAAATTCATGCTTTTAGCTGGCATGTAGCAATTTTTTGTTCGTGACCCCATCCCTGGCACTTACGGAACTAGGTGTGGTTTTTGCATATTTTCTCCTGCTTTCCTGAAGTGTTCCCTCTTCACTCAGACATGGAGCATTAGGCCAGCTTTTTCAAATGCCTTAATGTTGTATAGTCCACTAGACTTAAAGTGAACTAAATAAAAATCACTACACGCAAACCAAAAATCTATTACAATGAATGTTAGTTCCGTTTCCTATCATCTTCTGTTCATGAACATCGTAACGAATGTTAGAAATTGACCATGCAGGAGATGTAATAGTTTTTTTTTTGTCTTTTTTATTTCGTGTTCTATCTACGCTTTCGGCTATACTAGTAAGCTTGTAGAACGACTCACATTGTAGAATGACGCACACACTTGCCTCGAATCTCTCCAGCAGAAAAAGCATACGAAGTCGAGTATGCGAGAAAATGAGCGCTTTGTGTTTGCTTTTAGGCTATCCATATTCAGAAGCATGGACAGAGCAGTGGAGAAAGCACAACGTTCGTGGTTCGAGTCCAGACGGCAATCTGCTTCTTATGTTTTTTTCGACATAACTAATTTCACTCTACATAGTTCGGTCTCCAATTTTCTTGCATTGTACCGCAGTTAGGTATATCGCATCTTCGGTTCATGCGGTCTCCACTCAACCTGGTCTATACAAGGTGTGGAATAGATGGCCTGTGCGTATTGGGGCAGTTCGTTTTTCACTCGGCTTTCAGTCGGCTTCGCACGATTTGCTTCTTCCGTACGCTCAAAAAAGGCTCGTAGTTACGTCATAACGTTTGTTTCAATCAGCGTTTGCATTGGAAATTGAATATGAATTATAGAATTTCTGTATGAAGCCAACATTTATGTTTTTTTTCCTTTGAATGTTAAGATAATGTATTGATTATTTTATTAGCACACTGTATACCAGGAAAAAGCAGCCTCCTGGTCAGTTTTTGCCCGTTTTCAAGTAAGTAGCTACTATAAAAATACAAAACGGCTGCTTATATTTCCCGGATACTTTACAAAAGCATACAAGCAAGAGCAATCATCATGCAAACATATCTAGAATTTGCTGTACCTCATATTTCATAAATTTGCTTTCGACTGCTATGACGTCGTGGTCATCCTCTCCAGCAATGTTTACCTTTTTCCCTCTACCAACACATACGTCAGGGCTAGATCTCCACACCTTGTATAGACCAGGTTGGTCTCCACTAACATCCTCTGATGATGAATCCCACATAATTGTAAGAGAATCTTACATCCCCCGGTTGGGTGTAGAAATCCCGTTGCGCGAATAACAAGGATTGGCTTCCTTTTTAATTTTGATTAATTGGACTGGCTCAGCTTCAAGTGCTTTTGACAATTCTTCTTTGATCTGATTCAGGGACCTTTTGTCGTAAAAATGTGTGTTGCAACTTTTATTTATTTATTTATTTATTTATTTAGCACAGTCTTCCACTAGTCGTACTGACTGAACTATTTTACTTAAACACTTGAAATTTCTACTAATCCTGTTTCTAAAAACGTTTTTAGTCAAGTTAAAATCGAATTCGTCACAGACAAAATTGAACAAGCGAAGAC
Source organism: Ochlerotatus camptorhynchus (assembly GCF_037179485.1). Lineage (NCBI taxonomy): Eukaryota > Metazoa > Arthropoda > Insecta > Diptera > Culicidae > Ochlerotatus > Ochlerotatus camptorhynchus. The sequence continues at coordinate 1,326,041 of NW_027040902.1, forward strand.
ACGAATCAAAAGGGTTGTTGTAGCCGTAGTTTGTTCTGTGGTATGGGACTGCTGGGTTAAAGCTGAGCTCCGAAACCGTCGAGGAGGAATGTTGAGCGGGATCTGTGCGATAAGTTCAGGAAATCGATAGATCCTCCAATGACATCGAAAATAAATACACGCAAACCAAAAATCTATTACAATGAATGTTAGTTCCGTTTCCTATCATCCTCTGTTCATGAACATCGCAGCGAATGTTAGAAGTTGACCTTACAGGCGATGTAATGGTTTTTTGTCTTTTTCATTTCGTGTTCTTTCTACGCTTTCGACTATACCAGTAAGCTTGTAGAACGACGCACATTGTAGAACATTGTAGAACGACGCACACACTTGTCTCGAATCTCTCCAGCAGAAAAAAGCATACGAAGTCGAGCATGCGAGAAAATGAGCGCTTCATGTTTGCTTTTAGGCTATCCATATTCAGAAGCATGGAGAGAGCAGTGGAGAAAGCACAGGTCTGATAATCGCAACGTCCGTGGTTCGAGTCCAGTTGGCAACCTTTTTTCTATTTTTTTCGACATAATTAATTTCACTCACTAATACACTCCACATTTTTCGGTCTCCAATTTTCTTACATCGGACCGCAGCTAGGTATATCGCATCCTCGGTTCATGCGGTCTCCACTAACATCCTCTGATGATGAATCACACATAATTGTAAGCGAATCTTACATCCCCCGGTTGGGTGTAGCTGCTGCATCGTTACTCGTCTGACAGATAGTGGTTCCAATCCTATGAGCTTGCATCGGTCAGAATAAGGAGGAAGATTGGTCGGATCGTTCCAAGGAGGTTGTATCAGTGCAAACCGTAAGAACCTTTTCTGCACCCGTTCGTGAGAACATGAGCTATATAATAAGGGAACCAAATCGGAGCAGCGTACTCCAGAATGCTACGAACCAACGAGCAATAGAGAGTTTTTAAAGCGTGGATGTCGGTGAACTCGGAACCGTGGCGACGGATGAATCCCAGCACAGAAAAAGCTTTGGCAGTGGTAATGCTCACGTGTTCGATGAATCTGAGCCTCGAATCGATTGTAACGCCAAGGTCACAGATGGACGACACACGTTCCAATGATGCAGTTTCCATTCTGTATTGATGAAGAATGGGGTTATTGCAGCGACCGAAGGTAATAACTTTGCACTTCATGTTATTGACCCGCATGCCGTTATCGCCACACCATACCAGTATAGTATCAATATCTTCTTGTAGGGCAATACAATCCGGAAGAGAAGCTATGACACGATACATTTTTAGGTCATCAACGAGGAAAGCAGCAGACACAGGTCATTTATAAAAATGTTGAATATTAATGGTCCCAGAACGCTTCCTTGGGGTACACCAGACGTGATTTTGAAAGTGCGGGATCGAGTCGAGTTGACCGCAACATATGCAGTACGATCGCACAAGTACGAATATATCCACTCTGTAATCCAATTTGGAAAACCTATGTGCTTCAGTTTTTCCACGGCTAGAATGTGCGGTACAGTGTCGAAGGCTTTCGCAAAGTCAACATACACTGCGTCAACTTGCCGCCTCTCTTCTACTTCGCGGGACAGTGCGGTGAGGTAACACATGACGTTCGTTGTTGTAGAACGATGCTTCATAAAGCCATGCTGACCATCAAAGATGATGGGAGACGCTACGTTGTATAGAACGTTGTGCACCAGTCTTTCAAACACTTTGCTGAGACAGCAAAGTATAGATACGCCGCGATAATTTGTCATCTGATTACAGTTGCCAGATTTGTGAATAGGAACGATGCAAGCAGCTTTCCAAGCTGTCGGAAAGGTTCTTTCGTGAAGTGATCGGTTGAATAAGTGAGCAATTGGGTTCACTAGTTTTCTTGAACAGTTTTCCAGCAACAGGGGTGGTATTCCGTCCGTCCCAGGTCCTTTTTTGATGTCAAGCGCATCGATGACTTCTACTACTTCTTTTGCGGACAACTGAATAACGGGTAGGTTTGATGTTGTGCGAAGGAACGTGAGCAAAACAATCGCGCCTTGGTACAGGTGACACTTTACTAAAAACGCTCTCGAAGAACATGGCGAAAAGGTTTGCAGCATCCACATTTGTATTAGCCTGGGCATCATTGAAGGTAACGTTGCATGGGATGCGAGAAGATGCTTGCCGCTTTTTCACGAAATCCCAGAAGCACGACGGGTTTTGTTTTACGCTGTCCTGGATCCTGAGTAAGTAGTTATCGTACGTGGATAATAGAATTGTTTTGTACTGCAGCTCTACTTCACGAAGGTCCACTATGGCTTGCTGAAAACTGAATTGAACGATCGTCTTTTCCGAGGAACATAGTCATTAAGCACTGCATACAACTTTTGTGTGTTGTAAGATACTGGAGAGGACATTTGACTCCAAGGTTTCAGCCAATACACGGAATTCACCCCGACGACCAATTTGAAGTGAAAACTTGAATTCAACGATGTTTAAAAGTTCAGTGCGAAGAGCATGGCAATCAGAAGTGGTTACCACAATAGGGGGGACCTTTTAATTCTTGGCATTAAGTCGGGAATGTTTATTAGAGCTTTGCCCCGATGAAAGATCATTCATTCATCATTCATATCAAATTGATTACTCAAATGAATTTTATCAGAAGGGGGATCAAGAGTATGACCTTTTCTTTTGCATTTAGGCGCTATGATGGCAGCTCAGAGTTCCTCCAAATCAATTTCCAAGCAGATAACTATAAGAATCTTGAAACTGTTTTGGTCCCGGGAGATGCTCTGCCGTCCTAGACGGGGAACAGCCAAAGCCCCTAGCTGCTGCTCTAAAGCCACGGCAGCTGTCTGGGGTGGGCACAAAAGACCTCTTTTCCTCCCGGGTCCCAGGGCGTTGGTAAGCAGTTGGGGAGAGTTTTCGGTATGGTAGGTTGGAAGGAATTGTTTTCCCTTTGCATTGTTGGTGTTGGGTTTCTGGGACTTTAAATACTGGACCGAATTGGAATGGTGATGAGATTTATTTTGCGATTGTAAACTTGAATCCCCTGAACCTTTCATACCTACATTGATGGCACAAGCTTCCCGCTTGTTAGGTTCGACAACTTTTGAAAAAGCTGAGAAATCTGTAGCATCTAACTCCTTCCCAATATAGGTCAAATCCCTTAAAGTCCGTACATATCTGCCTTTGAGAGCCTTCCGACAATCGTAGCGCAAATTCGTTTTAATCTCGGCTTTTTATCCGTCTGATATCGGATGGTTCATAACCTGTAATAGCCTCTCCATTAGCATATAATAATGCTGGAATGACTCGCCTCTCTGCTGACGAGTCTGATAAATTTTAGTACGGAGCACTTAATCGAGATCGGGATGTCGAAACTCATTCTTGAGCTCGTGGATCAAGTGATCCTATCCAAATAAAGAATTTTGATTTCGTCTGGCCGAATACCAGCTCAACACAGCCCCATCAAATGAATAGCTGAATCGAACAAGTCCGCCTCGGTGGCATGTTCCGAGATAGCCAACTGTTGGACATGCGATAGAAAACTGTTTAATTCCAAACCTTGATCGGTTCCTGAATACTTTTTTTTTATCTTCCACTGTGACACGGGTACCATCTTCCGCTGAGGGGTAAATATCGGGCCTTGGTGAAACGATTGCCTGTCCGGAACAAGGGGAGGAAGGGGGAGAAAAGGATTTGTTGAGGCACCCGACACCGAAGATGTCGTTTATTCTTAGATGAAATGAGCTGTTTAGCCCATCTTCGCCAACCCCCGTTGATTCTATGCGAGGTACCCTTTCTGTTGTGGGCTTTTGAGATCCTGAGCGAGGCTCCGTTTCCCTCTCAATATCCGCCCAGTTTAACCTTGGAGTTGAATTATCCCGAAATGGATTAGTGTTATTTGCATCCGGTTGCCTAATGCTTGGAGGATTTTTCTTCAACTCATCTCGCAATCCGTTGACCTGAGTGGCTAGTGCTTTTATCAGACTACCAATTTCGGTCAGGGCTGTGCTGAATGTTTCTTTTGTAACAAATTCAGATTGCCGAGTAGATCGGGGAATAGCTCCCGTTCTTTTAGGTGCAGGGGTCGACGAGTGGTCTGTCCCACCTGCTGGTTCGTCCAACAAATTTGGCTCCAAGTCGGCTTCACGACCAGACTCTGCAAAAAAATCGTCCTCGGAGCAAAAATGTTTAGAAAAGACACCCAGTACAGCTCGATACTCTTCCAAAGCTGAGTTCGAAGCTCATCCAGAGAGTGGTTTTTAATAACCGCAAGCCGATGTACTAAGTGCAAAAAACGAGCTTTGCAAATAGTTGCTTCTGCTCGTGACCCGTCGTTAAGAATACGTTCAATTTCGCGACGCAAATATTTACAACTGTCTAGATCTATTTCTGGGACCATGCCGTTATGAATAATACTTTCATGACCTTCTCGTTCATCTTTCAGGATGTTTTTTAGTCTTCTACGACGTTTGCTCCGCGATTCGTCATTCGCAATGACGACGTTACGGAGTAGAAGCTCATAATCAAGTTCTCCTGGACTCAGATGGTCTACCCGCATTCCGCGGTATAGAGCGCTGAAATCGAGACCGGAAACGGATACGCGCGGAGGCATTTTGTTACCAAACTCGAAATTGAGGACGAATAAACCCGATGTGGAAGGTACTGCTCAAACGTTTAATATAACGAAAGAACTACTAAGCTTCAAACACCCCTAAGTCTATTGAATTTGAAAGCGGTTTATAGAGAGTAAGGTCAAGTGAAGGAGAGCTCCTAAGTGACAACCCCAGTGATTCTAGACTACTAAGTCGGCCTTTGCCACGTGGCTTTCCCACCACGAACACTAAAGAACTCGTTATTAACCCACTATAGTGCGACCAGATTGGAAAACTTTTTTGAAATTTCCCCCAACACTCATTCAGAAAAAAATATTCAAAGATATTTTTTCTATCCTGAGAACCTAGTATGTTTTTTTTTACGTTGGGCGTCAATGAAACTGTTTTGGTCCCGGGAGATGCTCTGCCGTCCCAGACGGAGAACAGCCAAAGCCCCTAGCTGCTGGTCTAAAGCCACGGCAGCTGTCTGGGGTGGTCACAAAAGATCACTTTTCCTCCCGGGTCTCAGGGCATTGGTGAGCAGTTGGGGAGAGTTTTCGGTATGGTAAGTCCTAAACAACGAAATATGGGTCAACTTACGGTATAACTTTATGGACTCTAGCGGTGGCGTTAAGAGGGCTGAGTTGGTGGTGGGGTGGACGAGAACGGTTCGGTAGGTGGATTTCGTAGCGCTGGGCTGGGTGGTTGGCAGCTGTGACCCGTACGGTAGATTCGTCTCGGCTTGTTCGGACCCTCAGTCGTGTGCCAACAAAGTCACTGGGCGAACCCTGCACCACGTGGTATTGCCGGCCAGCAGCGACGGATTGTCCAACTGCCGGGAACTGGACACGGTTCTCTAGAGGCGATGTACTGGCTCGACCCTCGGCCGTATGCCAATGACTTCGCTGGGCTCGACGTAGCACGTGGTATCGTAGACCCTACGGGCTAAAGAGTTGGGCAAACCGGTGACCTGGACCGGTTGTTCCACAGGTACGAGTCTGCTCTGGTTTGCAAACGAGCTTTCCACTATCTCGCACTGTCACCAACGGCTTATCTCATCCGAAAAAAACAAGCGGATCACTCTTCCGAAAAAAATCGTGGTTTCAACTTCTTGTCGCAATGAGGTTGGCACATCGAATGAATCCAATCATCCTTCCACCCACCAATCCTCTCCTCTTCTCCTCTCGTCTAATCCATTCTCCATTTTTCCCCTCCCTCCAGTTCCGCCCACGATCGACACCAGCTTCACTACGTTGCTAATATTCCCCAACAGTAAACGCATACTGTGTTCGGGCCGACTACAGTTTTATTCAAATTGACCGTTGGCTATCTACAATGTGGTCATCCTACATAACCATACCATATGTAAAACTAAATTAAGTTACCGTTGGGTAATAATCTGAAGGATCGAAGAGGAATTTTCCAAGTCGATGTCAATGCAGGATTATCTAGGGTAGGGTCCAAACAAGGATTGAAGACGAATCAAGCATGGTAGAGAATTTGCAGGTATTATTTAGCACTGTGAAGTGCTGTTTATATTTGTTGTAGCTTTAGGTAGCAGTAAAACTTACTTCAGTAAAAGGCAAGTATAAGGATACGGACTACCTTTGTCTTTGGTCCGATGATCCATGGCAACGTTTCGCAAATGCTGTGAGTGTATGAGAAATCAGGTGTTGCTGATTTATTGCTTGTTACCTCATGCTTTGCGCCGGCTATCAACTTAGTGATCTTTGAGCTAATTAACAGTTATCAATTAAGAGGTTTCTAAGCCAATTCCATTTTTGGCATTAGAATTATTGTGTGGCAAATACAAACATTCTCATACCCAGGGAAGTGAAGAGGATTTTCAACGCGAAATTGCTACTGGCAAAATATCCGTTCCCATATTCGTGAACGAGAGCCGTGAACTACGGTACGGTTGGGAACGGTTTTTTTTTTTCGAGTAGACCGGACCGGATATCGAACCCAGCCGTCTCCAGAAGGGTCTTGCTTTACAGCTGCACCAAGGGAGCTGCGCTAAGGGAGGCTCCACAACGTATGGAAAGCTAAATACATTTCCATACACCATTTATGGCACTAGTGATCCTCTAATTAGCCATACGGCCTAAAACTTCAACGTCATCATTTAATTCAAAATTTATTCTACAGGACATTAGTCTCAATGCTGTTCTGCATGCCTGCATGAACAATATTGAAAAACTTGATCAGTACATTATTTAATACGTATGGACAATAAGGGAAGCACAGTGCCATAACTGGCCACCTCCCCTATACATACTCACAAACGTGGGCTTGCTCAGAAAAGATCGATTCTATTCTGACATTCCTGGCGAAGATAAAACACGTGTGACGCTAATAGTACATCAAACAAAATGCCTCGTAAATGGCTTGTCCCGATTTGTCCAACAACCTGCTTCCCCGCACAAAAATGTCATCCAAAGGCGAAAGCCTACATGGCAAAGTACCAACCGGACAGCAGGATCCTGTCATATCTCCTTGCTCGATTCCCATAAAGTAACGGTATCGTCCCAATAACATATGATTATTTCCCCTCTCAAACGGCTCTCTAATGACTGTTCGTGTCATTCTAGTTGTACTTCTTGCCTACTTGAGAAGCAGGTCGCCTTCCGGAGGGTTCTCATCTGCAACAACAACACGACCACCACCATCCCCCGACAGCCCCATCAAAGAACAGAAAACACGAAGGGTGTGGAAAAGCGTGTATGTATCTATATGCCTCTTTCCTTTCATTGACAACTAACAAGCCAGTAGCTCTCATCTCGCCAAGGATAACATCGTCGACGTCGTCGTCTTCTTTTCCACACACACTCAAATGTGTAACTCTTCAACCCCGGCCTCATTACCACCCGTCGGCCAACGGCCGCCATGCAGAGACACACACACTCCACTCACCACTCAAGAGTGACTCGGAACGATGTCAAATATCTATTGAGGAATGAATATTACATGATGTATCACCAAGTCATCAAGCTCTTAACGTCCCTCGTCCTCCACGTGCCACGTCCAGCCAGTTCCTGTTTCCTGTCCTGCTCATCCTCCCGGGTAATACACTTGTTTTATCACACTTTCCCTATGCCATCCGCCTGTGCGTTGCCGTTAGAGCTTTATGGCGTGGCAAGTGGCACTTTTTTTTTCGTGTGCCAGCAAAATTGCATTCCCAACCCACGACTGCGGCGTCCTTGGTCGGTGTGCTTCCGCTTGGTTTTGGTCTTGGTCTCGGTCTCGGTTCAGATGAATGGACGGATGGCGTTTTTTCCTGTTTTTTTTTCGCTCAATGGGTTCTCGTTCTTCTTTCGACTCTCTTCTTACCAATGTGGAAGCTCTTAATTGCTACGGCCCACTGAAACGATGGCAAGTATCCATGTACAATTTTTACTAACTTGGTCACGGAATGCGACTATGTATGGTATACAATTTTAACAAGGGTATGGTTTCATACCTCGATCTGCTAACAACAGTGTTCAATGTTAGCAGAATTATTCATTCTTATTCTTTAAAAATAATTGCTGTAGATTACTTTTAGACTAATGAAATTTATTCCAATTATATGGTGGCATAGGTACACACTTAGAAATAACTAATTTTACACGTGACGGAATCCATCTTTGACATAAAGGATGAAACGTAAACAAACATGTCATGTAAAATTAAGGGCTCCGAGATTGAACAGTTCGTTACTCAACGAAAAGTACGTTTGATTGAACTGAATTTTGCGTTATGACGTTAAAAAGATGTTATGACCAACATGTATGTCAAAATTGACGCTCGTATATGTCAGTCTCAGAACACCTAAATTTACATGAATTTTTCTAAGTGTGTAGTACAAGTATACTAGACGTTCTGTAAGTGCACGACCTTTTTCAAGTTTCAGTTAAAGGACACTTATTTATCAAATTTATGCTTTTTAAAATGTCAAGATGATCCAGATAAACACAAGAACAAACAAATATTAATTTTAAGTTCACTCGACAACTAGTGCTGTCATGGGACATTTAGAGCTTTTGTTTGCCTATCCTGAAGCTCCCACAATTTATCTGCAGTTTTTGATAATTTACTTATTAAATTTACTTAAATACAGTCTAAACTTCGCAGAGATTCTCTGGACTTGCCTAAATTTTTCGTTTCTTTCGTGAAGTTCTCTAAATTTTCAAGCAATTCTTGGAACTTCTCTTACGTTCCTTAAATTTTCTTGATATTCAAGGAACTTCTCTGAATAACTCCCAATTTTCCATAAATTCAAGGAGCATTCCTTTCAGAATTTCAGGATGTTCCATAATTCCTCGACGCTTCTTGAAAAATCCTGTAATTAATTGACGGAACTGCTCTGAGGTTCTCTGATATTCCTAGAAATGCTCGAAACATCCCTGAAAATATTTAAACTGCCTAAAAATCTTTAAACTTTTCTGAAGTTTCCAAGAGTTCCCTGAAGATATCGGAACTTAGCTGAAGGTTTTGAAAATTTCCCGAGTTTCCCGGAACCGAATTTCCCGAGTCTCCCGGAATTCTTTTAATACACGACGTGATCACACGGTCGATCGGTACCGTCGGTTGTCGGTGGGTAACTAACTGAACTACTTATTGGTGATGCTGCAAGAGCGTATCACTGATAGCTTATTGCACAAGGACGGTCGTGCGTTCGCGATCACTCTTTATCAGCTGATTCCTTACTCTACAGTGACTCACACAATTAATGATCTAACTTTCTTTAACACACCGCCCGCCTTGAGTTCACTCAAAACAACTCAAATACCTATACCTATACCTAACTAAAATGATAATAGTTCAACATGTCTTAACATATCTTCTTCAAAGTCTTCAATCCTCGTCGACGTTGCTCTCCAAAACTTATGCATCCTCTAGTGCTCTGCGATCGGGAACTGGTCATGACCGTCCGTCAAGCCTGACCAAACGTTGGCGGTACTTCTGACCCAATCCATTTATCCCGACTGCTTGTGATACCTTCTGTTAACTTTGCTGCTCACACACTTCCGCCTTGGTAAACGAACATGATGGCCTCTGCAGGTGGAATCGGTCTTCGTATCCTATCGAAGAATAAGACGGCTTGATTCCGGTACAGAGAGAAGGGACGTAAGAGAAGGAAGAGAAGGGACGTAACTTAGCTGTCACCCCCTGGCGTTAACAGACGAAACTCTCTATTCATGCCAAAGTGTGAACCAATGGGGGCGTGAAATTTTCAACGGAAGTAGCTGCGAAGACGATCAGAGGTCGAAGAGGAAAACCGATTGGGCATCGAACAACTTATTGGATCTAGGAAACATTACTTTTAGGGCGGCCCCTGGGGATTACGGCTGAAACGCCGTCAGCTGCCAATGTGCCCCTACTGGGGCCATACTTATCTGAGATTTCCCGAGGTGAATGTTGATCCGTGGAACGAGCATCGAATGGTTGAGCCTTGGAGATGATTCTGGTGGAAGGGAATTCGATTGACTTCCGAAATACAGTCAGGAATCCTTATTGCCGGATTCCTTATTGCCGGTATCTCTTATTGCCGGATCCTTATTGCCGGGCTATCCGCGAATAAGGATACCCACAGCTTATGGGATTTTCACTAATGGGGGCTGTAGTGGATTATCTCATTTGTTTCAATACATAAAGCTATACTGTCTTCGACAAAGTTGCTGTACTGGGTTAGACCAACAAGCCTGTGCCATTGAATTCAGGTTAAATTGGGAACTACGCCGCTAGAGGCGCTTCACTTTTATGTTACTTATGACGGGCGCTATAATATATGGATCATATTTCCAACATCGAATATTTCGTGATCCTGACCATATAGAAAGTTACTGTCTTCAGCAAAGTTGTTTAGGTGACCAAGTCCTTTCGGATGGTGGCCATATTAGTTCAGAACTCTCTCACTACGCAGCGCTAGTGTGCATGTGCAATTCTTATATAAACTGATGTTGATGCGTGGAACGAGCATCGAATGGTTGAGCCTTGGAGATGATTCTGGTGGAAGGGAATTCGATTGACTTCCGAAATACTACTAAATTCTAATGAACGTAACTTATGCTGCGGCCCCTGGCATATACGACATGGAGTGTCGAGAACCGCCAATTTTGCCCCAAATGGGGCCATACTTAGCTGAGTTGATCTTCAGTGATCGAAGCGATGGCCGCAAGCGAGTTGATCCGTATCTGTCAAAGAACAACAGTGATTGGTATCCGAAATTCAGTATATGATAGATGAAACGAAGCTTAGGTGTCGACTCCTCGACAGATAGAGTGCGTTAGGATTGCCAACGGTTGCCCCAATGGGGGCATGCTTAGCTTCGATGAAATTCAAATGATGAAGCGATGCTGTATTCCGGAACACATGATGTTTCCATGCAGGAATCGTATTATGGATGGACACTGTCGAAGAAGAACGCATCAGAATGTTCCCGGACATACAAAATAATAAAATACATAGCTGTAGGGTTACCTCCAGGCAATAGCGACGTCGCAGACAATGCAGGATGCCTAAAGATGTCCCATACGGGGGCAAACATCTTTAGCTCATTGTGATGTAGATAGGATAGGTAGATTCGGATAGGCAGAATACAAATCTTGTAAATAGCTCGCCGAAAATAACCATGCTTCGAGTGAACGGTGACAACTCTAGCTTTCCCGTCTGGACCGCGGTGGATCTCTGTCACACGTCCCAGCTTCCATTTTAAGGGTGGAATGTTGTCCTCCTTCAATAGAACCATAGTTCCGACGTCCAGGTTATTCCTGTGCCTTGTCCATTTGTTGCGACTCTGGAGGTTTGACAGGTTATCATTTGACCAATGCTTCCAGATCCCCTGACTGTAGCGCTGCACTTGCTGCCATCTGGAGAGCCTACCCTCTGGTAGCTCGAGAAGACGTGGCTCGGGTATCGCAGTGAGTGGACGTTGTATCAAAAAGCGTCCTGGAGTCAGCCCTTCTTGGTCACTTGGATCGTTGCTCAGAGGAGTCAGAGGCCTCAAATTAAGGCATGCCTTTATCTGAGTCGCAACGGTAAGCATCTCGTCTTGCTTCAGCATCCTGTTGCCGATGACCTTCCTCATGTGTCCTTTCAGCGATTTAACCGCAGCTTCCCACAAGCCACCAAAATTGGGTGCTGCTGAAACATGCGATCTAGTTCACTTATCTGTCTGCGTGCTCCAACGACGTTGGTCGCATTATCGCAGTATACTGGATCCGGCCTTCCGCACCTGGCAAGAAATGCATCGGCTGTAAGGTCCATTACGACTTCAACGCGGACTGCCTTGCAGACCATGCAAACGAACAGGTAGACGTAGCATTTTACAGGAGCACCCTTCCGAGTTGCAGGCTGCAATTCAAACGGTCCACAATAATCGATTCCCACTCGAAAGGAGGGGATGGCGATACTCTTTCGAGCGGAAAATCTCCCATCAGTTGCTCGTGAGCTCGTGGTTTCGCTCTGAAAAATGCATGCCTTCGTGCGCTACCTTCCTTGCTAGGTTTCTGACGCTCAATTGTCAAAACCTTTCACGAACACAGGATATCATCAACTGCGGTCCTCCATGCAGCATTCGATGGTGGTAGTCGATCAAAATTTTACATTGTCAATGGATGTCGGCTATCCAAGATCCTCACAGGATTCAGATTACGAAGCTTCGATGATGGCCTGACCTCACTCTTTGCTGCAAGATCCGATAATTACAGCGGAAAACATTGCGATTGCACTAACTGCACCAGAACTAGCAGAGCTTCTTCATGTTCAGTGGCTGTTACAACTCCGAATCTTTTGTGCAACTTATTTCAGGGTTTGGTTTAATAGAGTCGAACGTAACGTGAAGATCTCAGTTGGAGGCAGAATCTGTAGGACTGCTGCCACTAGTGGTTTTTCCTCCAGGATCACCGAATCGAACTGCTGATCTGGAACCTGCGCGTTCACTGGCCAGTACTGTGTTTCCTTCTTCAGCCATTCTGGACCATTCCACCACAGAGTGTTGCTTGCTATCTGAGCTGGAGTGGCTCCTCTCGAAATAATGTTAGCAGGATTCTCGATTCCCGGAACATGATTCTAGATTCCACCCTTTATCACATGTTGTATCTCTGATACGCGATTGGCCACAAAGACCTGCCATCTTGACGGGTGTGATGAAATCGAACATTTTACAATCGTAGAATCTGTCTAGAAGTAGGATTTGGCTGCTATCATCATGCTGGTGGAGATCGATTCATACAGATAGGCTAACAGTAACGCAGCAGATAACTCCAGCCGAGGTGTGGATTGCTTCTTCTTTCTTCTGTTGAGGTCCTCCAACGGCGCAACCTTTGATTTGGCCATCAGTAGGTTGACCGTGACTTCTCCGTCCCGGTTCACACACCGCAAGTATACCACAGCACCGTATGTTTTATCGCTTGCATCGCTGAAACCGTGGAATTCACATGAGATTACATCTCTTCCGAACCTGATCCATCGAGGAACACACACAGCATCCAACTCGCAAAGATTGGTTCTTAACTACTACTATTCCATTTTTTTATCTTTATTCACCATTAAACACATACTCTCATACTCATCTATATTGGTTTAAACTTCGTATTTGCATGTTTTAATAATCTTATCTTCACTGCTAGAGGTAATACATCTGGCAACGCTTGTTCAATGATACTTGTACGTTCGCTAGGAATGAAGTTGAGTCTAAGTGATTTTCTTGGTGTTTTATTTTGTTCACCAAGAGATTTGACCTCCAGTTTATATTAATTTTGTGTATTCGATTACGTGAAATTGTGGAATGCTACGAAGAACACAAGTAAGTCAATGCAGTGATGGTGTTTTACCCAGAAAATATACGATGTGAAATCATGAAATACTTGCTTTAAATTTTAGGATGGCTAGTGTGTGATGTATGTGTATATTAATGATGATGATTGAAGAATATTTCAAAAATAAGAAGAATCCAAATTGAGCCTCAAAGGCTGTAAAAGGGGTAATATGGATATTTTCGGAATGGAGACGACGTGTAGAGGCTGTGAGAAATTGATGGTTGAAACAGTGTCAAATTTATCACAATATGGATATTTTTCGAACGAGGACGACGTGTATAGGCCGTTAAAATATGGTTGACGATTACGTCAGATTGTTGATGAAAATTTGACGTCCTGTTTTAGTTTTACTATCTGAAATATTGTAGAAACTGTAGCTTTTTATCATTATTGATTTCCGGGATATATTGTTGCTGCTTGTTTATCACATTCTAGACACACTGGCGGTGTTGCTATTTATGTCAAAGAATCAGTTCAATTCAACCTTCGAAACCAACGAAATTATTGATGGCAACTGGTTCTTGGGCATTACAGTTGTACGTGGCATGAAGATGGGCAAATATGGCGTTTTGTATCATTCTCTCAGTTCTTGTGACCACCGTTTTGTTGAAGTTTTAGAAAACTGGCTCGAGACATTCCTTGATTCTAATAAATTAAATATATTGGCTGGTGATTTAAATAGTAATTGGGGTGATAACCATAATTCGAAACATTTGAAGCGTTTAGCTAAGTTTTTCAATTTAAAGCAAACGGTAAATGAGTATACGCGTATTTTCCGGCACAGAGAACTTTAATTCACCACGTTTATTCCAATTTTGATTCCATTTGTTCAGTTACGGATACTGATTTGAGAATAACCGATCATGAGACCTTAGTGATTAATGTCTTAGACCATGTTAACGATAACGATAATTTTGTAAAATTGAAGTGCTGGAGGAAACATTCGAAGCAACCTTTTTCGATTCTTGTTGAGAGGAACGTGGATTTTCCATTCACGGCCGGTAGCTTAAATGAATCTACAGCTGTTCTTAATAACGCTTTGAAAACGTGTTCCAATCAACTAGTTGAGCAAACGTTTGCTTCTTTGAAAAACTCGAACAGCTGGTAAAACTTGGATCTTTCGCGTCTTAGACGGAACAGGGACAAATGGTACAAAAAGTTCTGTAGATCAAATAATGGCAATCATTAGAGTAGGTACACAATCACGAGTAATAAGTATTCACAATCGATAAAGAAAACTCGTTGTTAATATGTTCAAAGGAAGATTGATCAGCATCAAAACAACAGCAAAGAGTTATGGCAAATTTAAAAATCGACTGGAGTAGATAATGTTAATGCTAGAGTTATTCAAGATTGCTTTCATGTCATTGGCCACATCTTGCTGGCCCTTATAAATGAATCATTGCAAACTGGACACGTGCCACAAATTTGAAGGAATCCTTAGGGGTCCCTATTCAAAGAATTGCTGGAACGATTAAAGCCGAAGAGTTTCATCCCATGAACATGTTGCACACATTAGAGAAAATTTTAGAACTTGTTGTTAAAGGCCAGCTGTTGGAGAATTTAAATAGTAATAGTTTGTTGATACCAGAACAATCGGGATGTGTGAAACCACGTTAAATTTCATATTAGCAAAGTCAAAAAATAGCTTGGAGTGTAAAGATACGATTGTTGCTATTTTTTGGATCTTAAACGCGATTTTGAAAACATTTCTAGGCCCTTATTGTTAAGATCAATTATGCAATTTGAAATTACGGGTACTGCATATAAATAGTTTGAAAGCTATTTGTCTGACAGAACTCAACGGACTGTTTTTAATTATTCTGTTTCCAATCTCGTGGGGAATAACCTTGGAGTACCCCAGGGAAGTGTATTAGGGCCCCTGTTATTTATTATGTATATTAATGACTTGCGACGTGTTTTACGATTTTGCGACATTAATACCTTTGCAGAAGGTACTGTGTTATTCATTGCAGCTAAGGATTTAGATGATGCCGTTTTACATTTTAATGAAGATTTGCGTTCTCTACGTAGATGGTTGAAGTATTAGTAAATTGAATACAAGTAAAACTGAATTTATGGTTATTTCGCGGAATCGATTAAATGAGAACGTCTCGGTTGTAAGTGATGATGAGACTATTGATTGCGTTCGGGAGATTAAATATCTTGGCGTGATTATTGATGGCAATCTTAAGTTCAACTCTCACATTTACAATGTCTTCAAGAAAATTGCCAAGAAGTATGGAATTCTATGTCGACTGAAAATCGATTTAACTATTGCCAGTAAAATACAGCTATACAAATCAATCATCTCTCCTCATCTACACTTTTGTCCTTGCATTTTATTTCTGGCCAATGCAAAACAAATATCTAGATTACAGCGCTGGCAGAATAAAATAATGCGTTTGATTTTGAGATGTAATAGATTTACTTCACTTGACTATCGTGTTCATTTTTAAAGTAATAACGGTTTGCTGTCTCGATATTTGTGTGATCGAATTGAAAGAGGAAGTGACTTTCATAGATATAATACTAGAAACGCGGTTGAAATAAGAACACCACATTTCTTGACTTGTGCTTCACAAAATTCATTATATTATAAAGGAATAAATGTTTTCAATTCGATGCCTAGACATATCAAACGTTCAGCAACACTTACAGAATTTAAAAGAAACTGCATTTCACAAGTTAAATCTGTCGTTTGAACAGTTATCCAGTGATATTTTTTATGATTTGACAAATTTTGTATCTTGACGAAGTTATCTCTAGCGGACTATTTCATATGGATAGCTGTCAAAACGACTTTTTAATAATTATTGTAACACTGCAAAAACTATTTCTGTTCGCCACGATGGTGATGATAGATTTTTAATATTTGATTTAATGGTAGTAGATTAGTTTAAAAAAAAGAGCAGTCTACAAAGGTTGAGCCTCGCGTGCGTATTACGGATATAGAGAACTGAATTTAACATTTGATAAAAAAAAAAAAATGCAATTTTGAAGCTTATTTGGAAGATACCTTGAGTTAGTAGTAAGTTTTCTGGCAAATGTTGGGGGTTTGTGACCATTCCTGACATTGCTGAAAATTATGATAGCATCAGATTGCGGGGTTGCTAGTGTAATAGGATGCATTGTTGATTGTTCATTAACTCTTGATCGTTCATTAACTCTTGATTGCTTGCAATACTTATGAATATTTTAGGTGGAAAAAAGGCTGAGCTTTTCCACATTTATATCGCTGTGAACCACCTGTAAACTCTAGAGAGAATTTATATCTGTAACTGTAACCAGTTCGATTTTGTTTGCTAACTTGGTTAAAATGTAATATAATGATAAATCGTCCAGCTCAAACCTTTGTAGGGGTAAGAGGTGGGACCATCATCATCATCATTTCATCATATAGAGGTTCCGAAATGCATATATGTATAGAGGTACCAGACCGGCACTGCACTGACCTCTGTGAACAACTAACCGAAAATAGATTATGCATAATTCTCGATAGATGTCACCACAAACAACAGCAGTGACATCTGATGGAAAATTAATGTAGAAGCTTGACTTAATGATTAACTTAGTGCGACTATGCTTTGGAAAAAAAAAGATGTAGTCTACTAGAGATAACTCTAAGAGAATTCTGCGGAGAATTCCTCAATCACAAGAACATTTTATAATACAATCACCAGATTATTGTTGGAAAATCTTAATTGGGACTCTGAGAAAACTGAAAGATGATTCAAAGGAATTCTTTAAAAAAAAAACGCGAATGTCAACACGCAATTATATGGGTGATTCAGACATAGGATTAATTCCAAACAGTATATTTAATCAATTTTCAAGAAGTAAATTGGACTTCCAGGGTTCTTCAAACCGTCAGTACGTCTCTGCAAAGAAATAAAGGATTTCGACAGCAATCCTGACAGGAGCAGCCGTCCTGGATGGAAATCTTTCACGTTGGCCTTATCCACCACTATGGGTGTATATAATATATTAGTGATAGTGAGTTAAAGTTAACACTGATGATTGGTAATATACAATCATTACGAATATACGATACAGCAGAAATATTGAATGTTACATAATCACCAACATATTAGATATAATCCTTTAAATTTGTCGAACCTCCCAACGGAATCCCTTTATGAAGAGCTTTGAGTGGGTTGGTTTATTTCCTTTAAATTCCGTTATAATTGCTTTTCTTTTGACAGATACGCGTATTTCGTCTACTACTTGCAGACTTCATCAGATTATTATGTGATGGATTATATTTAAATATTTCTAGACTTTCAGCTACGTCTAGTTTCCAAGGCGAAGATACAGTCCGCAGGATATTAATGTTTTCCTTAGTCAAATTGGGCCCCTTTGTAACGATATGTTCTGCAACCTTCGATTTAAATTCATAATGAAGTCCGTTTAATTAAGTCCGATGAAGGCCGATTAAAACTGCATAATGTTTTGAGGAAAACTTGAACTATGCTGATCCATAAGTCTTGAAAACATAATAAAGATTGGTTAACAAGCGTCCAAGATGCGTTGGTTTTAATGGTGGTCAGGTGGTTCTATTGATATGACACGCACAGTCGATGAAGTTGTCGTTTGGTTTAATGTGTGAAGTAATGATTGATTTTTACGTGCAGACCTCAGCATGAGACACTTCAAGAATCTTCTATAAGCACCCATAAAACGTAAAATATAGCACGACATCAATGATGGCATTAAATGCTTCTAACCGGGTACATCTACCAATTGAGAACAAAAAGCTATCGCAACCGAATTTCATCAATTTACCCTGCAGCGACACTAGCAATACTACTTCCACTTACGATATCGCATTTCTGTTTATATCGGCATCAGCTGACATCAACGATGGAGTACAGTAACCAAATAGCCCGCTAATTGTTCTTTTTGAAATATTGCTTATTTACTTATATCTTAGCATGCATCGACATTTCATCAATAAGAAGAAGCAACATCCGCAGCTGTCAAACATAAACACAACCGGATGATAACTATCATTCTTCGAAGCCTAGGTTGAAGACAGATCGATCCCACTTGATGCAATCGACCCGATCCGCTGGATTATCAATTTATTAATCAGACTATACTGGAACATATACATGTAACCCTAGAATCTACTAAATAACTGTGGAGACGGGTGTTCTCACGAAATGAAGTAGTGTAGCAGTCCATAGTTTGGCTGGAGGATCTTCTTGTGCCAGATTTCTTCAATTTATCTTGCTAACTTCCACCTGAATTGTTTTTTTTTTAATGTTCAGTGTACGAAAATCCCAAAAGCAACTGTCGGTGACAATTTTCAATTACAAATGGCAAGGCTAATTGACGACAAATATACAGTTTGAAAGCCAAGAAACGAACAAACCCATGGCGGAAAGTATCGGCAAACTAAACTTAACTAAGTTTGGAAGTTCTTTATTTATCTTATATTCCTAAAAGGGCGATTAGCAGGCCACTAGCGGGCATGGTGGTTACTTGGGTTTATTTGATAATAATCATTCTAAAGCGTGCTCAAAAATATTTGTCTTGAATAGATAATTCTGTGAAGCAAACTGGACACATTCATTCCAATGAATATTTACCTAAATACCACCGCCAGCCGCATCAATTCTTAAGTCTTTAATTTATCCGAATCCCCTGGGTTCTAAAGTTGAGGTTAAAATTAACTCCCTTTCGATTTTACCAGCTTCCCATCGCCGTTAATTAATTCATGCAGCGCACGACAATGACACTGAACTACGCCACGTCCTACAGCGCCAGACCAATAAATCTCCCCGGACAAACCAAAACAATTTTCAATTATAAATGCATTTATTCACACCGGGAAGCTCTAGCTACTATGAATAGCGCACACAACTACACCGCCCAGATACCGCCGACTCAGCAGAATCTCTTCCTCCATTTAGCACCTTTTTCCTATGTAGCTCCGCCGACTGGAGGATGCCTCTATTTTCCTGCATTTTCAGTCAGTCACACTGGCACACAGCCCACAGCTGTTTTGAATATTTAAATTTCGTTTACGTTGTTGGTGGTTTTTGGGTTGGTTGCCCGAGAATACCCTTCTTCTGCTGCTGTTGCGGTTGCTTCTTCACTTTACCGGATCGAGGATGGTCCGAAAATAATCTCCCCGCGTCGTCGTCGTCCGCCCGTCTCAGCTGGCTCGTCGCAATGCAACAACAATGCTCCAAAGTCGTCATCGTCAGTGTCGTTCTGGCCGTCGTCGTAGGAAAGTACAAGCAGTAGTAGTAGGATTTAAGCAAACGAATCTGGCCAAGATGGGCCAAAAGAAAACAATGTCAAGAAATGGCGTTAAGTGATTTTTGTTTCCATTTCGTCGAGGTTGTTTGCTTTGGTGTTCTGCTAGGAAAACAATAAGATTCCTGGAAGGAAAAGTAGACCTGCCGGTGGGAAAACAGATTGCTCTCCGCACGCACCGCCTGAGGACTGAAAGGCAGGCACGACTGCTGTGTCGGAAGGCGCTGTCGCCCGGTGATGGATTTTCGCTATCGACCAACAACGCTTCCAAGAGCGACGTTGAGGAAGTGTGAAATTGAATTTCCGAGAAGAAACTTTAAATTTGTTCTACATTTGCCTACATTTATCAGAGAATTTGTATCTTGCTTGCACGATCGTCGTCGGTGGACGGATATCGGAAAACTCAGAGTCACAGTGTCACTTTCAACAAGTTTCTCGTTGTCGATGGAGCAATTGGAAGGAATTGAAGAAAATAAAAAGCACTGAAGATAATCCGGAACTCAGCACATCGTTGCAGCCTGGCAGGAAGTGATAAAATTTAATAGCTTGCTTTTTGCCCGTGAAACAAGTTTTCCCCCTGCTCGTGTCAGTACTCGGTTGCCATCCGCTGTAGGTCATATCGAAAGCCATTCTCGAGTCAGTTTAGTTTTCTCTGTGCGAGGATATTGCACAATTTTATGTTTTATTTATTTCTCTTCTCGAGGCACTTCACCGGCCATTCTCATCCGCTTCTGCAGGGATAAAAAGGTGAAAGCTGGAAATGACTTTTTTCGCGTCCATTCGTGATATTTATAGGACAAAAGGATGGAAGGATTGTGTAGTCAAGTCTCCGTAGGTAGATACAAGGGCAGCTTTCAGCTCTTCCGTTTTTATGCTGCCATTCCCATTAAGACGCAAATGGGATCAGTTAACTGGAAGTATCACTATCATTGATAGAAAGATGGGAAATAGTTTTTTTCTTCCTCTTTGCGTTCTAACTCTTTTAATGAATATCGCTTCGGTCAGCTGAACATTGTCGCTATCGGGGAATACTTAATAAAGTTTTCATTATTACAGGGTGTCATAACAAGGATGGACTGGGTGGTGTTATTAGCAAAAAATAGCATTAAAAGTTTGATGTTTTGCAGTTGTAGCTGCACAAAAATCAAAATCAAAATTGCAAATCTAAAATGTTTCACCCAGCCGGGAAATGTTAGATTCTATTGCAGATTTAATTTTTTTTTTGTCTTTATTAATGAGATTTTAAGCCGCAAGCTGGTTCATCTACCACATATTTGCTTGAAGAGTATGCAGAATTTGAAATGTTTTGCAGAATTTGTAATGTTTTGCAGAATGAACAGATTCTATAATGTAGTCACCGGAAGATTATTTAAATAAGTTAGTAATTTTTATGTTATCTTATTTTTCGATAGAAGTTAGTCCCGAAATCATTGCGTCTAGAAAATGATCTCGTGTTTATAAAATATGCATTCCCTGTAGACTTGCTTGTACGGTGCAGTCTTTTACTAGAACTGCCATTACATTTGTTGTATGAAACATATGCAGAGGATGTACTAAATTCAACCTTATATTGGATATAAGAAAAGTTTGTTTTGCGTGGTGCTACTGGATAAAATAAATATTTCCACCGAAAATCAGCTTATTTATACACAATAAGATACTGCCAAATGCAGGTGTCCAATAATCGAAAATGAACTGTTTCCCCCTCGTAGCGTATTTAGCTATAACTAATGTATGACTGGTTACAACTCCTGAGCCTCCCATCCTTCTCCTTAAATGTAACATTTATACATGTCCCCCAAGTATGTTTAAACTATGTGCAACATGTAATTATAATGCAACAATTATTTAAGAATCTTCTTTACAAGCTTATTTCAGAAGCTTTTTAAAGAATATTCTTTTAAAGCCTATTCTGACACTTGCTCGTCACTGCTTTCCTCTGGCTTAAAAACCCGGACAGGACAGTCAATCTCAGTAGCTACGCTGTAAAAGAGCATTTTTCCAAAGGTTTATGGAGCATTCCATAGTTTTAATGCTACAAAAACCATTTTCTCCTTGATCAACCTGAATTCTTGAAAACATATTCAAAGGACTTTATTGAAACCTTATTTAACACCCGTGTATATCATTGAAACTCTCTGAAATTCTATGAAGTTTTCTGAATAACTTCTAAGGATCCTGTACTTCCAAAACAGTTGAATTAAAACCATGTTCTTTGAACTCAAACGAAGCTCCCTGACCTTTTTAACAATGCATTGAGCATATCAA
This sequence comes from Ochlerotatus camptorhynchus, assembly GCF_037179485.1. Taxonomy (NCBI): domain Eukaryota; kingdom Metazoa; phylum Arthropoda; class Insecta; order Diptera; family Culicidae; genus Ochlerotatus; species Ochlerotatus camptorhynchus. Next base: position 1,347,959 of record NW_027040902.1, read on the forward strand.
AAACTCTCTGGGCCTCTTTTAAGTTCCATGAACTTGAGGGACGTTCTGAAAACTCCAGGGAAGTTCCACGAACTCCTAGGAAGTTCTGCCATCGTCTTCGAAGTTCCCTTATATAAACTAGAACTGGACAACTATAGAAAATAAAATTAGTGCCTGTGGTTCGAATGGACCTTTCAATTATAATCCAGGATCAATAAGCGATGTGATAGTGATTCGAACTGATCGCAAGCCACTGAACAGTCGGAAAGTTAATAGCAGCCTCTTCGAAGTTATGCTGTTGTGTGGAGCCGATTCCAGTGAGTGATGCTTTGGAACAACTATGGGTGCGAGTTAATTTGGAAACATGTTCAGTGATCATCGGAGTGATATATTTGCCACCTGTTATATCGAATCTCAAAACTCAAGATATTGCACTTCAGCTCGGTGACTATAAACACCCAAATATCAATTGGATTGTATCAGAGGATGGAAGACTTACTTTTGACTCCAGATCATCACGTTTCTCTTCCTCGGATTGTGCTTTGTATGACGCTTTTTGTTTCAATTACCTGACAAAAATCAACCCAGTGGACAATAATCGGTCCCGGATTCTTGATCTAGTACTTGCAAATGATGCTGTTCTACCTAACTGCTTAACATCTGAGGCGATGGAAGACATGATAGAAGTTGAGCCTGCGCATCCTGCTATCGATGTAGCTGTTACTATAGCTTTACTCGTTAGATTTGAGCAGCCTAACGAAAATCCACGCTTCGATTTCCATCGCGCTGATTATGGCTTACTTAATCAAATTCTCTCGACGATTGATTGGCATTTTTTTTTATCAAGATCAATGTCTAGATAATACCGTTAAGTCTTTCAACTCCGAGATTCGTCGTGTTATTGAAGCCCACGTGCCACTTCAGCGTCTTCCTTTGAAACCTCCATGGACTAACAGTCGTCTTCGTAGAATGAAGCACCATCGAATTAGTGCAATCTTTCACTACATCGGAAACGTCGTTTTGTGTTAGCTAATAACAAAAGTAACAATCGCTTCATGTATGCTCGCACGCAGAAAATCCTACGTCTAACTCCCAAACGCTTTTGGTCATTTGTCTGAACGAAGCGCAAGGAAAATGGATTACCTTCGTCCATGTATCTCGATACACACTCAGCTAGTACAGACGCCCACAAGTGTGAGTTGTTTGCTGATCACTTTAAGAGTGCCTTTTCTGATATGCCGATTTCTCCTTCGCATCTAAAAGCAGCCACCCGCAATACACCATCAGATAGTTTCGACTTAAGAGTTTTCGAAATTTATGAGGAGCACATTTAGTACGTGAACGTAAACTCAAACATTCTGTTTCATACGGCATGGATGGAATCCCTGCATGTATCCTAAAGAAATGCGCTATGGCTGCTTGTGAACTTGTTGAATACTTCATTGCAACGATCGATTTGTCCCTCCGGGTGGAAGTGTCGTATTCACAAAAAAACAGCCATTCACAAAACATAGCCAACTATTGCGAAATAACTTCGTTAAGTGCTTGCTGGAAATTGTTTGGGATTATCGCGAACGATGCCTTGTTTGATGCAAACAAGGACTACATCTCCACTGCCCAACATGGATTCTTCCCAAAAAGATCGGTGAGCACAAATCTCGCGCAATTCACTTCATTCTGTATTCGATCGATGGACGGTGGTTTGCAAGGAGATGCTATATACAAAGTTTTCAAAGCTGCCTTAGACCGAGTGCATCATGATACTCTGCATCGAAAACTTGAAAACTTGGAGAATCTATAGCCTGGGTTAGCTGGTTTAAATCTTCCCTGCCAGATCGATCTATAAGAGTGAAGATTGGCTCATCTCACTCATCCACAATTACGTTCTGGAGTACCTCAAGGAAGGAACCCGGTACTCTGGTGTTCTATGTTGATGACGTGAAAATTTTCATGGTTATCACATTAGAAAAATCGGCTGGAGTAGATAATGTTAATGCTAGAGTTATTCAAGGTTGCTTTCATGTCATTGGTCACATCTTGCTGGGCCTTATTAACGAATCATTGCAAACTGCACATGTGCCACAAATTTGGAAGGAATCCTCAAGTGGTTCCTATTCAAAAGTTGCTGGAACGATTAAAGCCGAAGAGTTTCGTCCCATCAACATGTTGCACACATTAGAGATTTTTTTTTGAACTTGTTGTTAAAGGCCAGCTGTTGGAGTATTTAAAAAGTAGTAGTTTGTTGATACCAGATCAATCGGGATATCGGGAAGGTAATTCTTGTAAAACCGCGTTGAATTTGGTATTTGCGAAGTGGAAAAATAACTTGGAGTGTAAATATACGATTGTTGCTATTTTTTTGGATCAAAAATGCGTTTTTGAAACAATTGCTAGGCCCTTATTGTTACGATCAATCAAGCGCTTTGGAATTACGAGTACTTCGTATAATGGTTTGAAAGCTATTTGTCTGACAGAACTCAACGAACTGCTTTCAATGATTCTGTTTCCAGTCTCGTGGGGAATAACATTGGAGTGCCCCAGGGATGTGTATTAGGGTCTATGTTATTTATTATGCATATTAATGACATGCGACGTGTTTTACGATTTTGCGACATTAATCTTTTTGCAGATGATACTGTGTTATTAATTGCAACTAAGGATTTAGATGATGCCGTTTTACACTTGAATGAAGATTTGCGTTCTCTAAGTAGATGGTTGAAGTGTAAGCAGTTGAAATTGAATACAAGTAAAACTAAATTTATGGTATTTTCGCGGAATCGATTAAATGAAAACGTCTCTGTTGTGATTAATGATGAGACTATTGATCGCGTTCGGGAGATTAAATATCTTGGCGTAATTATTGATGACAAACTTAAGTTCAACTCTCACATTACATCATCAAGAACATTGCCAAGAAGTATGGAATTCTATGTCGCCTGAAAATCGATTTAACTATTGCCAGTTAAATACAGCTATACAAATCAATCATCTCTCCTCATCTAGACTTTTGCCCATCTATTTTATTTCTGTCCAATGCAACACTAATATCGAGATTACAGCACTTGCAGAAAAAAAAAATAGTTTGATTTTGCGATGTAATAGATTCACTTCCTCAACTTTGATGCTAGACGCTTTACAATGGTTGTCGGTGAAGCAAAGAATTATAGATTTGACTGGTGTGGTGTTCATTTTAAAAGTAGTTAACGGTTTGCTGCCTTGATATTTGTGTGATCGGATTTAAAGGCCTACCATGATGGTGTTGAAAAAATGCTTTTGCTCGTTAATTTTCTTTAAAACCACAGAAAAAATCAGATTATCTTGGATTTTTAATATCATCTATCGTTATTTTTAGAATAATCTGAATGTAATGCATACAATTTTACGAAGTTCCTAGAACTTTTACGAAGTTTCCCGACCCTTTACGAAGTTTTTTGAAATAAAATACTCACCACCCACCCAAGGATACAACCCTGGGTAGATCAGCTCTCTACCATCTGTGACGGTCACTAACACCAAGGACAACACACATTATCGATCGGTTTGAAGAGATCGGTGACGTCATGGATTTACGAATCTGGGGTGGCCGGGCAGATATAGGAAATCATGTTTGTTATAGATAATTAATTGTGATTAGGTCGGTAAGGCAAACGGTTGCCAGAGGGGCCAACTTGGGCCAATATCATATTATAAGAATATCATATGTTTTAACACACAACATATTTATGTCAATAAATATGTTGTGTGTTAATGCAGTAGTTTTATTGTGAAGTGTCCGTTTATTGTAAAACCCGAGTTTTATGTATTTAAAAATGGCCGAAATATTCCCGTAAGATATCAGGAAGGATAGGATACTGGATTTACCCCATTTTCACCCCCAGGCAAGGCAAATGTTCAACTGGAGGCTTTTACCCCCCTTGGATGTAGTAGGTTGGATGGACAAGGCCCAAACAACCTCAAAAATTTTGCTTTTGACTCTTATTTTTTCCTGATTTTTTCAGCCTTAAGATTTTGGTGAACTGTAAACAGAGGTCACTCGAATAAACCTCAATTATTGCGACACTGCACAGCTGTATCGAGTCCCTCTCGATAAAGGTAACTAGGTGACGGTTAGAGCTGGGATGGCTGCAATACAAGTTATGGGCAGATATTCTATTCAAGAAGAAGGTTTCGTGATCGCCAAAATTAACGGAATATTCATATGCAGTTGCTATGTACCCGATGGACGACGGAGCAGTTCCACGAGACGCAGGTTGGACTTACCGAAGAGCGGTAGTCATCGGAGGAGACTTCAATGCTTAGTCAGTGAAGTGGGGGAAACAGATGTACCAACGCAAGAGGGCATTCTGCTGGAAGCTCTGGCGGAGCTGGAAATTAGGCTGTTCAATAAAAGCACAACTAGCACTTTTCGCAGAGATGGCCGGGAATCGATTATCGACGTCACTTTATGTGGACTGCAGTCCGTCGCTGGTGGAAAACATGAATTGGAGAGTGTGTGAATGATTGACCCATAGTGACCATCAAGCAATTCGATATGGCATCGACCAACGGAATCCTGTGGCAGTACAGAGGACGAGAACTTGCGACCTGAAATGGAAGACGAGTTGATAGAATTGTTAGGGAGAGCATGTGACATGACCATTCCGAGGAAACTGGAGCTAAATAACAGACGGCCCCAGCTTACTGCTGCAACGAGGCAATTTGCACCCTTCGCGCTAGTTGTCTAAGAGCCAGAAGACGTGTTCAGAGCAAGAACAGAAGCAGACAGAGACGAACGTAGATGAATGTTCCGAGCACACAAACGAGAGATAAAGCAGAGCAAGTCAAACTGTCAACTGGAGCTGGGTCGAGACGCTGCTACCAACGACGCACACCGTGTCGTGATGACGAAGATCAGATGTCAAGTCATGCCCGCTGAAATGTGCTTAGAGAACCTGAAAGTCATCGTGGAAGGACTTTTCTCCAAGGACGAGCCAACGACCTGGCCACCTACATCGTACGGAGACGGAGAGGGAGATAATGACGAAGTCACTAACGAGCAACTCGTAGCAGTGCCTGCTGGAAACACTAGAAAAACTCTTGGAGAGGATCATCCTAAACAGGCTTTGCGGACGACGTCATCTTACGGTAACAGGCAAGATGCTGGAATAGATGGAAATGTTGGCGACTAAGGCGGTCGACATGATTGGGAACCTAATGCATGGAGTGTAGCTGCAGATAGCCCTCAACAAAAGCGAGGTGGTATTGATCAGTAACTTTAATAAAGCACTGCAACGGTTAGAAATTACCGTTGGGAAGCACGCAATATGCCTGGGAGTGATGGTCGACGACCTTTTGGCTTCAATAGCCACGTAGAATACGCCTACGAGAAGGCAGCGAAGGCCATCAACGCGGTAGCCAGAATCATACCGAACATCTCAGGACCAAGCAGTAGCAAGAGACGGCTCCTGGCTAGTATATTTACGTTGTTCAGTCTTGGTTACAGCGCTTAAAACCGAACAGTACGTACCAGCTCAACAAACCGTACGCAAACTTTTCGAGACGTTTGGTGTACCCTTTGTTGTATGAATAGTAAACAGATATCAGTTTTTCCATTAATAGTGGATAAATAATGGTTAAAATTGATTTCAAAATCATTTTGATGGTTAAAATATTGAGAAAAAAATTTCCCGATTTTGTCAGCTTCCCGTTTTTTTCAGCCAAAATTTTCAGATGGGGCTGACAAGAACGGGAAAGTACTGTATTCAACATTTCGTCCACCCGCAAATTTAAAAAGATTTAATGACCTTCCGTTGACCTCGTTAAAGACTTTTTTCTAAATACACCTGGCATCCCTAGATAATAACAAAAAAATTGATTTTCCCATCGTAATTTCCATATAAATTTCGAATGGTTTGTACCAAGTCAGTTTCATACCAAATGAGATCAAGTTTCGGGAGGCTAGTCAGATTTATGATCACAAATAAGGGAAGTAAAGCCGTTGGTCCATGAGTTAATAGGTCGATAGATAGGGTCCAGGTATGGGAGCTGCCTCCATGGCGTCGGTAGCATTGGTACTCAGAACGGAAAACAAGATCGACGGAAATCAAATCAAGCAAAAAAGGACCCGATTTGGAACCGTTTGAGAACTGTCTGGCTAAAATTTCAAATTATGCATCAGTCTATTGAAGCAGTGCTGGAAAAGTTCTCAAAAATTTCACCATGACTAGGGAACATTTTCCAATACTGGTTTGGACAGCATTAAACATATTATTGATACCATTCCGCGATGTGTTTGTTGTCAAGAGGCTCTCTTGAGCATCACGAACTCATAAAGATTATCTGGACATTGTTCAAGACTTCATTGAGCCTGTAGAACTTTAACTATCTTAGCTCCAGAATAGTTTGGAGCGACTCAAGTAGAGCCTTAAGAAATTTAAGATCTTAGATCTAGCATAGCATAGTATAGCATAGCAAATACGATTGTACACATCGTGGGGGGCTATTTAATGGTCAACCAATATATTTTATAGAAAATATCGTGTGTTGTCGCGAAAAAACACATGGTTTTCCCCATACAACAGAATTTGGAAAAGAAGCTTCGCATTATACACCTGGTCACATCCTTACAATCGCAGGGGATAGGAAGGAAAATTAGCCCAACAGGAAACCCATACTACCTTCATAAATGTCACGGAAGGGATTATTTGTGTTGGTAGGAAATGTAAGATATTTAGGAATCTCTATTCGGTAATATAATGCGAAGATTATGTGGAAATGATCTCGCCAAAATTATCATCATTTTTTCGAAGCTGTTTCATGCATCGTCCTCGCCATTACTCTCTAACATGTGTTTGCTTTTTACACCGGAGCATCGAGGCCGAGCACCACTCAGAATAATCATTTAATTTATTTTCCACTCAATGTCTACGAAGCACTTAATTACTTTTACATTTTAGCGAACACCTTGCACTTCTCAGACCTCAGACAGATGGACTGGAACCCAGTGCAGGGTTCAGTCCATCTCGCCAATTGCATGATTACAAAACATAAGAACTTTCTGTTTATCAACTGGGAGAGGTCATTCGTTTTCATAACAAAACACTCTTACGGACGATCATTGTGTTGGAGTTATCCCGAAGCGACCCGGCACGATGGTTTGGTGCGTGCCGACTAGCCGCCTACGACGGTCGTGCAAAAAGTAAACATCAACAAGAAAACGACAGCAAAGAAGCCATCCAAGTGAAATGACCTCCCCGGAAGGATTCAATCGTAATTTTCGTCCCGAGTGGTGCTTTTTCCAGTGAATTTCAACACGTTCCACTGCACCGTTAGTAGCACTTAACTTTGATAGGAGGTTTCACTGTTAATCGGACCGTCCGTAAACACGCGCCATTTTCCTTCTTCGCCTCTCTCTCCCATGAAATTAAAGATCTTAGTTCTAGCACAGTTGGTAGTGATTTAAAATCGTACATACATCATTCTATGTTGTAATGATAACAGAGGATTTCTTGAGGGTATCGGACTCTAAGATTTTTAGGTTATTGTTCAAATCATTGTTGAGTTTGTTTACCTTTGAGATCCAGATTAGTGTGGTAAGCATAAAATTCCATTCTATAATGCGCATGTTATCATGAGGCCTTAGAATGCTCTGATGATGCGTAGAATATGTCGGAAAAGTTTGTATCAAAACGCATTGAATCTACACAACATCCAGACCTTAAATCCAAGGAAATTTGAAGATCCTAGGAATCTGCAGGATCCTAAAAAGCTGACAAATTAATAACAGCCATATACTCAAAAAATTAAGCCAAAAAATGCAGAAAACCCAAGAATATATTTTTCATCATCTCCTGGAATAGAGAATATTGAACTCAATGCATTTTCCTAGAAGTTGAAAAACTGGCATGTCTCTGTTTTAAACGTTTTATTTTGACTCTCGGCATGGTACAAAATCTCAGCCTAGGCCATGAATTCTCAATATCCAACCAACTGTAATATAGTAATGCAAGAACTACAAACACACCGCCGAGGCGAGACAGCCAACGCAGCCTCCCTCCGCAACACCGAACCATCATAAAGAACAAGGATTTACACTCTGCAGACAAACAATTTGACATTAATTTTCCCCGGTGGTGACACTTTTCGCCAAACACCACCACCACCACCGTCGTGTGAGGATGATCCGCGACAACACCAAAATAGAAGCTTTGCAAAGATAAAAAAAAAGATTCCCCGAAACTTTTCCCACCGATCCGTTCTCCATGATCCTTGATGGCACTAGCCATCCCTTTTGTTGTCATCCTTTGGAAATTTTTTTCGGATCCATTTTGTGCCGACACGCCTCACCGGGTTTTGCCGAAAGATGAGCTGCGCATATTAACTTTAATATTGCCCTAGACTATATTGGTTAGTACAGGAATCCCTTGAATAGCGCGGTGGGTGGTGTATTTCACCTACTACTTTTTCTCGGCTGTCCGCCAACCGATTGACACTTATCAAACAAAAAAACCCAATTGGTTGGAGGACAGCCGAGAAATAGCCATGCTGATCGGAAGATTCCTGTATACTTGGTAAATGTCATCACGGCGTCGTGTCGTAGCGGAGGAGGCTGATTGCAGCCGGAGGAAAAAGTAGTCACGATGAGCCTAGAAAATGATAAGGCGTGTTTCGCAATTTATAGTTCTCTTTTCTTTTCTGCTGCGGTGCCTTTCCCCTGCACTCACTCACTGGAAGCAGTGAAAAGGATCAGTCTGTGTTGTGTTGTGCTGTCAATTTAAGATGTTGGCGTGAGATTTTTTTTTTTTCAGTAATCGATTTCTTCTGGTCGGGATTCTGATTTTACGTTGGGAAAGACTCTAGCATCAAGGTCTTATTTCGATTTGGTAAGGGGAAGAAGATACGGAGGTTGGGTTGATGTATAAAGGGCAAGACAGTCCACAGTTCAACCGTGGGGTAAAATGGCCCTGTGTGAAGCTATGAATTTCCCAGACAACCAGAATGCACGTACATTCAAAGTTGTGTTCGTGATATACAAACATATATACAAACAAACAAGTCGTATAGAATGCAAAGAAATGGCTTATACGTACAAAAGTGGAGGCCATATACGTGCATATTTTCGTTTAATTTTAAACGAGTTGATTTAACATCATATGCAATTTGATCTGTAATAACAAATCCATTTTGAAAAGTCTTACGATGTAATCCGATTAAATTTGTGATACAGTACGACGGAAAAATGAGTCATCGCATATAAGTCGGAAATTTGCATTCTATACGATTTAACTTAAACATAATGCGAGGTATGCCATTCTAATATGCGATTTTGACTTAAACTGTAGCAATTTACGATACTGTCTGTACATTGTTATACGACTTCTGGTTGTCTGGGTTCAATATTCGTGAATTTGATGAGACACATAATTAGTTTGTTCAGTTTATAAAATAGCAATTTGGTCATAAAAGTACTGAATAATAAAGAGGAAAGCAATGAAAAACAGCGTCGTGTCATTTTACCCCCGCGGGGTGCATTACGAACTGCTTTTTCCTATTCTTTACTCCAAATTCAGTCCTCAAGAAACAACAACAGTTGAGAGAAAGCAATGTTGATTTTTTTTACGTAGGACTTTGTGAAAAACGAAAATGGAACATGTAACATTATGAAAGATTTTGAACGTTAATAACTCAGCTGCCCTTGGACCAATTTCAATAATTTTATCATCAATCGATCAGAAATATTCCTTTTTCTGTTGAATTTAAGACTTTATCATTTTTTAAATTGTCAATATTGAAAAATGCTGTTTCTATGATAGTTAAAATTATCACTGATTGCCAGCGAAAAGTGATTTCCCTAACACAGACTTCAAAGTTGAATTCGATCTGATTGCACCAAACGGTGTTTATTCAATCACCACGTGGTGAGTGGTGGTGTACTCTTACACACAACGAAAGGCTCCCCGCAAGCAACTATCTAGCAAGGCTTCAACCACTGATCGGATCAGTCGTTGGCATCAGCAGCAGTGCTTTCGGCACGTGGCGTAGAAAATTGTTCTCCAGTACACAACGAAAAGCCTGCAGCCCACATGAGCATCCATATCGATCGGAATCAGTAGTTCTTCGTGAGTCGCTGTGGGCCATCTATGTCAAACGCGTCATACTAAAGAGTAAAAACAGAGAGAACCCCGCTCAAATTCCTATTCCTACAAAAACACAAGCTTCTGCTGCAGTTAAAAAATAGGATTTATTATATAAGACCACGTAGTCATACGTTGCCATTGCGTACAACCCAATAGGGCTGTCCCTTGTAGTTTTTAAGAGTGACGAAATAGACGATTACCATATGCCTTTTGAGACTGTGTTTGAAGCTAATGAAAATAGAACGCATAATGCAGGAATTGACACGTGAGTAGGGTTGTCAGTACCGAACCTTTTCTGCGAGCACCGGTATTGCGTTACTGAGATGTTCAGTACCGATAATATCGGTTAGTTCCCGGTGCACCAAGGAATTTTAATAAAATATTTACATTAAAGAAAACTAGAGTTACAATTTATTTAGGAGAGTCTGTCTTGGTGTACTCTCACGCTTGACGTCACTTCTGTAAATTTATTTCCCATACAAATCACGAATAACCTATAAATGTTCAAGCGACTATAACTAAGAAATCATTCATTTGATCATTTCAAATCATTTGAAGCAAATTCAACGTCTCTCATATGAGAATACTATTCACGTATTTTACAGACACAGAAAAGTACAAACAATGCTGCCAGCGTTATGGTTTTGAGATGCTCGATAGCCCTGGAGCGATCATTTTTGCTTACTTAGCAAACAATCCGGGGTTTATAATAAAAAGTCATCGCACGATTTCGGAAGTCTAAATCACCATAAGAAGCATAAGGTGAAATGTTTAAATCATTATTACATTGAAAATATTCCTTAACTCTCGGTAACTATGAACCTTAAAATGCACAAACACTAAATAACATTAATATACTCTTCCGATAGTCGAAAGATTAAATGAGCAACACATAAACAGCCTCTGCTTTTGGTCGTATCACCAGCTTGAAACGAATCCTGACCTAATACTCTACCCAATTCTTCAACTCTGTAGCCCACACATCAACATTTACTTCCCTATCTCTAACTATGGTAAAGGTGTGCGTGGTTGGGAAAACCTACAGTCATGCTTTTGGTATCCTTGTTTAAATAGGAACCAATGTTTACACCCCACCGTTATTCCTGAAAGCAGCCTGACTGAGAATTTTCATAAGAGACGTGAGGGTCATTAGTATCCAATCTACGAAGTATACCGTAGCAACGGTGACGCTGACGCTAAACCTGATTTTTTTTTCTTAATATGAGGTAAATCGAAATTCGGTTTGTGGAACGAGTACTTCATATTCCAGTTTTAGGAAAGACATGTTGACCGGAAATCTATAACACATTCGTTTCAAGAGCAGTTGATATCGTCGTCGGTGAGGTCACCTCCAGGATAAAAATCTAGTATTAGCAAGTTGAACAGAAACTTTTTTTTTTTTTGTTTATTAATTTATTTGATAAGGCTCAACCGAATTAACTTTACAGAGCCGAGGATTCTTGGTCACTATACAATACATCTTAAAACTATAGTCAAAAGGTACAACACAATAAACACTTTATCTTCCGCTATCCAAAAAGCCTTCTCCATCAGAACTGGAGCCGCTTCCAGTGGTTTCATTGTATGGCAAATTGTTGTACGCCAACGAGGGTCAGAGCGCGTCCATTGCAGCAATGGACGCAAAACGTGGTCAGCACTCACACACTCATCACGAAACGGTTGCTTTCCAAAGTCGACGACGCATCGACCGAAAGAACTGCTGATGAAGAACAATGAGGAGGACCACACAATGGTTGCTGCCGAGAAAACAGACGATCGCGCAGCACACATCGAGAGTGGCCTGCTTTTGTCGACAGCCGAGTGAACACTGATGAACAGAAACATATCGTATTTGATTTGTGATATAAGGAGCTCGGTGGCCTAGTGGCGACCAATTTTGCTTACTGATCGGAAGACCTTGGGTTCAAACCCAAGCTCATTCGTGATATATACCTTGCAAAACGAATCCTGCTCCAATCCCAACCCTTTTATCCAACATCTCAGTGTTTTCACTTGAAAGTGCAGAGGTGTTCTCGGCTATCATTCAAGCGAGTATTACGTCATTGGTTGGCAGCCGATCAACGCCGCGGATGTACAAGCTGAGGATTAAGGGCCGTTTCTTCAACTACAGCATCATCAACGTGCACTGGCCACACAAAGGGAGAACCGACGACGAGAAAGAAGCGTTTTATGCGCAGCTGGAGCAGGTATGCGACGGCTGTTCACAACTGGACTTCAAAATCGTCAGGCAAACAGTCTGCATGCCGTACGAACGACATCGGCCAACGATGCGTGAACTTTGCAGCCTCCCGTGGTATGCTAGTTCGAAGCACCTTTTTCCCCAGCAATGATATTCACAAAGCCACCTGGATCTCTACAGATCCAAAAGACAGAAAACCAAATCGATCACGTTCTAATCGACTGCAAATTCTTCTCCAACATTATCAACGTCCGCACGTATCACAGGGCGAATATATATTTGCACCACTACCTAGTTGCAACATGAATGCGCTCAAAACTCTCGACGGTGCATAACACCCGTCGAAGTCGAACGTCGCGACCCAACATTGAGCAAGTACGGGACCCACGGAAACTTGGCACAGCTACTCTTGACGATGGCTGGAGGGACATCCGTTCCGCCATAGGTAGTACCGGTGCAGCGGTACTGAATACTGCGATCCCGGACCGAAGAAACGACTGGTTTGATGGCGAATGCAAACTGTAAGTAGAAGAGAAGAATGCAGCACGGGCGAGATGGCTGCAACACCGCACGAGATTGAATGTGGAGCAATACAGACAAGCGTGGAACAGACAAAATTCGTTTTTTCGAAAGAAGACCGGACCGGACTCACGAAAGGAAGACCGAGATCGTGAGACGATGGAAAATTTGTACCGCGTAAACGATACATGGAAGCTACCGTTTGCGTGATAATTTTTGCACCATTGAGCTATAGGTTACGTGCATGCAAAGAAAACCAAGGCATTGTATGTACAGGTGAAACGGGAACCTTATTTGTACGATGATGCAAACATTATCACGCATACGGTAAATAGTTCGCGCAAAGGCTACGTGCCGTAAGCCGATATGTGCAAGGACTTGGACGGCAACCTTCTCACGAACGAGTGTGAGGTGATTGAGAGTTGGAAGCAGTACAATGACGAGCACCTAAACGGTGATGCAGCAGAAAACGAAGGTGGCACGGCAACAGACCTTGGAGTACGCGCAGAAGACGACAGGCTACCGGCCCCTGATCTTCAAGAAATTGAGGAGGAGATCGGTTGGCTGAAGAACAACAAAGCAACTGGTGTAGATCAACTATCAAGTGAGCTATTAAAAAACGGTGGTGCAGCACTGGCTAGAGAGCACTGCACTGGGTAATTGCCAATATTTGGGAAGAAGTGATTTTACCAGAGGAGAGGATGGAAAGCGCCGTATGCCCAATCTACAAAAAGGGCGACAAGTTGGATTGTCTACAATTCTATACCGCCAATATGTCCCAAGTTCGTAGGGCAATACCAAGCGGGATGCATGGGTGCTTTTGCGATTCGGCCGGTTCTGCAGAAATGCCGCCAATACAACGTGCCCACAGATCGTATGTTCATCGATTTCAAATCCGCATACGACCAATCGATCGAGATCAGCTATGGAAAACTATGCACGAGTACAGATTTCCAGGTAAACTGACACGATTGGTCAAGGCGACGATTGATCGAGAGATAGGCATTGTTCGAGTATCGGGGACACTCTCGAGTCCCTTTGAATCTCGTAACGCCCTTAAGTCAAGGCGATGAGCTTTCGTGTCTGCTATTCAACATCACGTTAGAAGGTGTGATCAGAAGAGCTTGGATAGACACGAGTGGTGCGATCTTCAGGAAGTCCATCCAGCTTCTTGGCTTCGCCGATGACATTGACATCATGGCACGGAACTTTGAAACGATGGTGGAATCGTACATCAGGCTCAAGGCTGATGCTAGGCGGATTGGTCTTGCCATCAACGCATCGAAGACGAAAAACATGAGAGGAAGAGGATCTAGGGAAGACAATGTTAGCCTACCACCCCGAGTTCAGATTGACGGTGACGAAATTGAGGTGGTCGACGAGTTCGTGTATTTGGGCTCACTGGTGACCGCCGAAAATGATACCAGCAGAGAAATTCAAAGACGCATTATGGCAGGGAATCGTGCCTACTTTGGACTCCGGAGGACACTCCGGTCGAATAAAATTCGCCGCCGCACGAAGTTGACTGTCTACAAGACGCTGATTACACCGGTGGTTCTCTGCGGCCACGAGACCTGGACTATGCTCGTGGAGGATTAACGCGCTCTTGGTGTTTTCGAACGGTAGGTGTTGCGTACCATCTACGGTGGAGTGCAGATGGATGATGGAACGTGGAGGAGGCGAATGAACCTCAAATTGTTCCAAAAATTGGGTGACTACGATAAACTGGGCACTTCGAAAGAATGCCGTACGACGACCCAGTGAAAATGGTTCTTGAAAGTGACCCAACAGGAACAAGAAGAAGAGGGCAAGGTGGATCGACCAAGTAGAAGGTGACCTGCGGACCCTTCGCAGATTACGAGGCTAGCGAAGTGTGGCCATGGATTGAGTAGAGTGGAGACGACTTCTTCGGACATCAGAGGACATCAAGGCCTTAGCCTGATTGGTATGGTATGTAATTTCTTGACCAGCATTCGGACGTGACTGGCGCTGGTATTTACACATTGAGAATGATTGCTAGCCCCAAGCAACGTATATTGGTTCTCTGTGTAATAAAAGCTGATCTGGCAATAACGGAGTTGCATCCTCGGGCGGTCAATCATGCTCATGCTCATGAATAGTTTATGAGTTCTTCTTACTCTTCCTTGGAGGCGACTTGAGATTAGATTCCGATTTCATGCGTGCCCTCAAATCCTTTGCTTCTATCAATATTCTTTCAGTAGCGCAAGCTGCTTGGCCTCCTCTTCGCCCTTTATCCGCTCCTTCTAGGTATAGTATAGTCACTATGACATCGTTTTTGCACTTCTTCTCGGCGTCTGGGGATGTCACATCCATTCCAGGACCTCAACCGCTTCCTCGTTTGGCGATGCTCCTCCAGTCACTACACCAGCGTACAAACAGATCTCTTCCTCATGCCGTTGTTTGTTTTCCTCTCCTGTTCGTTGTTGTTGGCTGTTTTCGATCCTTCTGCTTGGAATACATCTGATGCCCCTCTGTTTTACAAAGGAAACATACAGTTTTGTTCCCTTGGTAGAATATGTTCCCCTTTCGGTCGAGGAAATGCAGCGAGTTGGGAATCTCCTTTTTTACATTAATATAGACCTCACACACCTGTAAGGATATCGAGGCCAAAGGGAGCTGGAACTTTCTCCGTGCTACACGCTTTACAACACCATATTTACCTAGCACCTATGCTAGATCGCTATCCGGGACTTCTCGTCTTCTTCTTGCCCATATTTCAAACTTACATATTGCTTATCGCATTTTAGCTCATTGCGTGCTCTCAACTGAGTGTTCTAGATGCACTTCCACAGTTATTAATTGAGAACTTTCAAGATGCCTGGTACCAGTGTTGGAAAAAAAAAACAAATCTCAACAATGCCCAATACAGCTGCGGTTGATTTTGCAAGCTGTGATATCGCAGCTCGGAATATCAAGCTAACAATACTCACCAGCTGCTAAGCTCACCAAACTGTGGTGAGATTGAGTTTAATGATTTTTGCTTTACACCCAAACGCAACCGAAACTTCCATAACGGCTGGCAGCAGTCACTTCGAACAATCATACGGTGAAAAGTAAAAAGAGATAGCATACAATACTTTCTCTTTCTAAGAAAACGATGTGCAACAGAATGATGTTTGTGTCTCCGCTTGATTTTTGCACGTTATGAATAGTCTCGCAAAGGAGCTTGTAAAATCAATATCAAGCGTGACATTTTGTTCCAATATCACGGATGATATTGAGAGCGTAGGAGAGCGGAAAATATAATACGATTGATGCTTTTGCCAACACTGCCTGGTACCATTTGTGTATTAGTATAATTGTGTGGCAAGTCCAATCATACTTCTATGCCCAGGGAAGTCGAGACATTTTCCAACCCGAAAGATTCCTAGACCGAATCGGGAATCGAACCCAACCACCTCCAGCATGGTCTTGCTTTGTAGCTGCGCCTCAACCTACTGAGCTAAGGGAGGCCCCTCGTGGTAAGTCGTAGACGACATGCGTGATGAACATAGATTTTTATTCCACTATGCGATAGGGTAGAGCACTACTTCGTCGTATTCGCCCATTTCCGTTCTATCGATCAGAAAAGATCAATACTATTAATGATTTCACCGTACACAAATCAATAATGGGTTTGTTCCGATGCGTTAGTTCATTAGCTAAAACATAAATCCTGTTAGAGCGCATTGTATGAATATTTACGCTCATTGTTCTCAAAACAAAAGAAGCGCTCCTACCGAATCCCCTTTTTCTACGTTTATCCGTAGGACGAAGAAAATCTAATGGCGTTTCAATGCGTTAGAACGGAATTGAAACTCGTAGAACGAATTTAGAATCAAGAAGCAGCATTAGATTTTAAACAATATCTCAACAATTTGTGACTCTTTATCAAAACCAATGGTACGTATGGAAAGGTGAATAAATTGAGAAGCCATCTGTGACAGAAATATTCCATTTTTTGTTTACACTCGTTCAGAGAAGAGAGGTAAAGCGCAGGGTGTGCTTAGTAGAACGGAAATGAGATCAAAAACCCTATGTAGCGGTCATCTGAGTGGGATCCGCATCCAGCGATTTCACGACAATGTCTTCCATTGATGGTTTCACCGATTCATGTGAGAAGCTGAATCTTATCGTCAGTTTTAATTCCACTGATATAGTTGATTGCTTCCAAAGGGATAACAGCAAAAGCGAACGAACTTCAAATAATGAAAAAGCACCGCAACAATGAGTTGCTATCGAAAAACAAACTATCGTGTAACTCGCACCGAAAAAAAAACACAGCTGCTTGTGTCAACAGCTACGAGCGAACTGATTCTTTTAACTTACCAGAATATTTCTGGAAGTTCTTGTAAGGGTCTTGAAGTTGTTGCAACTTCCTGAAAGTTCTCTGATCTTCAATAAGCTCACAATTATTTTTCGAAGTTCATGGAACAGTCCTGAACTTCGCAGGACTTTAAACTTCCCAAAGTATAGGATTTTCATGTAGTCATCGGAACTTACCTAAAGTTTTCGAAACATGTCTGAATATTTTGGAACTTCCCTAAAGTTCTTGGTACATCATAGGTAGATATGTTTGCACCCAGGCTAGTTTTGATTTAAAAGCAATCAAATCGATTTACGAAGTAGATTACTCATGGACTTGCCAAGCGTAACCATCATGACAGGCCTGAGTACAAATATACAAGATATAACCATAGAGGTAGCTCTAAGACCAGGGTCCCGAAGAAACGTGTTCAACTTTTTGGCTCATCTCTGGTACTCTCATGTTTTCAAATTTTCATAGCGAATCAAAACAAACATAGTATAAAGGGTGTCCACGATGAAATTGCCACACTATGAAATTGCTCTAACTTTTTAACCGTTGGGTAGAATTTAATGAAAATTTGGGTGGATTTAGTTCATAGTGCATTATTTACATCCTGCAAGTTTTAAAGTCCTGTGATTAAAACTCGCGGAAATGGAGTCGAAAGAACAGCTCGTGCGTGATAAAATCTTGCGCATTCATCACGAGAACAAGGATCTCTCGAATCGTTCCATCGCTAAAACGTTGGGAATCGCGAATTCCACGGTGTCGCGAGTGATTAAGCGGTTCGAGGAACGGTTGACCACCGATCGGAAGCCCAGAAGTGAAGGAAACAGTATTCCGTACAACATCAAAAATCACTTGTCATGTAGTGAGCCAATTTAAAATCGTTAGTTTCCACTGGTTGATATAACGCTTTTATCAGCCGCTTGCAATTTTTAAGATTGGCAGTTTGTCTATGAATGCGTATGAAGAATTATTTTTGAGAACTTCGGTTACTGTTTCACTTTTTGATTCGATAATTTGTTTGCACTTTTGCTTGTGTTCTGTGCAGCTTGTTGGTGCAAGAGGTTTTAAAAAAATATTTTAAAATCAATACTCGTTGCTAGTGCTACAAAAAATATTTTTAAATATGTTCATCAAAAATTTAAATCAGGTTTAGTATTTTTAAAATGACCTGTACCGAAAATGTTCGGTATTTCGGTACGAGAAAATCATCCGGTACAACCGGTAAAATCAGTACCGGTACTGCTGGCACTACAACCCTACACGTAAGTAACAGTGATTAGAATCGCAAAAACGAAGTGAGAAACGGTCGCTGCTCACTTCGGACTTTCAATGAATACAATATAGACATGATCACATCACTGACGGAGGACTATGCGTTTATTTTGATGCTCCAATCAATGTAATTTTTATAATAATACTAGCTGAGTGTGCCCGGCCTTGCTCGGGATTCAATATTAGCTTGACTGTAAGCGCCAATAAAAAAAATCGTGCTATATTGTACGTAGCCCCCCCCCCCTTTTTATCAAAGAGGATACCCCCTATGACCTCCAAATGCCAAATTTGGTTCCATTTGATTGATTAGTTCTCGAGTTATGCAGAAATTTTTGTTTTAAATTGTATGGGAGCCCCCACTCCCCTTACACAGGGGGGGGGGGTCTCGAACCATCATAAGAAAGTTTTCCTACACACAAAAAATAAAAATTGTTGCTTTAAGAATAATGCATGATCAAATTAAAAGTTTCCCAAATTTCGTAGTTTCAACTATGATATTTTTCAAATATAAAATTTTTTTTTTTGATTTAATAGTGTTTTTTTCACTTTCGGCTTGTTATTTTAAAAGTCTATTTTTTAGAATAAAAGTTGTAAAATTGTCAAAAAATCTCTTTCTTGTGAAGTTTTTGACAGTACTGTGTTTCCCGCCAAATTGGACATGCGAAATAAACAAATAAAACAAAAGCAGCTGTGAGAATTAGCATGAGCAGCAGCAGTTTCTTGAACCTTCCCACATTTTAATCCACCGGTGCGCTTGTTTCTCTTCTGTAAGATACAAATAATAAGATGGAGACATCCGCTATGAAGTGGAAGGATCGGAAGAATCCTCCAGCTGCGGGATTTGGAGGTAAGATGATGAAATTTTCGAAGAGTTTGCTTGGTTCCGATTTTCCTAATTAATGTGTTTTGATTTTCAGCAGCCTCGTCAGACTTGCCGGAAAGGAAAGCTACTCCCACCATCACCATCACCAGCCGTTGAGCCAACTGTATGTTTGCGTAAAACGCTTCCCACGCTTCAAGTTCCATAATGCCGTGCCTTTTCAGTCAGCATCATATAAATAAACTAAATTATATATAATTAAATATGTCTATGCTTTATTTCTTTCAAAGTAAAAAGCAATTGAATTAAAAAGAATTCATATTTGAGATGAAAACATAAATCATTGTGATAAAACTGCCCATATTTTAAATTAAATCCTTTCATGAGTCTATTTAACAAAATAGGTTTTTATATTGACAGTTCTACAATTCGATTTGAAAGTTTCAACTTTTAAAAGTAAAAAACTAGTTACTTTTGAAAAGACAGTTAGCTGACTTTTGTTGTGAAAGCTAAAGACTTTCTATCAAAAAGAACCAACGATAACATTTAATTCTACCAATGGATTTTTCAATTTTACTAACGATAGTTTTTTGAGTGTACCCCAAAAACCCCTGCATACAAATTTTTACGCCGATCGGTTCAGTAATTTCCGAGTCTATAAGGGTCAGACAGACAGACAGACAGACAGACAGACAGACAGACAGACAGACAGACAGACAGACAGACAGACAGACAGACAGACAGACAGACAGACAGACAGACAGACAGACAGACAGACAGACAGACAGACAGACAGACAGACAGACAGACAGACAGACAGACAGACAGACAGACAGACAGACAGACAGACAGACAGACAGACAGACAGACAGACAGACAGACAGACAGACAGACAGACAGACAGACAGACAGACAGACAGACAGACAGACAGACAGACAGACAGACAGACAGACAGACAGACAGACAGACAGACAGACAGACAGACAGACAGACAGACAGACAGACAGACAGACAGACAGACAGACAGACAGACAGACAGACAGACAGACAGACAGACAGACAGACAGACAGACAGACAGACAGACAGACAGACAGACAGACAGACAGACAGACAGACAGACAGACAGACAGACAGACAGACAGACAGACAGACAGACAGACAGACAGACAGACAGACAGACAGACAGACAGACAGACAGACAGACAGACAGACAGACAGACAGACAGACAGACAGACAGACAGACAGACAGACAGACAGACAGACAGACAGACAGACAGACAGACAGACAGACAGACAGACAGACAGACAGACAGACAGACAGACAGACAGACAGACAGACAGACAGACAGACAGACAGACAGACAGACAGACAGACAGACAGACAGACAGACAGACAGACAGACAGACAGACAGACAGACAGACAGACAGACAGACAGACAGACAGACAGACAGACAGACAGACAGACAGACAGACAGACAGACAGACAGACAGACAGACAGACAGACAGACAGACAGACAGACAGACAGACAGACAGACAGACAGACAGACAGACAGACAGACAGACAGACAGACAGACAGACAGACAGACAGACAGACAGACAGACAGACAGACAGACAGACAGACAGACAGACAGACAGACAGACAGACAGACAGACAGACAGACAGACAGACAGACAGACAGACAGACAGACAGACAGACAGACAGACAGACAGACAGACAGACAGACAGACAGACAGACAGACAGACAGACAGACAGACAGACAGACAGACAGACAGACAGACAGACAGACAGACAGACAGACAGACAGACAGACAGACAGACAGACAGACAGACAGACAGACAGACAGACAGACAGACAGACAGACAGACAGACAGACAGACAGACAGACAGACAGACAGACAGACAGACAGACAGACAGACAGACAGACAGACAGACAGACAGACAGACAGACAGACAGACAGACAGACAGACAGACAGACAGACAGACAGACAGACAGACAGACAGACAGACAGACAGACAGACAGACAGACAGACAGACAGACAGACAGACAGACAGACAGACAGACAGACAGACAGACAGACAGACAGACAGACAGACAGACAGACAGACAGACAGACAGACAGACAGACAGACAGACAGACAGACAGACAGACAGACAGACAGACAGACAGACAGACAGACAGACAGACAGACAGACAGACAGACAGACAGACAGACAGACAGACAGACAGACAGACAGACAGACAGACAGACAGACAGACAGACAGACAGACAGACAGACAGACAGACAGACAGACAGACAGACAGACAGACAGACAGACAGACAGACAGACAGACAGACAGACAGACAGACAGACAGACAGACAGACAGACAGACAGACAGACAGACAGACAGACAGACAGACAGACAGACAGACAGACAGACAGACAGACAGACAGACAGACAGACAGACAGACAGACAGACAGACAGACAGACAGACAGACAGACAGACAGACAGACAGACAGACAGACAGACAGACAGACAGACAGACAGACAGACAGACAGACAGACAGACAGACAGACAGACAGACAGACAGACAGACAGACAGACAGACAGACAGACAGACAGACAGACAGACAGACAGACAGACAGACAGACAGACAGACAGACAGACAGACAGACAGACAGACAGACAGACAGACAGACAGACAGACAGACAGACAGACAGACAGACAGACAGACAGACAGACAGACAGACAGACAGACAGACAGACAGACAGACAGACAGACAGACAGACAGACAGACAGACAGACAGACAGACAGACAGACAGACAGACAGACAGACAGACAGACAGACAGACAGACAGACAGACAGACAGACAGACAGACAGACAGACAGACAGACAGACAGACAGACAGACAGACAGACAGACAGACAGACAGACAGACAGACAGACAGACAGACAGACAGACAGACAGACAGACAGACAGACAGACAGACAGACAGACAGACAGACAGACAGACAGACAGACAGACAGACAGACAGACAGACAGACAGACAGACAGACAGACAGACAGACAGACAGACAGACAGACAGACAGACAGACAGACAGACAGACAGACAGACAGACAGACAGACAGACAGACAGACAGACAGACAGACAGACAGACAGACAGACAGACAGACAGACAGACAGACAGACAGACAGACAGACAGACAGACAGACAGACAGACAGACAGACAGACAGACAGACAGACAGACAGACAGACAGACAGACAGACAGACAGACAGACAGACAGACAGACAGACAGACAGACAGACAGACAGACAGACAGACAGACAGACAGACAGACAGACAGACAGACAGACAGACAGACAGACAGACAGACAGACAGACAGACAGACAGACAGACAGACAGACAGACAGACAGACAGACAGACAGACAGACAGACAGACAGACAGACAGACAGACAGACAGACAGACAGACAGACAGACAGACAGACAGACAGACAGACAGACAGACAGACAGACAGACAGACAGACAGACAGACAGACAGACAGACAGACAGACAGACAGACAGACAGACAGACAGACAGACAGACAGACAGACAGACAGACAGACAGACAGACAGACAGACAGACAGACAGACAGACAGACAGACAGACAGACAGACAGACAGACAGACAGACAGACAGACAGACAGACAGACAGACAGACAGACAGACAGACAGACAGACAGACAGACAGACAGACAGACAGACAGACAGACAGACAGACAGACAGACAGACAGACAGACAGACAGACAGACAGACAGACAGACAGACAGACAGACAGACAGACAGACAGACAGACAGACAGACAGACAGACAGACAGACAGACAGACAGACAGACAGACAGACAGACAGACAGACAGACAGACAGACAGACAGACAGACAGACAGACAGACAGACAGACAGACAGACAGACAGACAGACAGACAGACAGACAGACAGACAGACAGACAGACAGACAGACAGACAGACAGACAGACAGACAGACAGACAGACAGACAGACAGACAGACAGACAGACAGACAGACAGACAGACAGACAGACAGACAGACAGACAGACAGACAGACAGACAGACAGACAGACAGACAGACAGACAGACAGACAGACAGACAGACAGACAGACAGACAGACAGACAGACAGACAGACAGACAGACAGACAGACAGACAGACAGACAGACAGACAGACAGACAGACAGACAGACAGACAGACAGACAGACAGACAGACAGACAGACAGACAGACAGACAGACAGACAGACAGACAGACAGACAGACAGACAGACAGACAGACAGACAGACAGACAGACAGACAGACAGACAGACAGACAGACAGACAGACAGACAGACAGACAGACAGACAGACAGACAGACAGACAGACAGACAGACAGACAGACAGACAGACAGACAGACAGACAGACAGACAGACAGACAGACAGACAGACAGACAGACAGACAGACAGACAGACAGACAGACAGACAGACAGACAGACAGACAGACAGACAGACAGACAGACAGACAGACAGACAGACAGACAGACAGACAGACAGACAGACAGACAGACAGACAGACAGACAGACAGACAGACAGACAGACAGACAGACAGACAGACAGACAGACAGACAGACAGACAGACAGACAGACAGACAGACAGACAGACAGACAGACAGACAGACAGACAGACAGACAGACAGACAGACAGACAGACAGACAGACAGACAGACAGACAGACAGACAGACAGACAGACAGACAGACAGACAGACAGACAGACAGACAGACAGACAGACAGACAGACAGACAGACAGACAGACAGACAGACAGACAGACAGACAGACAGACAGACAGACAGACAGACAGACAGACAGACAGACAGACAGACAGACAGACAGACAGACAGACAGACAGACAGAAATTCATTTTTATGTACAGTGTATCTCAAAATTAAGCGTGCAGATGTCCTTAAATTTTAAGAGAAAATAAAAAACAAATTTAAAAGCACAATTTAAAGAGATACGTTTCCGAATTTCTGACTGCTAAATCATCATAAATTTAACATTTATTGGTACAGTGCTGGGCTATGAACTATTTGAGAAAAACACCTTTTCGTTAAAAAACCTTAATATCTTAAAATGTAATGATGAAATTTTTTTGAAAATTTTGCTCAATTTTTGTCATTTATATTCCACTAATTTTACAAAAATTCGTTCAGTAGGTAAAAAGTTGAAAATCGTGCGTTGTACTAAAATAAATCTAACAAATCATACAGGTTCACCAGCCGAGATTAAAAAAATATATATGTAGGTATATTCAGAATGTTTCAAACAATGTTCCACTAGGGTGTGCGGTCAATTTAACGATGCACTGTTTATAGATTATAGAAATAAAAATTCTCAAGTTAACAAGCATCAGTGAAGTGATAAGTTTTTGAAATATGCATTTTTTCCAGATTTGGAAAAATTTGCCATATCAACGTGGATGGAAATTTATGTGAATTCAAAGTCTTAAATGATATTCCTATATTCATTTAAGACTTTGAATGCACATAAATGTTCATCTTTGAAAATTTGTCAGGATTCTCAAAGAAGAAGAAGGATATGGACGACTGCATTGTATTTCGAGGGAAGTTTAACACGCACCTGAATACCATTCGATGAACGACAATGCTAACCTCAGTCAACTGATGCCTTTCGGAGAAGTGATAATTACAATCAAATACCATCTTCATTTCACCAATCACGTACTCAATTATCACGCCGAGAACCGGAAAGCAAACACCTCTCAACCAAACACACCAGGCTGATTGAACTGCAAAGGTGTGTATTAGCCTAGTTCTGCATACACACGCTCACGGAACCCCACGCAAATATTGAGATTGCGTCTTTCCTTAATTAGAAAAGCAGGGGCCTCATTGCGCAAGTCGTAACGAAGCATTTTTTTGTATGAACTCTTGTATGAAAATGTTTGTCGTTTCGACTTGCGAAATGAGGCCTCAGCTTTCCACCTTGCACCTCGGTTCGACACGGCGCCAATGAAGGTGAAAATACTGATGGAAAGTGCGCTTAATTTATTTCCACCCTTCTAGGATCTTCGCTTGCGGCTTAGCCATCCAACGGCCTACGGTAGTGTGGGCAAAAGGGAGAAAAATCGATTTCCGCTGCCGTCAGCTGAGACGCACCTGATTCGGCAGAAAATTAGCCGGTGTACTTTTTTTTATGGGAAAGATAAGCCTTCTCGTTGATCTTCTTTTTTTGGTGGCGTCTGCTTCGTTTGCATTATGTACGCAATGGGCTGTACTGCCTATAAGCGCATATCAGTCCCATGTGGATTTTCGTCAATTTTGAGATAAAAACGCTACTCACTACCCAATTGGCATCTACTTTCATATTATGTGAAATCTATAAACTATGGACTTTGATCATGAAAAATGTGAAAACAACATCAAGTCAGTTTGTCCCATCAAGCAAAATAATCGAATATCATTCCCATCCTGAAATTGAACCGTCCATTTTTAAAGTTAAAGGTCATGCAAGCTTCATTGCAACAATTTTAACTTGAAATTTTTTTCAATAAATTTAATATGATTTTTCAAATATTTACATGGGAGTTACACTTCGTAACTTCGGCTGCCATTTGCTCAATGTCTACTTTTTCCACATGGGACTGATATGCGATTATAGGCAGTATAGGTCTCACCTAGCAATGGGGGAAGCGAAGCTGGACCCCTCCAGGATGTGCAGGGTGAAAAAACGCGAAATGTTAATTAATTATTATCAAAATGTAATTACCTGGAAATGAGCTGCGAGTGATGAATGGTTCTCGATACGATGAATATGAAAAATTTGAAACGATTGCATGTTTTCCGGGACGGCGGTGGAGGGATCCGGTTGGCGAAATATGCTTTAATTGGCAGAATTTAATTTGGATGGTGTTTTTTTTTTCTTCGCAAAGCAGCTGTTAATATTTCAAATTCGCAAGGGTTGGAATTTTAGGAAATTTACTTGAGAAAACCATGATGGCACAGCACTTTAGACCATTACTTCTAATTGCTCTATTAACATAGAAGCAATCTCACGCAGAGCAATCAACCGTCCTCGTAACCCATCAGCTCCTGACGTGTGATCCGGAATCCAGTTGCCAAGCTCAAGAATCCTGCGAAACGACCGGACATACCTGATGACTAACGGCTAAACCGACCGGCTAAACGTCACGGCTACCAGTCATTGTCCAACGGGCCGGAACAAACACGCCTCCAATGGACCGGAATGAATTAATTCCGAGTAGATGAGTAGAAGAGCGTTGCCAGAAGGCAGAGGTCTTGATGAAAGAAGTCGATGGAGCACGATGATGGGAGAAACGAGTGAGATTGTGTCTGAGCCGACTACACTATCTGCCTCTATGCTCTATCGAATCGAGTGACGGCGGTGAGGGAACCTATGCATATTCAATTTGTCTTCGGCACTAACAACGGACGAAGGTGACGATGGAAGGCAATTGTGGACAGAGTGTCTATCACAACGGGTTGGACTAGTCTTGCATACCTGGATACGTGTGCGCTCATTGGATGGTTTGTTATCGCATCAATATGGGATTTTTGTTTTGTAATTTGGAAGAGAAGTGTTGTTTGATAAGTTTATAATCTCAGTGAATTTCCATGGTTTTGTCGTGGTTTTGCTATACTTAGTACATTGGTTGTCACAGATGGTTAAACCATTCCTTTCACTTCAGATCGCGACGTTTTTAATGGATGTCCCCTCTCACACGTTATCGCAGGTGTTTATTCTGAGATCAATATACAGCCATTTCATGGCAAGACGATATAGTGGTTCTCCGAATCTCGTTGCAAAATATTAGACCCATATTGTTTATTACTCTTTATTATATAAAAAAATATTCTTCAGATTGATCATTAGGCTCAGCCGAGATATTGTCTATGATTATCGTATCGTGAAAACGAAGATTGTAAAAATCAAGCAAATTACTTGTAATATGGCGGTGGCTTAAAAGTTGGTTTTCATGGGCCATTTGTGAAAAAGGGACCTCCCTTAGCTCAGTCGGTAAAGGCGCAGCTACAAAGCAAGACCATGCTGGAGGTGGCTGGGTTCGATTCCCGGTCCGGTCTAGGAATTTTTCGGGTAGGAAAATTTCTCGAATTCCTTGGGCATAGAAGTATGATTGGACTTGCCACACAATTATACCGATGCAAAAATGGTACAGGCATCGAAAGCTCTCAATTAATAACTGTGGAAGTGCATCTAGAACACTAAGTTGAGAGCACGCAATAAGCTAATATGCGATATGCAATAAGCTTGAAATGCGAAGAAGAAGAAGAAGAAGAAGTTGTGAAAAAAGTTGATTTGCTATAATAAAATCCCAAAAAAATTCATAAGGTTTTAAAGTGGCTTTTATGAAGAAAACTTACTGACTGAATTGTATTTATCTAAAGCCATTTTGCTTGATCCTAACCCGTTCAGATTTATGATGGCATTTATGGAGGTGAAGTTGCCTGCAAAAAGTTAAACGTCAAAGTTTGTTTATCTTTCGATAGTTGCGTTATGCGATCATTGCAACGAGGTTTTACCAACAATCAATGCGAAAATAACGATTTAAAATTAGCTCACTACTTGACTAGCCTATTGGTTCCAAGCAAATCGATTAACGTACCCCATTCAAGTCAAAATGTTAGTACTACACTATGTTTGTTTTGATTTGCTATGACAGTTTGATTTTCCTATGTTTCTAAGGGTGAATCGATTTGCTTGGGACCGAAGATAGTACCAGAGCTGAGCCAAAAAGTTGAGCACGTTTCTTCGGGACCTTCTTGTCTTAGAGTTACCTCTATGGTTTTACTCCAGCGTTCTTCCAGGCGATTTTCTCCGGCTGGATTGGAAGCAGTTACTCAGGAAGTGTTCAGTACTGTCTGCTGGAAGGTCAATCGTTCCCGTAAAAGATCCCCTTCTTTCCGAAGTGCACCATCAAACGATGCAGTTTAAATTAAATACGGTTGAATGAAATTTTGACCCTTTCGCTGAATATAATCACTGCTATGAATCGGAAACCCTTAGGGTCTCCCTTAGCCCAGTCGGTAAAGGAGCAGCTACAAAGCAAGACCATGCTGGAGGTGGCTGGGTTCGATTCCCGGTCCGGTCTAGGAATTTTTCGGGTTGGAAAATTTCTTGACTTCCCTGTGCATAGAGTATAATTGTAGTTGCCACACTATTATATTAATGCAGAAATGGTACAGGCATCGAAAGCTCTCAATTAATAACAGTGGAAGTGCATCTAGAACACTATGTTGAGAGCACGCAATAAGCTAATATGCGATATGCAATAAGCTTGAAATGCGAAGAAGAAGAAGAAGAAGAAGAAGATGAATCGGAAACCAGCCAATCTCCGCTTACT
Organism: Ochlerotatus camptorhynchus; assembly: GCF_037179485.1. NCBI lineage: Eukaryota > Metazoa > Arthropoda > Insecta > Diptera > Culicidae > Ochlerotatus > Ochlerotatus camptorhynchus. The sequence continues at coordinate 1,376,637 of NW_027040902.1, forward strand.
GACAGTTCCAGTGGTTTGCTAGTTTGTGGTTGGTACAAATGCATCGTCCGATCTGGAGAAGGCTGGTCTGTTTTAAGACTGTTTCATATAGGAGACGGTCAACACCGGTCAGAACGTAAAACGCTGTACAGACTGGAGAGTTATAACATGTTATAACGGTTGTCAACTAATTGCAACACTGAAACCACCATCAAGATAGCGCTATAACATGTTATAACTCTGTAGTCTGAACGTACTATAAGCATAGAGGTAACTCTAAGACCACTGGGTCCCGAAGAAAATCATTATTATTTTTGGCTCACTCAGTACCAGAACAACGGTCCCAAGCAGTCCCAAGCTATTTTACTCACCCCTGCATGTTCTGCATGAATCCACACACCCCTGATGTTATCTGTCAAACTTTCATAGCGAATCAAAACAAACATAGTGTAGTAATAGAATTTCAACTAGAATAGGGTACGTTAATCGTTTGCTTGGGACCAATAGGCTACTAAAGTGGTGAGCCAATTTAAAATCGTTAGTTTCGTATTGATTGTTGCTATAAGGCAATCGTTGCTGAAATTAATCATTTTGTTCGACCATTTTCCACAGAGATGGCACTGTTCCGCTGGTAGGAAGTGATAAAAATCCCCAAATAGGAATGGAGAGAAGTGGGATAAATTCGCTTGCGGTGCATATATGTTAAACAAGCTACAATTTATTAAAATGATTTTTCCTTATACAGTTCTATCTGCTTAACTACCAGTTCTCAGAGAGCCAAAAAATTCAAATTTGAAAGAGAGAATTGGCTCTCACGACCTCAATCTCTCAACATGCCATGTATTTTGTTGATACTCGATTTGTGATTTTCCTTTCACAGATTATAAAATAGAGTATCTGTCGCTACAAAATATGTCTGGTATCTCTATATATGCATTGACTTTAACATTTGAAATCCCTCCTTTTTTACATATTCTGCGCAAAAGATAATGTATGCCCCGCCCCATACATAAAAATCGGCGGGAGATTCTGTGAGGGGTGAGCTATTTTGTGTGCAGAATGTGTAAAACAAAGGAGGGACTTCGAATAATAATCTAAATGCATATATAGAGGTAGCAGACATGTTTTGCACTGCAGTGTCCTCTGTGAACAATTATAGGAAAACAGATTGTCACCGCAAACAACAGCAGTGACATCTGATGGAACATGAATGCAGAAGCTTGACAAAATGATTAATTGACTTCCCTTCGGTCGTTAACATCGCTCGAATATTTCATCCTACTTCGTGTACCCTTCGTGATTTCCTTGTCATACATTTTAATTTTAACTATGAGGATCCATCTTTTAAGTTCAATTTGTAAACAGGGTATTTGGGGATTTTATAATAAACTTTAACAAGTCTAAGCAACAACAATATATGCTTTTTGCTCTCATTTAAAACCAAATGCTTTTATGGTTGCATTTATAATGATAGAACAACTTTAAAGAGTATTTTATCAAGGCATTAATAAAAAATGCCAAAGAAGTTTATGATTGATTTAAAGAACAGTTTTATATAGGGATGGATAGTTGCTATAAATTTATTTTTAAAACAAGACTGGTTTTGATATACTCAACAGACTATAGAAGGTTTTTAGAACAGCAGAAATGTTTTACACTTTGAAATGCTGTATTTTCACTAAATGGATTGTTCATTGCCGTAATAAAACCATCATAAATCAGAGTAGATGCCAAGAAGCTTCTAAATTGTTACTTGAGATTTGTAACAAGAGATTTAATATTACTTGCTCGTGTTTGCGTAAAATAATCAATATTTATTTTACTTGTAATTACATTTGAAAGTTGTTTTCAAGTTTTTTTTGTGATCTGAAAATTTTCCCAGTTTGGTTAGAAGTTTCGAAGCTAACGCATGTCCACAGGCTTAAAGGGCCACCCATATTAGATCCGTAAATTTGACAGTTAGAAAATAGATTTTGCTGTCACTTTGCCGCAACGCGTCCGAGATCCGGATCTAATGTGCGTGGGCCTTAGTAGAAAGATAGGCAGAGAAAGTATATCAGTATTTTGAATTCGTTCGATGTTGTAGTGAAGATTTGTGTTGTTGGATGCGGGAGGAGATTTGAGGGCGGGTGTTTGACGCATAGAGCCTGTCAATTTCGCTTTCAGAGTGTCGCAGTCAGCGGTTTTACGATTCGTGAGCGCTCGCGATTCGTAGAATCGTTGATTGTGACTGCAAGCTGATTTAGCGGGTTTTGTGTGTCGGACGCTTGCTTCTTGTGTCTAACATGTGCAGAGTATCATTATAGCGCCTAATGGTTTTGAGATTCCTGGTTGCGTGAAATATATTTGTGAGAATATCTTTTTGAGATTTTAGTAGTCACGTTTTATTGGTACTTTATATTTTATTTCTTTCATGTAATTATCGTAAATAATAGTTATTCAATAATAGATAGTTCACCCTGGAGGGATCGATTTTTCTTACTAAGCTGAAAATCATGGATTTAACCTCAAGCTCTTCCACAGCACAATAAATCGCCACCATCATTTGTATATTTGATATTAAACATTAACCTCGGAAACTATTTGCATATCAAGCGAAAACGTAGTCCTGTATTGTCGTGAAGTGCTATGTTTCTGAGATGCTCGATGACCCTGGAGGGATCGTTTTTGCTTACTGAGCAGAAAATCGTGGGTGTAATCCCAATCTCCGTCACGACTCTTAAAATTCATGATCACTAAACAAAATGAATATGTTCTTTCGATAGCCGACTATCGAGAGATTAAATAAACAACAAATAAACAATACATACTTTTGGTTGCATCGCCAACTTGAGGTGAATCCTAACCGAATGCCCTACCCAACCCTCCAACTCAGTAGCACTTATGAGGGTGTCGCTAAGTCGGTGGCCTCTCGTTAAGTAAGTACTACATCAACATTTCCTTCCCTATCCCTAGTTATGGTAAAGATGGGCGTGGCCGGGAATAGCGACAGTCATGCTTCTGTTACTCTTGTTTAGATTGGAACCAATGTTTACTCCCCAGCAGCGTTGCCAGTATTCCAGATTTATCTGGATTTTCCAGATTTTCAGTCATGTTGCTTTAAAAATATCATTGCAATCATACACTCTATTCAAAAAATAAAAACTGCTTCTTGAGTTATTAAAGGCTATCAACGTTGAAAATTATTACAACATCGTGCATGGAATTGTTACAACATGTTTGCATAGCGGCGCCGGTGGTGTAGTGGTAAGCGTGATTACCTCTCACCCCAGCAGGCCTGGGTTCAATCCCAGTCGGCGCCGCCGGGATGTTCTGAGGCATAACATCTCTGATCATGCCTTCCTTCGGAAGGGAAGTAAAGCCGTTGGTCCCCGGTTCATGAGTTGATGGGTCAATAGGTAGGGTCCAGGTGTGGGAGCTGCCTCCCTGGCGTCAGTAGCATTGGTGCTCAGCACGGAAAACAAGATCGACGGAAAACAAATCAAGGAAAAAAAACATGTTTGCATGTTAATGGGATGCAGAATCATGAAAATGAAGCCCATTTCTAAAGAATTTTGGCTGAAAAAAATCTTCAAATTTTAAAAAAATAGTTTGCCTGAATGTTTGTTTAATTCAATTTTTTATTTATTTTCTTTATTAAAAAAAATCAAAATTCCAATATGGAGGAATTTTCATATTTTTTTAGTTTAGAGAAATCGAAAACTTTACAGGATTGAAAACAATAAATTCAGCCTTGAAAATTTGCAAGGCTTTTGAATCTAGACAACCACCAGGACTTTGAAGTATGTTTGTGAGATTTTTGAGGATAATAATGAAAATTTGAAAGGCATCCGATAATTTTTAGCATTTTTTTAAGTATCTGTGAATATTGAGTTACAGCAGTCTGAATTTCTTTAGAATTCTGAATTGCCATAGAATTTCAGAATTTTAAGGAAATGTTGAAAATAGTTTACAGTGAAGTGTTGCGAAACCAAAGGAGAATTTCAAGTTAATTCTGAGTAGAATTCCATCCATCTTTGTAATCTTTGTTGTCGTGTGGAGTCATCCGTCCTTCAGGCGTATTGTGAGTGCCACGAAGTGAGGGTTCGATTCCTGCTCCAGCCAGTGGAACTTTTCGCAACCTGAAAATTTCCCTACTGGTCTACTGGGTGTGGTGTGTGGTCACTTTTGTAGTGAAAAGTTTTCAGTCTGTGCAACCTCTGGTTGACAATTGCTTAGAGATTTTGTGAAGAATTGAAATAGAATTCGGAAGAGAAATCAAAGAAAGTTCTTATGACGAAACTTAAGGAGTATGCTGATACGAATGTTCAATGTTTCTATATGTAGAATAAAGATAAGAGGAAAATAAAATGTATTCAAAATCTGACTTTGAAGGTACAATTCAATTAAGAGAGAAAGAAAAGAAAACAAGGGTATTCTTTAAGTGTATGTCTTCCTTCTTCTTGATTGGTCGAAAGAGGAGAAAATATACCTATTTAAGTGAGAAACGTAGCCCAAGTAGATCATTCTTGATTCTGACCGCAAACAGTAAACATCTCCTAGCAGCAGCATACACCCGAAGAGAAGAACACCAGTAGCAGCCACCCGAAGAGAAGAAGAACATCAGCAGCAGCACGCATCGAAGAGAATAAATACCGGTGGTACTGCGCTGCCCCCAGTCATTCGCTGCCAGACTGTTGAGCAGTTCAGTCGATTTGAATTCTCTCTAGTTTCGTTCGTTCGTTCGCAAGTCGAATTAGCTCCGCGTTGTATAGTGACGCTCTCGCTGACCCAGCCATGGGTAAGAAATCGCGCGGTAACGCGAGTGCCGGCTTACCGGGAAAACAGACTCTCCCAGGAGACGGCGCGACCACCGAGCCAGCTCAGAAGAAGCAGAAGAAAACCCCATTGCCCGTCCCGACAGGCGTTGCGGACCCGCAGCCGGGGCCTCCCGGAACTAAACGACCCAGACCTGAAGACATCAGCGCCACCGCATCGGCAGCAAAAAAGCTGCTGAGCAACAATCCGTTCTCCGCCCTGCAGAACGGAGCCCAGCCGCAGTCGGACCCTGAGACGGTGCCTAAAAAAGTTAAGTTGCCACCCTTCTATGTGAAGGGCTTCCCTCCCGGGCTATGGGAGCAGCTGGATTTCTACATTAAGCAGGGCCTTCGCTGCACCATTCAACGGTGCACGGAAGGCTACAAACTGATGGTCTCGGCCGAAAATCACTACAACGCAGTCCAGGCCCTCTTGGACAGGATGAAGCTGGAGTACTTCTCCCACGACGTCGAGGCCACCAAGCCGCTGAAAGTGGTGCTGCGCGGGCTCCACGACATGGACACCACCACCTTAATGGACGAGATTAAGGCGAACGGCCTCAAGCCGGTCGAAATCCACAAGATGACCCGCAGCAAGGCCATCAAGTATCGTGACCAGCTCTACTTGGTCCATCTGCAGAAGAACTCCACAACCGTGAAGGATCTCCATACGACACGCACACTGTTCCACATCGTAGTGAAGTGGGAGCGGTATAAGCCAACCCACCGTGGCGTCACTCAGTGCTCGAACTGCCTATTGTTCGGGCACGGCACCAGGAACTGCCGCATGGCCAGCCGCTGCATCAAATGCGGCAAAAACCACAAGATCGACGACTGCGACAGCATCGAGGAAGCCGCTCCCACATGCGCCAACTGCGGTGCTGCCCACAAGGCCACGAGTAAGGCCTGTCCGAAGCGGGCCGAATACGCCGAGATCCGGAAGAAGGCCTCGTCCAACAACCAGCCCGGTCGCAAGAAGGTCCCGGAAAACAACGCGCAGAACTTTCCTCCGTTATCACCGGTCCAACCACGGCCAATTCCAGTGTTGGCGCCGCTCCCGCTCAACCAACAGTTGGCTGCTGCCCAGTCGGCTGCCGCTGCAGTACCCAGTCAAGCCTCCGGCCCATCGACGGATCCCCCTGCTCCGGGATTGGCCGGTACAACCGGTGAAGCTACAGACGATTCTCCGCTGTCAACGGATGAGATCGTCACACTGTTGGCCCAGGCCATCATCATCAAGCGCACCTGCGCAACAAGAACACAACAGCTCCAAGCTATCATCTCCTTCGTCGCTAATTATGGACCGTGAACCCATAAAGATCGCCAACTGGAACGCTCGCTCCGTAGGGGCGAAAAACATTGAGCTTGCAGACTTCCTCCGCAAGCACGACATCGACGTGGGCCTTCTCACCGAGACCCACCTCAAGACCGGTGACAGCTTCTGGCTGCCCGACCACAGCATTGTCCGGCTTGATCGCACCAGCTCCAGGGGGGGCGGTGTCGCGGTCATCATCAAGAAAGGCATCAAGTACTGCACCCTACCCCACTACCGCACTTCCATCATCGAGGCCGTCGGCGTTGAGGTGGAAACATCGACCGGAAACGTCCGGTTCATCGTTGTCTACTGCCCCCGGCAATGTACCGTTAGCAATGGTACAGCACAGCAGTTCAAGAACGACCTTGCCATCATAACCCACACTAATGCCCGCTTTGTAATCGGAGGGGACCTGAACGCCCGGCACGAGGCCTGGCGGAACTATCAGCAGAACCAGAACGGCCGCCTGCTATTCGACCATTCCCAGCATGGTCTCTATTCCGTCTGGTTTCCGGACGAACCAACCTTCACATCACCGACGGGCAACCCATCGACGCTGGACCTGTTCTTGGCAAACACCAGATTAGCCAAGCCGGTTGCCGTCAACGACCTGAGTTCGGACCACCAACCGGTGCTGACCGAGCTGGGCTACAACGTGGCCCCTGCACCGTGCCAGCGGAAGGACTACCATCGAGTCAACTGGGTCCAGTTTCGACGCGTGGTCGACCGCCACATCGACGACAACCCACCGCTCGACACAGTGGATGACATCGACCGGGCCCTGGAGGGTCTCCATCAAGCCATATCCGTGGCTGACGAAGAGTGCGTTCGACGAGTTCCTGTGAGGGGTAAGTTTCAAGCAATTGATTCCCACACCAAACTCTTGATTCGGCTCAGAAATGTTCGTAGACGCCAGTTTCAGCGGACTGGGGATCTGCAGCGTAAATACGAAATGGTCGATCTGAATCGGCAGATCGCTTCCAGAATGGTCTCAATCCGGAACGAGAGTTTCGGGCGGCTCGTTCAGAACCTGGACGACCGTTCCAGACCATTCTGGAAGGTTGCCAAGGTGCTGAAGTCTCACCCCAAGCCCATTCCACCACTTAGAGTCAATGACGAACGGCTTATCACCAACGAAGAGAAGGCCAATGCGATTGGGGAGCACATTGCCCAGTCGCATTTGCTTGGCTCTAAAATCCCAAGTCCACTCGAGAACCAGGTTGCGCAGTGCGTCCTGACGTTAGATGCCTCCCCTTGTGCCGTCCCTCCAGAAGAACGGATTACAGAGGAACAAATTTGCTCAGCGCTGAAATACAGTAAGAACATGAAGGCTCCCGGGTTTGACGGAATATTCAACCTAGCGTTGAAAAATCTCAGCCCGAGGGTGCACTCGCTGCTAGCTGCCACCTTCAACAGATGCTTGGAGCTGCACTACTTTCCAAGCATCTGGAAGGTGGCAAAAATCATCCCGATCCGCAAACCTGGGAAAGACCCTTCACTACCGTCAAGCTACAGACCGATTAGCCTGCTCTCAGCGCTGAGCAAGCTGTTCGAAAAATTGATCCTCAGCCGACTAAACAAGTTTGTGGAGGAACATGACATTCTTCTTCCGGAACAGTTCGGGTTCCGCAAGGGGCATTCCACCAATCATCAGCTAGTGCGGGTGATGAATAACATCCGAAGTAACAAAGCTGTATCCAAGTCCACAGCCATGGCCTTGTTAGACGTCGAAAAGGCGTTTGACAATGTCTGGCACGACGGACTTATATACAAGCTTTGTAACTCCAACTTTCCACCATACCTTGTGAAAATCACCCGTAACTATCTCCAGCAAAGGTCGTTCAGGGTGTCGTTGAATAGTTCCCTTTCGGGACAATTTCCGATCCCAGCAGGTGTTCCGCAAGGGAGTCTGCTGGGACCACTGCTTTACAGCATCTACACGTCGGACATCCCTCCTCTAGGAGACGGTTGCGTGTTCTTTCTGTTTGCAGATGACACCGCGATAGCCGTCAAGGGTAGGATGCCTCGTGAAATTACGAACAAGCTCCAACGATGCCTTGACACCTTTACTGATTATGCCACCACGTGGAAAATCGAAATCAACGCCTCGAAAACCCAAGCGATCATGTTCCTTCACAGACAATCATTAAAACTTAAACCGTCTCCCTCCTGTACCGTAATAATGGATGGTACAAGGGTCGAGTGGTCCACTGATGTTACTTATCTCGGGATGTTGTTCGATGAGAAGCTCCTGTTCCGCTCGCACATAGAGAAAACCCTAGTTAAGTGCTCCGCCTTGGTTAGGTGTTTGTATCCGCTCATTTGCCGCAGATCCCGCCTCTCAAGGCAAAACAAACTGGCTGTTTACAAACAGATCATAGCCCCCGCGATCTTCTATGCCGCCCCGGTGTGGGAATCGTGCGCTCAGACCCACAGGAACAAAATCCAGGTTGCACAGAATAGAGTGTTGAGGATGATCCTAGATCGTCCATTCGACACAAGAATAGCAGACCTCCATCAAGAGGCAGAAATTCCCAAAGTAGATTCCAAAATTGATGATATGACAACTAAATTTATTCAAAAATGCAATCTTTCTGAACATGCTTTAATAAGCAATTTGTACATAGTAGGTTAAGTGTATATAGTAGAGTAGGTTAGTTTTAAGCTGTAAATAGTAGTATTAAGTAGTTTCTCTTCAAATTCTAAAAACAAAACAAACCAATCCCACCAAGGTGGTCGACCGTGTACTAAGTCTAGGACTAATTCTGTAAAACAAATTTTGAATTTTGCCCATACCTAAAGATGAAGAAAGCAATTAAATCACTTAGTAAAAATTTATATGGTAATCGTCCAAGTTAAACTAAAATAAAGATCATTTAAACTAAAAAAAAGCTGCCCCCAGTCATTCTTGGCACGGACCGCGAGCAGTCAACATAGTATCAGCACCAATACCCACCCCGTAGAGAAGAACACCAGCAGCAGCACTCACCCGAAGAGAAAATCGGCAGCACTCGAAGATGGATGGCTTGAACCGTTCGGTTAGCGGCGCCGGTCTTACCCGAAGAGAAGACCAACAGCAGCACCAACCGGTCCGATTACGACACTATAGAGATTCATTTTTATAAAATTTTAAGAAATTTAATCGGAATTATGCCAAAAGAACATCTGGACATTTCTGGGAGACTTTCAATGCCATTTTGGAAACGTATTTGAGTACTTAGCATATACTTAAAAGGATTTCAAAAACAATTCTGACCTTACCTACAAAGCAGCTTAAAGGGAATTATCGGATAAGTCTGAGAATAGTGTGACGGTCATTCTGAAGAATGTGCAAAAAAAAAAAATAATACTTTAATAAAATTTCATTGAGAAAGATGAATTAAAATTATGCAAATTCTTGGAAATTATGCTTGTTTGAGGGAGTTGTGGAATCGGAGAGTGATTTATAAGAGATAGCAAGAGAACTCTTTGAATGTTGCTGAAAACGTTTGGTTATTATGAAGATTATTTTAGGGGAATCCAGAAAAGAAGTATGATGGAATTCTAGGATGATTCAAATGGAACTCTGAAAAAAGGACGAAGATATCCTGTAAAGCGTTCCATGTAAATTCAGACTAACAAAAAGTTTCATGATCTGGGACCCACGAAATATATAAATTCCGCTTTCAGACTTTCATTTTAAATACATAATAAAATTATTCGTAATGGTAACGCAAACAGTTGAGTTACCTGTAGTTAAGATAAATTTTGTGTGAATACCACGATGTTAGACTTTGAATTGCATTTCAGCCTGGTGAATTTTACTTTAAAATAAAATTGCCTACTGCCTACTATGATGTCAAGAATTACATTATAAGTCTGATTAACATCAGGGTAATATTAGAAATACTTAGAACTATTTAAATCTTTAAGACACATTATGGTACTGCATCAAAAAGTAAGAACTACTTCGACTGTTAGTTTAAAAAATCTATCCCATGAAAGTTGCTTGATTCTTTGCTTTTCATTCTTTTTTTTATAGTAACAGTTTAAAAAGCAATTCTTAAAATATTTTTTGCAGTATTTTACCAACGATTTAACTCAATTTTTGAAAACTTTTCTTAACTTTTGGACGATTTAAGCAATGCTAACAAGTTATTTGTTTTATATAATTTATTTAAACATGTAATTCATAATCATTCTGGTACTTTAAATAAATTTCAGATTATCATACTGACGGGATTTTTACGAAGATTGGCACATCAGTTTGATTTCAATAGCATTATGTTAAAAATAGGATTTTTGGAGCCTTCCAGATTTTTTAGCTGGTCCAGATTTTTATGAAAATGACCTGGCAACGTTGCTCCCCAGCATTATTCCTGAAAGTCGTCTAACTGAGAATTTCAGAAGAAACGTCAGTGTCGCTAGTATCCAATCTACGAAGTATATCATAACAACGCTAACGCTAACGCTAACGCTAACGCTAACGCTAAGAAGCTTCTGAATTGTTACTTGAGATGTTGTTCACGTGATGCGATATTTGCTGCACGGAGCTTATGAACGTTCCAAGAGCCGTCGCTGCCCAAACCTACGGTTTAGGAACGTTTTGCAGGGGATAAAGCTTTTTATTGGCATTGCCTCTGACCCCGAACCATCTAGCTTGTTCGTAGTTTTGCCAGAGATGACCTAAGCAAATTGCTAACCATTGTCTTCGTACGAAAATTTTATCATTTAGCGGGTCCAAACAAATCGACACCAGCTGGCCCTGTGAAGCATTCGCTTGTCCAATGGGAAAGTTGTGAACTATATTTTCTAGGATAAAAACTGCATACTCGGTGATTACCTACAAGAACAGAGCAGAACAAGTGTTCACTAAACTAAGATCAAATAATTTGTCACAGTGGATTAATGCTAATACAAAAATGGTCAAGTTGTACTATTTAGAGAACCTGCCCATATGGATGGTTCTTTTCTTAGCACTTTGCCAGATGGATAAGAGCTAATCTATGGTAAACAGTTCAGTTCATAAACTTCTCACAAGTCGGCAATAGTGAGCCAATTAATTTCTAATTGTTTGTCTTTACTTGACATCTTGACTAAATAGTCTTCGGCAACTTTGCTTAGGTGAACAATATTTATTGAAATCCCCCCTGATCCTATCCTTCGACAATACACCCCTCTAACCCTGAAATGAACTTGAACTTTTAACCAATGATTCTTATGTAAAATCATGCGCTAAATCCAAAAATTTAGTCAAAAAAAAAATCTCGGTAGTGTAGTATTCTGAGTATTTAGATTTATGTGTGTTGTTTTGTGATTTGTGGTCCGCTGGCAGCACTGTTGCATCGAGCGAATGTGAGTGTGAACGTGACTGACTTCCGGTATATATGGTTGTGTGTGTGAAGTATGAATGGAAAAGTAGGTACGAGCGTGAGCCAGAAAAAAAAGGAGAATAAATTGTCTCTCAACCCTCACCACGTTCGGACGGGAAAATATAAAGTTAAAGAAAAGTGAACCGCGTGTATTAATTGTTTGATTGACTCCAAAACTTCAGAAGTGGGATTTGATCTGTTTAGAAGAATTTTCGGTGATTCCTGTGGAAGTGAGTATGGAAAACCGGATGAACAAGCAAGAGCTTCAGGAATGGTTGCAGGCACACGACATTGAGGTTCCGGCTTCAGCAACCATTCGACACCTGCGAGCTCTCTATGACAGCCATCCGGATAATCGCGCTGCAAACGAGGAGGAGTACAATGAAGAAGAGAACAACGACGAGGAGGACAACGCGGAAGAGGCACTGGATGAAGAAATCCGGATTTTGCAGAAGAAGAAGAAGATCGCAGACCTGCGTCGGGAGCTGGCCGGCAACGAATTTCTGTATGCCCGACCACCAGATTTCCAGGATGTAAAATGCCTGGTTCCACTGTTTGCTGGCAGCGACTCCTACGTTCCACAGAGTTGGCTGAATGATTTTGAACGGGCTTGTGATTCAGTTCGAGGAGATGCGGGCACAGAGGCAGAATGGTTCTTGCGTGTGGACCGGTTTGTCATTTACGCCGAATTTCGTGCAAATTTTCTACAAAATTTCGGTCACCCATTCACGGTGGCAGAAATCGTCGACAAGCTCAAGAAAACTACGTACATCAACAGCAAGACCTCGGTTATGGGATACATCCTCAAGATGCAAGAGATTGCTTCACGTGCAGACATTGACGAGGCCCAGACCGTACAGATGATCGTCGATGGATTCCGTGATCGTTCCGCCGATATTTCCTTCCTCTATCCGGCCAAGGGCATGATGCAACTGAAACAACTAGCCCGACGATATGCGCAGCTCCGTGAAATACGTTCCAGTTCCGTTCGTGATACTCTATCTGTTCCGGCACGCAACAAACCGAAGGCTAAGGGTGGTTCCGATTCCAAATTACGATGCTACAATTGTTCCGGCAAAGGACACGTTTCCGCTCGCTGTCCAGAGCCTCGCCGAGAGCCAGGATCCTGCTTCCGTTGTGGTTCTAGAGAACACATCATCAAGAACTGTCCCAAACCATCGCCACGCAATAAGGATGAAGTGGCACTAGTGGACGACTTCCGTGGAGCCAAACCGGTCGATAACCCCAACACCCAATTGAGTGCAGCTCTTTCCGAGCTGAATCTGGTAAGTGTTGCTTTTCTATCTGGGAGGAAAGTGCATCCACTAAGAAATTTTCTTTCTCTTTTCGATACGGGCAGTCCGATCAATCTTGTTAAGCGATCCGCAGTACCCAGTGAATTGATTCCTCCCAATGAGGAGTTTTCCGGATTCCGTAGTATTGGTAATTTTCCCCTGTGTGCTTACGCTGTCATCCCAGCTCGTATTGCTTATGGTACTCATTCCGAGAAGTTAAAGTTTTATGTTGTTCCAGATCATTTCATGGTCCATTCCGTTTTGTTGGGACGTGAATTTTTGAAGGCTTTTGGTATTATCCTATTCAATACACGATCAAGCCAGTATAAAATTGAAGTAATGAACAACAATGAAATCAAAATTTCAGATAACCTGTTACATTGTGTGTATGATTTATTTCAAGAAGGAAGAGCTAGGGTTCTCAACTGTTGCCCCTTATGTTCGTCTTATTTTTGTAATGAACAGTTTAATGACCCTGTTGGAGAATCCTTCATTCCAGATATTTATGCCATTGAGTTAGATAATAAGTTTCCTATCAATCCAAAATTGGAACCCAATCACAAACGACAGTTGTTGACTGTTATTAAAGGAAATTACCTGGACACTACTAGAATTCCGGAAAAAGAACATTCACATGCAATGAGGTTAAGATTGACGTCTGACAATCCCATCAGTTATGGCCCAAGACGCCTGTCCTATTCCGATAAGGTGAAGGTAGATCGCATTGTTGATGAATTATTGGCAGCTGGTATCATCCGACCCAGCAATTCTCCGTATTCGTTTCCGATTGTTCTAAGGACCAAAAAATCCGGTGAACGAAGAATGTGTGTTGATTATCGTTCGCTAAACAAAATAACTGTACGTGACAGTTATCCAATTCCGCTCATTGATGACTGTTTGGAACGAGTTGAAGGGAAAACATATTTCTCGGTACTAGACTTGAAAAATGGTTTCCATCAAGTGAATATGGACCCTGATTCTATTCCGTACACTGCATTTGTAACACCTAGTGGACAGTATGAGTACCTCAAAATGCCGTTTGGGTTACGCAATGCACCAGCGGTTTTTCAACGCTTTATAAATATGGTGTTGGATCCGTTCATCAAGGAAGGTTCTGTCGTAGTTTATATGGATGACGTGACGCTGGCAACCAACACAATTTCTGAACATTTTGTTTTACTAGGGCGTGTTCTCCGGAGATTAGCCGAATTTCGATTAGAAATCAAAATTAAGCAATGTCAGTTTTGTTTTACGGAAATCGAACTTCTAGGTTTTGCAGTTAGTAATAAGGGGATAAGACCAAACAATTCGCAGTTGGAAGCCATTAAGAGCATGCCAATTCTGACAGATATTAAACAGGTCAATAAGTGTCTTGGACTTTTTTCGTACTTCCGTCGATTTGTTCCGTCCTTTTCTTCTATCTCGCTTCCATTACGCAATTTGGTAAAACCGGGTGCCAAATTTGAATTTGATGAAAAATGCATTAAAGCGTTTGTTACGTTACGTGATAAGTTGACTTCTGCTCCTGTTTTGGCCCTTTATAACCCATCACGCGAAACCGAGTTACATTGCGATGCCAGTTCCGATGGTTTTGGCGGAATACTATTGCAAAAACAAAATGATGGTAAGATGCATCCGGTTGCATATTTTTCCAAGCGGACTACAGAGTCTCGGTACCACAGTTTCGAGTTGGAAACGTTTGCTATAATTTATTCCTTACGTAAGTTCCGAATTTACCTAGAGGGTATTCCATTCCGTATTATTACAGATTGTAATTCCCTCGCTATGCCGCTAAATAAGAAGAGTATTAATGCTAAAATTGCGAGGTGCTCGGAAAAAAATCCGTTCCCGAAAACGGGAACGGACCGTGAACTAAAAATCACGGCCAGCTATCCAAAACAAAATTGTCTCAAATATACACCGTGAACTATGGTTCACGAATATGGGAACTCTTTTTTTTCCCGTGTGGGCATTGGAACTAGAGAATTATCATTACAGCATGCAGCATCGTAACGGTAAATTTATGAATCATGTTGATGCATTAAGTCGTATTCCCTATAATTCCGATCAGGTCGTATCCGGTATCAGTCCAAATGATATTGACTTTCAATTACAATTGGCGCAAGGACGCGACTCTTTGATTCTTAAGTTAAGAGAAGAACTGGAAACCGGATCTGTTAAAAATTTTGTTTTTGATGATGGACTGGTCTATCACTCTTCCTTCGATGGAAAACTTTTGTTTTATGTTCCCGCTGAAATGGAAAGTCATATTATCCGCTATGTTCATGAGAAGCTGTGTCATATGGGTATTACGAAGACTCTAGATCAATTGAAAATGCATTACTGGTTTCCGAAAATGAAAGACAAGGTTGAAAACCATATTAAGAATTGTATCCGCTGTATTATGTATTCCGACTCAAATTCCGATGGTGGTCGTGCTCTGCACAGTATTCCGAAGAAACCTGTTCCGTTTGATACTATTCATGTATACCACTTTGGTCCCCTTCCGTCGATTGTTTCCAAGAGGAAACACATTTTGGTTGTCTTTGACGCATTTACAAAGTATGTTAAGTTGTATGCTGTCAATTCCACGAGTACGAAAGAAGTGTGTGCATGTTTAGATAAGTATTTTGAATGTTATAGTCGCCCACGAAGAATTATTAGTGACCGAGGTACGTGTTTTACTTCATTGGAATTTGGCGCTTACTTATTGGAAAACAATGTAGAACATGTAAAGGTAGCTACTGCGTCTGCTCAAGCGAATGGACAAGTGGAACGTGTTAACCGGGTGATCAAGTCCATGTTGGGAAAACTTTCTGAACCAGTTCAACATGCAAATTGGGTTAAAATGTTAAGCAAGGTAGAGTACACTATCAATAACTCTATTCATTCGAGTACGCAACAAACTCCATCTGTCCTCTTGTTTGGAGTCGGTCAGAGAGGGAGGGAGGTCGACAGTTTGTCTGAATATCTGGATGATAGGCTCAATTCAGAGGTAGATCGTGATTTAACTACATTACGAGAAAAAGCTTCATGTCATATCGAAGACTCTCAGAGTAAGAATTCCACTTCATTCGTCAAGAGACATAAATTGCCAAATACTTTCACCGAAGGGGAATATGTTGTAATACGCAACGTTGATACTACAATAGGAACGAGCAAAAAGTTCATTCCGAAGTATCGAGGGCCTTATCGCATTCACAGGGTACTGCCAAATGATCGTTACGTTGTTCGAGATATTGAAAACTGTCAAATATCCCAACTTCTTTACGATGGTATAATTGAAGCTGCTCGAATTAAGAGCTGGGCTGATTGGAGAACCCCTTCTAAAGATGAGATGCACTGATGGATAAAGCAACACTTGTCGGATTGGATGTATATAATTTTGTGTTTGTATTTATGTGTTTACTAACCCCGAGTGAGACGTGGGTAATCGTCTCCCATAATTAAATAAGATGATCGAGTCGATCATTGGTCAGGAATGGCCGAGTTGTAGTATTCTGAGTATTTAGATTTATGTGTGTTGTTTTGTGATTTGTGGTCCGCTGGCAACACTGTTGCATCGAGCGAATGTGAGTGTGAACGCGACTGACTTTCGGTATATATGGTTGTGTGTGTGAAGTATGAATGGAAAAGTAGGTACGAGCGTGAGCCAGAAAAAAAGGAGAATAAATTGTCTCTCAACCCTCACCACGTTCGGACAGGAAAATATAAAGTTAAAGAAAAGTGAACCGCGTGTTTTAATTGTTTAATTGACTCCACAGTACAATAGTTTTCGAGAATCTCGATACAGCTAAAAATGAAAATTTACTTTAAAAAAAGTGTGTTTACTAAAATACAAATATCTCCGGTTGTAATGAGATTATATCCATTATTTTAACGTCAAATTAGAGGTAAGAAAATATTCGTTCGATCAATTGAACATCAGTACATCATTTTGATCAACTGTCAGTGAGATTAGTGTATTTGTTGTTAATTAATAGTTTGTTTATATTTTTTTCATAGTATGCATTTTTTCAAGAAAAAAATAATTTCTGATAAGTTGTTAAGCAGTATAAATACTAACGTTTGTAGTGGTTCTACCCCTTATCCCACTGTAAAAAAATTCAATAATTGGAAAATTATCACCTTTAATTTGGCGGTGAAATTATTAATATTACTTAAGCACAACCAGAGATATTTGTATTTTAGTAAACATATTTTTTAGGTGAAAATTCATATTCAAGCTAAATCTTGAAAACAATCCTACTAAGATTTTTTTTGGGCTACATTTTTGGATTCAGCGCACGATTTTACATGGGAAATAGCCATCAGTGAACAAAGTTCAAATATGCTTTAAACTAGTTTTATCGGCTTCGTAAAGCTTACTTGATTGAGCCTTCCTAGTGAATAAACTAGAAAAAAAAATTGAAAGTTTGACAGCTCAGTTCAGGGTTCATTCCTCAATTGGCAATAGTATGCACCGTAATTCCAAAATTTTTGCTATTACTCACAGCTCATCTAGATATATGGTTTCTTGGGTACAGTCGATCATATGGACTAGACCTATTCTTTGGTAAATAGTTCTGTACAAAATTTGCTCATCATTTGCTTTGGCATTGGGGTAGAAGTTACAGTTATGGCTATACGTTCCTATAAAAATGTGTTCCAATTATGGCCAATGGGAATTCCATTGGCCATAATTTGAACACACCATAATAGGAACGTATAATCATGACAGATATATCTACCCTAGCACGCCATTTGATTTCATTGTTTGCTTTTACTTGATGTCAATACGAGATGTACTGAATGGTGCAGTTGTACATAATTTACACACCATGTGGCGCTAGTGTTTCATATAAGTTCTAATTGTTTCCTTTCACTTTGAAGCTCTCCTGGATATAATGTCCCTGTTTTGTTCAAATTGACTAAAGGCTGTCCCACATCAAATTGCATCACGGAAAAAACGCTTTAGAAAATTACCCATTTGGGTATTTTCTTTTGAAAATTTGGGTAGAAGCAGTGCTGCGTGCTGTCAACAATGTCAATTGACGCAAGATATTGACCTAGCACTGAATTTCACTTCCGACATTGATATTCTTGGCAAGCATACAGGGTGATTCGGAATAACTGTCACTTTTAAAAATGTTCATAGCGATTGAACGCTTGCATGATTTTTAGATATCAGTATATTCCAGATATACTACATATATAACCTTCAAGTTAGCATACTTTAATTCAAATCTCTCTCCCTTTACTTTTAATTACCAGCCACATTTGTCTCGAAAATGAACCACAGCTGGCACGCACGTTTTAGTTCCAGCACTTTTGGAGTCCTGGCGATGGATCTAAGCTCTGATATTGAACAGATTTTCCACGCATGGTCACTTTTTACTTCTTTAACGATGTGAAAAATAAATGTTTAGTACTCTCGAAGAGATTTCAGTTTCTAAAAGATAACACACAAAATTATACAGATTTATGACATGCTTCATTTTCACGTCCATGGCTGCTTGAAATCAAAAACAAATCCTATTATCAATACAAGCTGATATTTGTTCGCACTTTAAAACAAAAATACTTGAACACATACCCATTTTACCCATTGAGAATTGCATATATGTGAAATCGGTGACAGTTATTCTGAATCACCCTGTAATATCAGGTGGTACGCCTTTGATGGTACTATCCTAATGAATATCACTAGGGAAAAGTTAAAATCTTACTTTTATCACAATAAACAAACTTGATTGTACAACCATTGCATTGTTTGAATATTACTGATGAGTTTTCTAAAGGTCGGTATTCGATTAGCTGGCGTATATAACAAACATTTGCAACTGAACTTTATATATCAGTGGTCCCTTTACGATGTCAATGTCATTTGTGCACTGACATTGAGGCCAATGATATTGATATTCTAGCTGTGTGAACAGATACTGACATTAGGTGGCTAGTGAAATTCAGCATTTTGTAGGTATTGATATTGATATTTTCCAGCACTGGGTAGAAATAGTTTAGAGTGTATTGTTTACACTGTATTTTTATCGCTGTCTGTTTTTAGTCAAATGGTGTCACCCGAAAAGCAACGTCGCGAATTGATTTTGGACAAGTACCTGGAAAACCCTCAATTTTCTCATCGGGAAATCGGAAAACAACTCGGAATCATGCTGTCAACGGTGAGTCGTGTGATTAAACGTTACTACGAAACTATTGAAACTCACGGAAGGAAAATGCGGTCATAATGGATGTTCTATAAGTGATCAGGATCACAAGCGCGTCGTGAAAACGTTTAAGTGGAATCCCAATGCTTCGGTCAAGGCGGACTTCCGGCAGCTTCCGGGACTACTGTTCTTCACCGCGCAGCACAAGTTTGATGTTCCGGAGGAAGTAAGGAAGCAGAAACTTTCAAAGTTTGCCAAGAAATACATGATTTGGCAAGCGATCTGCTCATGTTGCAAACGGAGTGCTCCGTTCGTGACTACCGGGACTGTAAACGGGGAGATCTACATCAAGAAGTGTCTATTGAAGCGTCTGCTTCCTCTGTTGAAGCAACATAAGCGCCCTATTCAAATGTTGTCCTGGAGTGGTACGAAGCCAATGGGGTCACTTTCGTACCCAAGGACATGAACCCCCCAACGCACCGGAACTAAAGGAACATCGAAAAATACTGGGCTATTATAAAGCAGGCATTACGGAAGCATTCCAAGGTGGTCAAATCTGAGGAAGACATGAAGAAAAGGTGGGTTTCCGTACAGAAAAAGCTGCAGCAAAATGTTGTACAGAACCTAATGAGCGTACGGTTATGGTATTGAAGTTGAATAAAATAAATATGCCAAAAACCTATTAATAGGTTATATTGTATTGTCTGAAAGTTTGAAAAGGATCGGTCAACTAGATAATTATCTACAGCGTTTTTTCCCGTGATGCAATTTGATGTGGGACGCCCTTTAGACCTAACTCATTTCAGAGCTCACCTACCAGGCGCAATGTACCGTTTAATTTCAATTGTATAATTTTATGTAACATCTTGCCTGGATATAACGTTCCTGTCATCGACAATGTTGATCAGGTGTACATTAATTTATTGAAAGCATGACAGCTCAGTTCAGGCGTTGCTAGTTTGCAATTTTATTCAATGAATGAGTTTAACTAAAGAGAAGAGTTAGCAGAGCCACTTGTACAAAAGGCTTTGTTTGAAAAGTTTTGCTTTAGCAAGACTCAATCTACACACTTAATTTTGATTGCCGAATCTCGATAATTTTTGCCGAGATTTGCACAACCTACCGACCGGCAATATTTTTTCACAAGAGATCTCAGCAAAAGTGACGTTTGGTTGCTGAGTCTCGAAAAATGTTTCACTGAATCTCAGCAAACAAACATAATGTTTGCTGAGATCTCAGTCAAATGTGTTGCCGAGCACTCGGCTGTGAAAATCTCGGCAAAATATTGCCGAGATAGGGAAAACAAATCTGAGGGTGTACTATCATCAATTTTAGTTTCTCGAAGTTAAAATAGCACAATGTTTTTGGAATAAGCCTTTCTGCTTAACGCACAAATGCTGCTCCTGTCAGTGAGGATTTACAAGCATGTTTTCAGTCTATCTGGCAGCTAATCTCTATAACAACGGTCACTATTTCTAAAAAAAACCCAAAATTGTATCCCCAAACCAATCGCTCTAAAAGAAGCAAGCCGACAGAAGCATCCAGTTTTCAGCCATCATAAAAAGACCCCCAACAAAGGCTTGTGACTCATTGAGATATTTAATTTATACCACAGAACAGAACGAGAAGTGCAAACAAATCGGTGAAACAAAAATGGTTCGTTTTTCTGCTCAACAAGCGATGTGTTGTGGTAGCGTTCCACACGGGCTTTCTATGTGCACTCACACTATCATAGCTTGCTGCCTATCTTAACTGCAGGCAGAAGATGCCTTCTACCGCTAGGTGCGCTAGTGTTCGCAAATGACTAGTGGAGCCACTTTCGGATCCGAAGTTCCACTCCTGTGTTTATACGCTTGCCTTGGCCTGCACACCTGACTATCATATAGTTTCTCCTCCTGAAGCATCGCTGATGCCTATGTCGTCTTTATAGGTAAAAATATTCAGTGTCTCGGCTGCAGTACCGTTTTTACTCATAGTAAACATCAGACCCAGACAGAGGATCCTTCGATGTCACGCATTAGTGCACCAGGTGCTTCACCGACACTATACTGTCCGAGGCTGATGGACGGACCGCCCGCCAGCCAGCCAAATAGACCAGACCGACTTGGGTTTGGGTACGGGATGGAAATTCTTGTCAGTCTGAATGTCAGGACTGCATTCTCCTAAGCATCCCACTTTTCCTATTGAATCTTTCAGATAACTGTCTGAGCTGGGATGTGTACGCCGCACTCTATGTATGGTGTGGAATGTTGTTCCTCCGGTGGTGCACGATTGTGGCAAGTGAGCCGATGCCGGATGGCGGTTCGGTACGTGGTCTACGTGTCCCGGTCGGGCCCAACTTTGCTCCTGGGGGAGTTCACTCTCTCGATCCCACGTCAAGAAAGTGATGCAGGAGTGAAATTTTAATGGAATATAGATTAAGTGCTCCTTTCGAGCAGAGTCCCGAGTCCAAGTGCAGCCAGTAGCACAGGATGCTGGCTAATGGTGGGTGAATGTATAGGTTTTTTTTGTCTTTAGAGGAGAAGGCTGATGCTTCCGGGTGGATATGTATTTTTGGAACATACGACGACTTACCGGATGCTGATAATTTAATGAAGAGGAATAGGGGTCTTTGTTTTCGTCAGCAATGATGAAAGCTTGCAGAATGCTGTTTTGGAAATTTCAACCGAATCTGTCTTCGAACTTGTTTGTCTACATTTCCTGCGAAAAGTTCAGAGATCTCCACTCGAAGAAGCAGTAAAAAGCCTCCATCCACTCGATTCACTTCTTCGATGCCCAACATACCATTTTCGGTCTAATGAAGATGAATGAAACCCAGAAGAGGAAACCAACCAACACCATTGCCTCTGTTGAAGGTAATTTAAAGTTGCGAAGGAAATTTGGGTGATTTATGGAATTTTGTTTTCCTCTCTTTGGCATCCAGCGTGGTTTTTGCCTTGGCCCGGAGTCGTATGCTGCTGCCATCTTTATCGATGAGTTCAGCACACGCCTGAAGATGTTTCCCAAAGTTGGAAGCCGGAGGTTAATAGATTGAACTCATTCCATTCCGGTTTTTCCATGCGTTGAAATTTAGAAATGGTTCGTTCCGTTACACACCTTGACAATTTGATTGCGGCATCGATTGATCATCAGTCTTTCTACTGTTAGTCTTCGCCGTTGTCGCTAATAGGAGTTGGTTGGCAGTTGAGGTTTCCAATCTGGGTGTCTTGTTTCGGTTTTGGTGATGGGTGCTGAAGATGACAGCCGCAGCCGCAGTCCCAGCAGCACCCTGAGGATGATGGAGTGAGGATGATGGTGTCGAAAGTGATAATTACCTGCAAAAGATAAGAGCGAAGAGAGAAGATTTATTGAAGCCATTTTCATAATGTCGAAGCGATTATTTGAGAGTGGTTATTTATTCGGTTTGAAATGAGTTGGTGATTTATGGAAGGTGGTACCGGTTTCGTCGGTCGGCCATGTGCGTATACGAGATGCTTGCTCGGTGGCATAACATTTTAGCGACTGCAGAATGTGTAGACAGTTCGAGGTAATTTATTGCTAATTGAACGCGGTTTGGTGAAGTGCATTAAGGAAGCGGAAATCTGGGAAGAATTTACGATAAGCTGCGCTGTTTATTTTCTTATTCAAGTGATGTTCTGGAGAGAGAAGCAAATTGGTCGCCTGGGAAATTTGTAATCCATGATTTACTGGTACGCTTTTCCCACAAATATTCTGATGGTTATTTGATAATCAGTTATTGCTTTTAAATAAATAATATCTATTTTGCATTTAAATTGCCAGCGGACCTTTACTCCATCATTGACATTTATTTTATCGCCCAGTGAATCACTTGAGAATTCCATTACGAGATCATCGGTTGATACCATTCAATCCACATTTTTTTCCCCTGTTCGGGACATAAATCCACTGCGACAAGCAATTTGATCTATTTTAGTGCATGTCGTATTACTCCATCACTATTTAGAAATTAATGAACTATCACAGACAAACAGACATAACACTCGCAAGATGTTCATCGAACAAGCATTTATCGGTCAATTTAAAAGTATCTTAGTTTGTAGTACCGCCACCTGTGGCGCGCATAGTCAATTCCCTTGCGTTTGACGTTTTCACACTACCTCCATCTGTTCAGCGTACTACCCACCACCGTGTACTCAACAGAAAGCAGTAATCTTTTAGCGACGATGGTATAAACTGTATGTATGCGCATGGTGTGGTCATATTTGACAAATGTATTAAAGTTTTGCAATTCTTTGCTTTGTGTTATTATGTTATAGTCAATTGTAAAATATTTGAAAAATGTTTAATATCAATTTCAATAAATCACTCAAAAATGTTAACATTTGTAAGAATAGCTGATTATCTCCATGGCATAAGAAGGCCTATAAAATTGTCAAGTGATTCGTTGTACTCTAAGATATTTGCTCTGTAAAATGTGATGTGCTTTTGAGTGATCACCATCGAATTAACGGAAGGAACCACATCCAGTGAAGTTTGATGTAAACTTTTGTGTTCATAAGAATTACGTGATCGGTGATGGCGAAATCGCACGCTGCGTAGTCTTCGTTAAAACAACAGTAAACGTTGCCAACATTGGATGATCAACTCTTATTTTCTTGAGAGCAGTTAGCTCTATGAAAAAAATGGAAACCAAGAACGCGGTAAACAGTATGCTAAAGCACCAGAACTAGAAATGTTTCACTCTTTTTCCACTTCTAAACGTCATGACTGATATTCCAAAGTTGTTGAATAATTTGGCAAGCCTGATGTCAAATCAGTGGAAAACACTCATCAATTCCTTGCCATTGTTCGGATTAAGTATAGTTTTTAAAAAATATTTTAATCGAAGTTATGTAAAAACTTTGTTTAAGCATAAAATGAAGAAATTTGATCTTTCTGGAAACGACATAGGAACTTAACGAACAGGAACAGTTGTTGCAAAGAAAATGTTGTTGTTGTAAAGAAAATACACGGCTACACTTCATGAGGGCTTGTTGGTGAGTGGAAAACAAGTTGCTAACGATAGCTTTTGCTTGATCACAGGCTTCTTCGATTACACCCCCTCTCGATCGATCAATCCTAGATTTTTCCGAAGAATTTGCAACTGCTCGCCATCCAAAGTCTTGGTACAGATGTCTGCCAGTTGATTTCTAGTTCCAATCGGACGGACTACAAGTTTCCCTTTGGCAACATGATCTCTTTCAAAATAATAACGGATATCGATATACACGCTTCGATTCTAGATTCTCCACCATACCGATACATCCATGGTTGTCTTCAAAAATGTTAACTGGTTCAACGTTGGCTATGCCCAAATCAGTGAGAATTCTGGTCGACCAGATCGCTTGGGCCTCTGCACAACTCAAGGTCATATATTCTGCTACACTTGAAGACATTGCTACGCTTGCCTGTTTTTTGCTTGACCAGAACACCATATTTCCGTAAACTTTGAATACAAAGCCACTTACTGACTTACGATCTTCTTCATCACCTGCCCAATCTGTATCTGCAAATTTGGTGGCTTCTGGTCTTCATGACAGAGAAGCAAATGTCCAGTCTGGAACACATCATGCAATACATCAGACTTCCAAGCATCGGGCTTCGAGTTGGATTGCATTTCTCCATTCCGAACTTCTGCAAAAGTTTCTCATTAGTAGCCTTTTGGGACAACAGCATTCTACCGCAATCGTGATCGAAATCAATTTTCATACCAAGGAAATAATAGACTGCACCACAATCTGTCACCTTGAACTCACTTGTCAGTTGGGTCTACAAATCTTCTATTGCTCGCAACTTGGGCCCAACAATAAGTAAGTTGTTGACATACAGCACCAAATATATGGATCTTAATCTCCTTTACCTAGTCGCCCATAGAGACAATAATAGTGCTTCGATTTCTTGATAAAATAACGCTGTTAAACTTCTCATCTCAACAACGGGGTGACTGCTTGAGGCCATAAAGGAATTTCTGCTGCGGGCACACATCACCGAGTTTCACATTGACACCTTTCAGAACTGCCATGTAAATCTATTCACGTAACTCTCCATGCAAAAAAGCTGTTTTTACATCCATTTGGTGGAAGTGGCACCGCTTCTGAATACCAACCGCCAGCACTGGTCGTATCGTCGTGAGCTTTGCTTCTGGTGCATATGTGTCTTGAAAATCCACTTCTGGTTTTTGAAGATAGCCCTTTACAACGAGCCTTGCCTTGTGCCTGATCTTATTGCCATTTTCGTCTTGCTTGGTGTAGAACACCCATTTTGACTGCAACGGTCTTACTCCGGTTGGGCATCGATCTAACTTCCAAACTCCGTTGTCGTCCATGGATTTCAGCTCATCATTCACGGCCCAGCCTAGTCCAGCAGTTGCGATCATCACGGTTCATGATCTTGTCGTAGGTACATGGTGAATCTACTGGGGAGGACGTTTTAACAGCACATGTCGCCCTTGAACCAATGAAGAAAAACAGGAAATTCAGGAAGAGAGCGCCCCAGAGTTAGCTTAAGCTGCTTCTGGTTCTTCAACTTCATGCTGTTCACCATCAGTTGGATTCTCTACCTCGTCGTACTCATCATCGATCGCTTCATCGCCATGAATCACACCTTCAGAATCAGATTTCACATCGTTCACAGCATCTTGATTATGCCCCTCTTGCGTAATCTATCACCACAGCTTCTCGACTCTTTTCATCTAGCTTCTTTCTCAACTGATTAGGCACCCAGGCAAAGGCCTAGCACCCAATGTCTGGTTTAACTTTCGTCCAACATTCGGCTGGTATTATATTCTCTGGAATGGCAGCTGTTGTACTTCTGTTGATTAGCCAGGTGGCAGTGAGAGCAGCTTCACATCACATGTTCTTAGGCATTCTTGCATCAATCAAAATGCTACGAATCTTCTCCACCAATGTGCGATTTAACCTTTGATTTGGTCATTTGAGAAATACTCTCTTCCTTGATCCACAGTTAGTTTGCTTATTTTCAGATTCCAGTAAGACGACACGAGTGCTTCGTACTCTTTGAAACATTCAAACACCTCCGACTTCTTCTTGATTGGGAACATCATGGCACAATGGCTGTAGTCGTCTACAAAGGACACGAAATACCGGAAACCATCCCAGCCTGGAGGGTCAATCGGTCTACAGACGTCAGAATGAACTCTTTCCAGGGGACTCTCACTGCTTTCCTTTTACATACGCGTCACAAAAACCGATGTTCTTCAGTTTTCCTTTGAACCAGTAGCCATTTCAAGCTTGACTTGATTGTTCATTGCTTGGTGGCTTGCGTGACCAAGCCGACGGTGCCAAATAGAACTTACCTCCGCTGCACACAGGGTGATTACTGGTGTAACAGGGTCCACAACCAGCTCCAGCTCATAAAGATTACCCTTCAGATACGCTTCTGCTATGACTTGGCCTTCATGCTTCAACATCGTTTTATATCTTCCGTTCTGTTTCGTAAACAGCAACTCAGATCAATGAGGTATATACAAGCAGTGTTGGGAAAATATCAAAAAATCAAAGCTCACCAACGCCCAACGCTTGATTTTCGTAGACAAAAATCAACAAGCAAACAACTGCGGTTGATTTTGCAAGCTGTGATATCGCAGCTGAGAATATCAAGCTAACAAAACTCACCAAATGCAAATCTCACCAAACTGTGGTGAGATTGAGTTTAATGATTTTTGCTTTACACAAGAATGCAACCGAAACTTCCATAACGGCTTACAGCAGTCCCTTCGCGTCTGCCATCGGTGAAGATTAAAATGAGATAGCAAACTATGCTTTCTCTTTCTAAGAAAATGATGTGCAATGGAATCATTTTTGTGTCGAGTCAACTCTCAGCTTGATTTTGGCACGTTGTGAATAGTCTCCCAATATCAAAGGAGCTTGTAAATTCAATATCAAGCATGATATTTTGTTCCAATATCAAGCGTGATATTGCGAGCTCATGAGAGCGGAAAAATATCAATTGATTTCTGATTTTGCCAACACTGTATACAGGTGTGGCACAAGAGGGTATTTGTTGGTATTAGTAGCAAAAAATAGGTAAACAATCGGTGATGACGAAAAACTCCTAAAAAATTAGCATGAGAAAAGTGGAGTTTGACGTCACGGAAGGCATACTTCACAAACACTATATCATATTTTGCACTACATTCATTTCTTCACCTGTATACATCTCATTGGACTCAGATAACTTCTTCACTGACAGTAATTTTCCTTCATATTCACCGACCAATGATACGCCATCCTTTGCGACATCCACTACAAACGTCTCATTCATTTTCCTTAGCGACTGTAGACACTCTTTACAATTCACTAAGTGGTTACTGCAACCCGAGTCCACATAGAACAGTAATTTCTTGGACTTCTTCACGGATGTTGATCGGATGACCATGAACGAGACCATCTTAGATTCACAAGCTGAATTCGCTTCACCCTTGGTTTTTTTTCTGCCCACAATCACGTTGCATGTGTCCGACGCTTATAAGTGAATTTATTAGGATTCATGATCATTCCTTCAACAAATGCTGCACCCTTTTTATCAATTTGACTCATTCCAACGCGGTAACGAGAGGGTCAAAAATATCCGGCTGCGTGAGGAACAGTTGCGCCGCTTCCAGCTTGGCACCCGCCGTTTTTATTTGCCACACCCGCTCATCGAATACCTGGAAATGACTCCGCATCGACGATCCTTCTCACATACAAAGCCTTGCCAACTGTCAATGCAATACTGTCTGACATGCCACAGACTTCTGGGCAAAGGTGTCCTCAAGCGCCTTCCGCATAGCCTTCGACGTTTCTTTCTCCCGGACGATATCTAGGCATTCATCTGAAATGAAACTCACTGGCATAGATTTTGCTTTCCGATCCATCTGAAGAAATTTCATCCGCTCGGGATCCACAGCAGACACATCCTTTCCCAGCGCTTCAGAGACTTCCGCAGCCTCCAGGTGTAGCTTGACTCTATTTCGACAGTTCGCAAAATTTTTCCATTTGAGCTGAGGAATTCCAGAAGTCTCCTTCATCGTGGAGCCCATAACCTGCAGAGATTCAATCTTTCTGGCACTCAGAAAAAACGACACAGGAACTCATCAACAAGCCCTCAAGAAGTGTAGGCGTGTATTCTCTATGCTTTAATAAAACTGTTCCTGTTCGTTGAGTTCCTGTGTCGTTCCAGAAAGATCAAATCTCTCCATAAAATGATTGAGTGTGCATGCGCTCCTCTTATACAAGGTGCCCAATTTCTGGTCGTCCATCCCATAATCATTCGCTCATTTGAGAAAAATGGCGCTGCAAACATATAATATGATAAATGTTCTGTCTTCATTCAGATTCCATTAGCGCCTTTAGAAACTCATTAACAAATGTTTGATAAAAAAACTGCTTACATTATAAATCTCATGAACTCAAATTCGCCAAAAAATGTAACATAAAAATGTTCAGTTTAATTTGTTTTAGAAAAAATGCGCCAAATAAAAAAAAAATGAATTACATGACATGCACACTTAAAAAAAATTCATGTAAATTTAGGTGCTCTGAGACTGACATATACGAGCGTCATTTTTGACATAAAATTGAGTCATAATAGACGCAAAACTCAGCTCAAAATTAATTAAGTGGAATTAAATGGAAGATGTGCTGTTTTAGTGCTACAATTTATTAAAAATAATGATTACGCCATTTTGAAAAAAAAAAAATAAATAAAAGATCCAACTTGTCCGATTTTTTTTCAAAATCGTAAATGATTGCCAATAACTCATCATTATACAAAGTTTCATGCAAATCGGGTCGAGCCTTAAATTTGTATTGTTTTATCCTATTTGGCCTGGAACTGGTCGGGAATCTTTTAAAAGATCTGTGAATTTCAAGGATGTTAAGAAAACTTCAGGATTGTTCCAAGAGCGTCATGAACGTCTATAACGAGAGGGAAGTATTAAAATTATTTGGAGTAAGTGCCACCAGATTCAAAACAGTCCCAAAGATTTCAGGAAAATTCACTTCAGTGAAGGTTGGTTAACAACTAAGCAGCGTCATTAAATTCAGGTAAACTTCAAACACTATTCAGGGAACTTCGGAGCAGTTCTGAAAACTTCAGGGCTGTTTTAAGAATATCAGGGAAAATTCCGGAACTTCAGGGATATTCTCAGAACTTCAGGTAAATATCAACAAATTAAGGGCAGTTTCATTCCTTTCAGGTAAATAAGCAATTCCAGGAACATGATCAGAAAAATAGTGAGAACTTCAAGAACGTTCCATTAGCTATTTGAAAGATTTGATATGTTCAGGGTGGTCCCATTAGCTACACATAAATTGTAGGAACTTTCAAGAAGTTCTTCGGAATGAAAGTAAATGCCTAGAGTTTCAACAAAATGTCATAAACAAACTGCGGGAACATAAGGAAAGCTTAGATTTTTTATACTATGGGAACTTCAGGAAAACTTCATGAACTTAAACATTTGATTTAGTAAACTACAGGAACTTTTAAGCACTTCAGGGGTATCCAGATATTTTTTTCAGAAAAGTAGAGAGAACTTGAAGGGAAAAAAATCAAACTTAGAAGTTCCATTTACTTCAGAGAAGCTAGGTCTCAGAGATCTCAACCCTTTGTCTGCAACTTTAAAATAAAGCTAAGTTCATTGTGTAAATCCTTCAAAATGGCTTTTAAATAAAATTCAAAAAAAATGTCTCAAATAAGAGGCAAGCATATCAAGAAGAATTTAGCATGCAATCATGTCATAGAAAAAAAAAATCGTTTTGATGACTAATCAAGATTGCAAAAATTGCCTGGGGTCATATTGACCCCAAGATACAGACAAAGGGTTAAGGGTAGTTCCAATGATTTCTGGGAAGTTCCGAAAACTTAAGGAAAGCATAGATCTGTAAGGGTAAGTTCTGATAGATCCAGCAAAATTCGGGAAAATTTCGAGGACTACAGAAGCTCCAGGAATTTCACAAAAGCCAAAAAAACTTCAAAGAACTTAAGAAAACATCAGTAATACTTGGGAAACATCACAAAAATCCAGAGAACTTTAGGGAAGATTATTCACGGAGATGAAAAACTACCCAAAATTAAGTACTTTTCCCTCAATTCGGGGGTTCAGCCCAATAACCCAAATTTGAGTAAATCGCATATAGTTGTTTCCATTTAACACCTGCAAAAAAAAAAAAAAAAAAATACTTACTCTTAAGAATACTACCCAAAATTAAGTTTAATTCACGTTAATTTGAGAATATGCAATTTACTCAAAAGTAACATATTGGGTCCAATCTCTTGTTCCTTTTTTGACCACAATAAAGAGTGCAAGTGAGAGGCTGAGCTCAATATTAAGTAAAAAGAACTCAAATTTTGGGTGGTATTTTTTCTCCGTGTAGGTTTTCAGGGCAGTCCCATTACTTTCAGAACTGTACCAAGAACTTCCGGAGCATTGAGAGAACTTGCGATAAGTTCCGAGAACATCAGGACAGATCAGAAAACCTATCGTCAATTCTAGTAATTTGAAAGAAATTGCTAGATTTTTGAAGAAGTTCCGAAAAAGGGAGAGTTCGAAAATTTCAGCAAAGTTCCGAAGATTTCAGGAAAACTTGGAAAACGTTTAGGATGTTACATGAACATCAGGAAAATTTATGATCATTTGAAGAAAAGATTCATGATTTTCATGCCTGTTTCGATACCTTCAAACGGGATCTCTAGCGAAGATTTGAGAACTAAAGTCTTCAGGGAATTTTATCTGAGTATCAGGAAATATAAGCAACTGCAGGGTATTACAACATATTTTATCGTGGAAGCTTCGCGAGCCTCAAAGAAGATTTTTAAACTTCAGGAAAAAAAAATACGGGAGTTTCAAGAAAAATTTCGGGAGCCTAATTATGTAAAATATTCTGAAAAATTCAGGGAAGTCTAGAGAACTTAACCCAGTTCAGAGATCGTTAGGACAGTTCCAATTATATCAGAAAATCACGATAAACATCAGGATGGTCCAGATTTTTGGGGAAGTTTGAACACTTCGGACAAATCATAGCTCAGTCATTTATTGACAAATTTCAAATCTATTGACACTATTTGAAAATAAATTCTTGAAAGATTTACTTGGTTTCAACAGATTTAAAAGCGATCACGAGGAATGATTTTCCAAAATTCGAAGTGTTAAGATGCTGGAAAGTTAGTTTCGTTAACTTAAGGAAAATTTCGGGAAAATCATTGAAAATCGATTAATAATATTAGGAAAATATCGAAAACCATCTGGAACCATACAGAAATTTCAAGGATGTCCAAAGATCTTCAGGGATATTGAAAAATGACAGGTAAGCTTCGCAAACTTCACAGAAGTTCAGAGCATTTGCAGTTGCATTAATTTCAGTGGTACATTTTGAGGTTCACAGACTTTCAAGAAATCCAGAGATTTGAAAATCTATTAAGAAACGCTCAAAAAAATATAGAGGTTTACAAAGGTTCACAGGTTTTAAGAGAAGTTGAGAGATTTTTTGGACAGTTCTTTAAAGTTCAGGGCAAAACTAAGAGCTTCAGGAGGATTACAAGAAAAAAAATCAAGTACTTTAGAGAAGATCAGAAAACATCTGGGCAGTTCCATTAACTTCAGGGACACTACAAAAAATAATAATAAAGAAGATCCATGGGCTTCTGGGAAATTGTGAAAACTTCAGGAAATTTTTACAGTTCCAGAGAAAATCGGGTACTTCAGTGAAGTTGATTACTAAACATATTCAGGGAACTTTATATAAGTCGAGAAGTTCAGGATAGTATTAATATTTTGAGGGAAGTTTCGTGAGTATCATGGTATTTTTGAAAGCTTTGAATGAATTTCAAGGCAGTTCTAACTCCAGGAAAATTGTAGGATATTTGAGGACTTCAGAACTGAGCTGTGCACTTCAGGGAAGCCCAGAAAATTTCAGGATAGTCCTGCGAAATAACAAAAGTTTCGAAATTTTTAGTGAAAAAAATAGAATATACATACTGAGAATAACGTGATTTGAGAACTGTTCTGAAAACTGATTTTGGCTCTGATTTTCTGCAAGTGACTAGTTCTCCATTTTTCCTATTGATATGCAAAAAATCAGACCGACTGGTTGACACCCCGCCGAGAAAAAGCGGTGGGTGCAACTCAGTGGGTAACGCGTTCTTCGGGGGATAGCTGTACTCAATATACTATACTCAATTATATCATTGAACTAAGCTTTGAGTTCTCATGTGATTTGCGGTGTCCCATGATGGGTTTCGGTCAAAGAATGCAATTTGACACTTTTCCATGGGCACCCGGAACATGTCCAGCATGGCCGAAATGGTCTTGGTTACTCGATATGACTTATATTGACCTTGGTTTTTGAGTTCTCATATGGTTTAAGGAGTTGCATGATAGCTTTCCCGGGATACCGGAACATGTCCGGGTATGGCCGATGTGGTCCTAAGATCTTATATGGCCACCGTTGATATTGTTGTTGCATTTTCATGTGTTTTGAAGTGTCGCATGATGTTGTTGGTACGTTTCAGGACACTTCTAAACAAAAACACAATATCTGGAAGCAGCCCAAGTAACATTTCAAGTTTTATAGAGGTTTTAAAGCATGCTACAAGGCTTAGTCATGGCCTACAGAGCCCTCATAAAACCAAAATTGTTACTTGGGAGCTCCGTCGAAGCGAGTTAGTCTTTAAGCACTTTAGCCCAACACCCGTAGGACTGCCAACTGGAAAATTGGGATCGATGCTAGTAAGATTATATTTACAGCATACTGGACACGACACGGCACACTGGTTCGGTTAGACGCTACAGTGCTGACAGTTGTGCTATTCTACTCCCAGAGTAAAGAAGAGTGACACCTTCTGAAATTGCGAATGGGCTAAAGGAGCAGCTGCCTCCGTCCCGGTAAAACCTTGGTAAAACCTTGGCCGGTCTCCGGATACGTTTGAAACTCGTCTCCATAGTGGGTAGTAGGCTCAGATGTAACATTGCTGACTTACGTTGATCTCGCTCTGAACACGGTTCCAATGAAGGACCGTGCCAACCCACGGACGGCCCCACTGCTTACAGAGATAACCATGGGGTCACTATAGGCGACTACTTAAAACGTGGCGAGCTAGTGACCCGGAGGGGGATTCTGTTGGGCAATAATATTATCAAAAATATAAAAGATGGAAAAGCAATAAATTAATATGAACATCGATGGCAAAATTCAAGATAACAAAAACGGAGTAACGATCGCGTTGGCAAGAAGTGGAAAACTGCAGAGATCAGGGCATAAGTGTCGGATATTCAAGCTGGCATGTTGACTGCCGAACGGGCAAGCATTGGGGCAGAGAGCTGAAAAAGCCGAGAAGGAGAAGACAGCAAAGTTAAATGAGGCGAAGGAGATGGCGAAAAGTCCTCCAAAACCACCTGCGGGTAAATGAGATCGCGAAACGCCAGGTGAAGAAGAAGTGTTCAACAAACAAAAGGAGGGCAAGGACAAAGGGAAGAGAAAACGAGGGAAGGCGAACCGTTCAGAATAAGAACGAGAAGATGACATAAAAATGGAAGAAAGAAGAGAAGGAGCATAAGACAAGAAATGCAATAAGACCACCCAAAAAGCGCATGGATTTCGTAGAATGGTAGAAAACATTTTCAAAGATGGAGTTGATAAAACCGGCTCTATATGTCTGTATATACCCTTCTTTGTAAGAAAAGTAACACATAATTTTTATTATTTCAACATGCACTTTATTACATAAATTAATATCATTGATGGACCTATTAGGGGCTGTGCATAAACCACGTGGTCAGGTTTTGGGTGGTTTTAATGGACAATCATCTATTTGCCAAAACCGTCCTCTTACCTCTAAACTTTCCACAAGGTATATGGATAGCCCCTTAGTTTATTTTTCAACTATACTATCAATAATGGGAAACTTCTCCATCTTATTCGCATTTGAATGTTATGCAGCATGCAGGATAATCCTTGCTAAGATCCTGGTCAATCTCTTTACAGTTTGGTCCGAGTGAATATAAGCCACAGCTAACAAGATACAATATTGATCAATTTCGTGGGATTTTACTTTTTCAAATATAACGGTTACCTTGAATATGTCAGTGTGAAATCCTCGGAGCATGAAATCCTGACACATGATCCAGGAATCGTTTTCATTTCTTCAGGACTGAGCGCCAAATTCGAGGAGGGATCGTAGCACTTGCCCGGATGGTCTGAAATTATATCAATAATCGTACTATTTATTGCCATTACATAAAAAAAAACGATAACTTGAATAACTAACCTGGATGAGTTGCATTCAGCATCAATGTTTGCGCCCCAAATGCAACTGCGGACAAACAGCCTAGAGCGAGAATTGCTGAGAGTATCTGCATCGTGCATAAATTAACAATTCTGACAATAACACGTTGTGACTTAAAAGAAGTATCAGCTAGAACTGTGATCGCCTGGGCATTGATAGCCGGGTTTTAACGATTTTGTAGCAGGGGCGATGTAGCAAATATACGTCAGTATGTAAATACCGCAAACAGGTTTCAAGAGGTTCTTGATGTATACCGTGAGCGTCTGTTGAACTATCCTCTCGAGATCGTAGGTCTGAACTATTTCAATGTAAACATTTAGAGGTTTTCAAAATGACTACAGCATTTAAACATTGTCGAATAATGACCTACAGCAAGCGTGTTTGCGTGCTTACTTTCATAAAGTAATTAATCGCCCAATAAAATTATATCACATTTGTGTTGGTCACTAAAATCTGCTGCTCAAATGAGCGATATTGTACGGTTTTGGGAAATAACAGAGATTCTCATTATAAAGAAGTTGAGTTGAGGGAATGACCGGAATGATAAAAAGTTGTTCTTCAAGTGCTGCTCAGTCACTCAGCCATCAGAAACAGTTCACTTAAAGACCTTGCTTTTTTTTTCCTTTGGTTTGTTTTTTTCCGTCGATCTTGTTTTCCGTGCTGAGCATCAATGCTACCGACGTGCCAGGAAGGCAGCTCCCACACCTGGACCCTACCTATCGACCCATCAACTCATGAACCGGGGACCAACGGCTTTACTTCCCATCCGAAGGAAGGCGTGATCAGGGATTGAACCCAGGCCTGCTGGGGTGATAGGTAATCACGCTTACCACTACACCACCGGCGCCGTTGAAAACCTTACTTAAATGACGTAACCAATTTTAGTTCTCCCCTTGTAGTATATTTTCCCACGCCTAATACCTGGCTGGTCACAACATCTGTAGATGCTCTTCTCCTCTCTTAAATGCATCCTCATTTATGTACGATTTCTTGAAAATTGCACAATTTGCACAATCAAGAATCTTGTTCAGGGATCCAGTTAGGGTTGTTAGTACTGGACCCTTTTATGTGGGTACCAGTATTTCAGTACTGTTAATACCGGTAAATTACCCACACCCAAGGATTTAAGGGAAATGGTGTCAATTGGCATAGTATGGATTTTATTTTTTAGGAAAATCATTATTTATTCAATCTCGTAGGGTAAATGTCGGTTTCGGCACCCATTGACTGTTTTCGGCAGTCATCATTTAAACATTAATTTCACAGTATTTTGCTTTCAAAATACTTTCCTGAATGTATTCACACGATTCCAGTCGGTCAACTTCAATCTGATTACATTTTTACGACTGAGTAATGTTATGCCAAATTTCTCGTTAAATTTATTTATTTATTTAATAATGCATCTGACAAAGAGGTCTTAATGAGTAAACTATTCGATATCTTAAATAAGGTTCAGTCTTCTTACTCTATTCACAAATTGAGGTGTGTGCATACCAAAATCAAACGCGGACTCGACGGATACAAACATACGAACCATTGCATAAATAGGCTGGTTGTAGCCATAGAGAGAACGATGAAAGCTCCGTTGCATCAGGGATTGCTGACGTAACATCCTACACAGCAAAAACTAAATTTTAATATTACATCCAATCCAATGTCGAAAATCACATGTAATTTGTATAGCCACAACAATAAATAAATGCAGTAAAAGTAGCGTAATGTCAGTTCATGCATTGTATTAATGATAATTTTATCATTTTTTGGCAAGTAATATTACACCATATTTTCGACACGATTGAAGTGCATCCACTTTGATTTGATATTGAAATTAATTTTTTGCTGTGCACCTGAAGCACGGAAATCAAGCAGTGACAGAAGATGAGAGCAATCGACGTCACCGTTGAGTAATTTAGCTATAAACATAGCCTGTTGTAGCTTACGTCTCCGATCAAGCATTTCGTGGTCAAGCAGAGGCATCTATCAGAATACGCTGGAGGGTTCAACGGGTCACGCCACGGTAGGTTCCTGAACGCATGCCGTATACTTCTTTTGACATAGGACTACATCTGTGATTTCTTTATGGGGGTACACTTTGTGAAAATCTAAAATGAAACATGTAACGAAATTATGAAAGATTTTGAATGTTAATAACTCAGCTGCCCCTGGAACAATTTCAATAATTTTATCACCAATCGATCAACAATATTTCTATGCATCAACAGCAATGCCTTCGACTGTTTATTTTCAACAAGAATATATTGAAAAAGTGGTAAATGTCAAGCATTTTCCAAAAGCGTCAAAATAACTTACAAAATAATTAGTTACGTAGATATACTATATATACACAGTCATCAGAGCTTCCCCAATACTGTTGTCATGAGAGAATCGTTAGTAGACGAAACAAGTCAAAGTGGCATTCGCCTCCTATCTTCGGGCGTGTGCGAATAGGGAGGATGCAATTACGTAACATTTTGCACACTCATCGCCATATTCAGAACTACACGCCCCCCAACGACCACACAAAATGCTCTCCAGAGTTGTAATCTTGTAACAAAACTTGAAAGCAGGGGTGCAAGTGATTTTGATCGATTCTCTTCATCGACTTTCTGTTTCGTTAATAACTCGAAGAGCATAGCAGATATAGTGCGAAATAGGTTAGTGAAGCCATGGTCATCAAACGAGGAAATCGATGAAGAGAATTGACTTTCATCCCTCTGCTTCTAAGTCCCTTAATTCAGTCGTCGTCATAGCAATGAAAACTAGCATCGCACCGCTTTTGGTTCTTGGGTTACACTTGCTGGTTGCAATTCTGCTGTTCGACATTTTCGAAGGACCACCAAAAAACATGAAATCACACTATTTTCTACACACATAGAAATACCTAATCTTACACGTGACAGAATCCATCTTTGACATAAAGGATGAGACGTAAACAAACATGTCATGAACAATTCAGTGTTCTGAGACTGAAAACTTCAAAAGAACGTTTGATTGAGCTGAATTTTGCGTGTATTATGACCCAATTTTATGTCAAAATTGACGCTCGTATATGTCAGTCTCAGAGCACCTAAATTTCCATCAATGTGTCTAAGTGTGTAGGGATGTCTAAAAGATCAATTATTCGATTAACGGTTAATCGTAAAGATTTTTCCAGCTATTCGATTAAATATTTATCGAATTTTCAATTATTCGAGCGAGTAAACGGCATCCCTTCTTATTTTCACTCGTTTGATTTGGCGCAGTAGAGAAACTAAATAGAAATACTAATTTATCTAAACAGGACTAG
Organism: Ochlerotatus camptorhynchus; assembly: GCF_037179485.1. NCBI lineage: Eukaryota > Metazoa > Arthropoda > Insecta > Diptera > Culicidae > Ochlerotatus > Ochlerotatus camptorhynchus. The sequence goes on from NW_027040902.1 coordinate 1,414,087, forward strand.
AGAAGAACCATGACGTGAAACAGGATCAAAAATTCGCCGAAAAAAGTGTTAAGCGTCTTTCTGCCAAAGGTTAAGATTTACCAACTTGTTTAAAGAAGAAGTTTAACAAGAAAAACTAAAAAAGGGAGGAGCTTTAGCTGGCTGGACACTGATATTCTGCGGCCTTCCAACCTGTCGCAGACACCAGTTCAACCCATGTCCAGCAGCAGACGGGCCGAGACTCTGAGTGCCCAATCATTGAACCGAAGTATATGGGATTGTTCGGTCCGATTTGCTGATCCAGCTGCCTACACGTCATCATCATCTTCATAAGACTTTAAGCCTGTACTTCCATCGGCCCTTTTCAGGGCCACCAAGATTTTCCAAAAGAGTTAAATTTCTGAACATGTCCCAACTAAAATTCATATCAAAAGTTTCTTTCCAGGGCAATCTTAGTCATACTAAAGAGCATAAACAGAGAGTAAACCACTCAAATTCCTATCTTTCACAAAACACAAAATCCTGCTGCAGTTAACGAATAACATTTATTATATAAGACCACGTAGTCCTACTTCACCATTGCGCACAACCTCATATGGCTGTCCCTTGTAGTTTTTTGCACATGCTCGATTCTTAGATTCCATGTTACGTCGTTTGGAGCCCATACAACTGAAGCATTTTCTGGGATTGGCCTTACGAGCAGTGATGGAAAAGTTCGCAAAAAATCACTATGACTCGCGAACTTTTCCCTTGGAGAACTTCGTGAAATATCGCGAACTTTTCCAACACTGCTTACGAGTGAACAATTCAATGCTTTTAGACAGTGTGGATCCGTGATATCCTTGGCAACCTTAGAGATGAAGCCAAGTTGACGATTAGCCTTGGAAATAATCGACGCATAATGGGAATGAAAGGAAAGCTTCGAGTCCAATACGACACCAAGATCCGTAGCTTAATCCACTCTGCTAAGAACAGTGCCATCGATGTGGTATTCCTCTGGTCACGTCTTCCTTCGGAAGGGAAGCAAAACCGTTGGTCCCAGCCCATGTGTGTTTGAATGGGTGCTATATTCTACGTAGGTGTGGAAGCTGCCTTCCTGCACATTCTATTTCCGTCAATGGATGGCAATTGTTGTCCGTAGGTGATTGACACTAGATTGCGGAACAGAGACCGACGTTAAATAAAAGGAAAGAAGAGATGTGGTATTCATAAATTATCGGGTCTTTGGACCGATAGAACGTCATCACATGACATTTTGCGACGCTGATGACAAGCTTGTTCGAGCGGCACCAGTGAACGACCATGTTAAGCAACCTTTGGAGGAGATCATCAGCATATACGAGTTTCGCTTCTAGCCAAGGGTAGATGTAGCGTCATTGAAAAATAACACAAACAGTAACGGTCCCCAAATTACTTCCTTGCGGGACACCGGACGTGCTAGCAAATGGCGATGAAACATAAGATCCGAGTTTAACGAACAGCGTTCTGCCAGTCAAGTACGATGACAACCACGACACCAATCGATTTGAGACTCCTAATTGCGATAGCTTGCAGAGTAACACTTTGTGATCAATTTTGTCAAAAGCCGCCTTTAGGTCCGTATAGATTTTTTTTCCCTCTGTTCGGGACCTAACACTACTGCGACCAGTAAATTGATCTATTGTATTGTATTGTATTTATATCCCGTGTCCTTAATTTAGTGCATGTCGTATTACTCCATCACTTTTGAGAAATGATGAAGTATTCGATTTTTTACAGTTGCCACTCTTGCATTTATCGCAAGGATCCGACTCTAATTGAAAGGTCCCGCTATGTATACCCTTCGGTGTGTTGAAACACCCTCCAAAGGCGCGCCCCTTTGTCAGTCAAAATTGAATTCCTTAGCAACAAAATTAAGGTATGACACCGATAATGACCATGCATCAGAACCCTAGTCTTAACCACTTCAAACTAGGGAACAACGAATAGAAGATTAGGAATCACATAGATGTAGACAACTAACTATTTTTTTTTCCTTGTTTCAAGATCATCCTCGGTAGACAAAGCCGAGTATTGTCACTATCAACAATGCAAAAAAAGTAACAAGGACTAAGATGTGTTCCTTGGATTACTGAAAAATCCTGTTCCCCTAGTTTGAAGTAGTCAGGACTAGGAATCGGTGGAAGATCTTACATCCCGTAATGTACCACGAAAAGGTGATCTACCCACGTTACGGGACAAATAGATTACGTCAACCTGCAGTTTATGTACCATAGCTGAAAAACAGGTTGTAGTTAGATCCAGCAAGTTAGTAGCATCAGACCTACCGGGAATAAATCCATGTTGATCTGACGAAATGTGTTTTTTGTAGCGCGTAGAATTTGTTCGCTGACGATAATTTCGAAAAGCTTCGATGCGGCGGAAAGGCTGATTATCTTACGATAGTTTTTAACATCTCGTTGGTCACCACTTTTGTGCACAGGAAACATGTAGGATAGTTTCCAGCTCATGGGAAATTCACCTCGCTCAAACGAACGGTTGAAATTGACGGTTAGCATGCTGAGCATGCGCAGCGACGGAAAACAGCAGCAGAGATACCATCTGGGCCTGGAGCAAATAAATTCTTCAACTTTTTTGAAGCACCGATGATATTGCAGAATGAATCATTAAACAATGACGATGTTCCTTAATAAGTAAAAAAAAATCTCCCTCAAATAGATTGGGTTGCTCCTTAAATAATTGATCAAAATACGTTAAAAATCTTAAAATGCTCAGTAAATATTTAAAGTACGCTCCCTAAAATAAAGAAAACTGTACATTAAGTATTTGAAAATGCTCCTTAGTATGCACCGCTTTGCACCATTTTGAAGTGTAATTGTACCATATATCATCGGAAAAGCTGCTGTAGAAAGGTTAATAAGTACCATGAAATCAGCTGAAATGTTCAGTAAAAATGCACAAATGCACACAATGATTTACTGAACAGCGATGGATCATCAGCAGAATATACTACAGAAGAGCTACACACGGGCACGAACCAAATCATATGATGATAAAGTCTTAATTTTAACAGATTCGTAGAAAACTTCCCTATCTATTGGCGTATTAAGAATAAAAATCCATCATATCTGGATCAAAACCAAACCACTTTCATGCCGCAACCGACTTGGGTTTTTTGAAATTGGGATCTGACATACAATTGATGACCTTGACAAATGTCCTGAAAATACTCCTTAACAAATTTATGGTGGTCCTGAAATGAACCGTTTTGTCGTGATGGTTGAGTAATGCGGAGCTATTAGGCTGTTCAACACGGATGAGGCGAGCTGTATGTTGTTTGGAACGAGAGCGACGCGCTTGACATAGATGGCCCACAGCAGCTCACGACGAGCAACTGAATCCGATCAGTAGTGGTCCGGCTACTTCCTCCTTCTTTGGTGAATGGACGCTCATGTGGGCTGCAGCCAAGCATGGGAAAAATCGTTTCATTTTGCATTTACTACTCACTCACATGCATACAACATCAGAAACGAACAGCAGCTTGTGCGAGCCGCCCTGATTTCCTCCGTATTCGCTTTGTTTCTATTTTCTTCGATGAACGCAGAATTGAGCAAAACAGAGAGCTGAACGAAACATGAATGATTCTGTGTGTAGTTGTGTGGATCATTCCTCTCTTATTATTTTTTCTATGCTGAACCTTTTAGGATTGCATTCTGCTGAGTGAGCTGAATGGGAATTTTGCAGATAGAATCACTTTTTTATTTTCTAGTTTTAAACATATTTAAATTGCTATTAATATTGAGAAAAAGGTTATACTGTACCGGCGAACTTATTCCACTTTAAACGCATTTGTTGTGAATTTGTCACTTCTTTACCGCATCCTCGAAGTTTTCGCTTGACAATTGCCCAATATTTTTTGATCGGTCTGAACTCAGGGCAATTCGGAGGATTAATCTCTTTGGCGACGAAATTAACATTGTTTGCATCATACCATTCTAGTACCTCTTTAGATAAGTGGCAGCTGGCTAGATCCGGCCAAAACATACCGTTGGTCTTGTGTTCTTTAATGTAAACCTTCGACGTCATTGTGTGAGATGTGATGAAAACCTTGGTTTTAAGGCCACAACTGCAGATTCCTTGCCAAATCATTAGTTTCCGAGCAAATTTATCAGCAAAAACAAATTTATACCTGGAAGGGACAGCCCCACGACCAGTTGTTAGGTAAAATTTTCGTCCGGGGAATTGTTTATAATCCATTTTGACATATGTTATCCATTAAAATACAGCCATCAAATTTCGTCATAACTCATTCGTATAGTAACCGTGCTCACTTTTTGGCCACTAAGTTTTGTTTCAGGGAGCGATTTGCATGTTTACTGGCACAAAAAGACTTATATCCTTCTCTTGAAAGGATGCTACGCGCGGTGGAAAAGTTGGAATCGCATTTCTTTGCAAAATCACGTATGGAGACACCTGGGTTGTTTTTCACGTACTTCAACACCTTTCTCCTCAGCTCTTTGTCCCTAGTGCCACTTTTATGATAGATGCGCTGTGCTCTATCCACACTCAGAGTATCCTCGTTTGATTACAAGACTCACCGTGGACTTTGGGAATTTTAACACTTTTGCTATTTTTGAGGCAGACCACGAAGGGTTCTCTAGATGCTTGTTCACAATTTAATTTTCTTTTCTCAAGTTCCATGATCCGTAATTTCGGGATGCGTCGATCAATCGAGAAATTTTTTCACCAATTTCTTCGTCAATGACACATCAACAAATGCCTGTCAAACCGCGCGTCCAGATTTACTTTGAATTGAGCTTTACCACACATGGTGATCGAACAAGCATCTCACCGAACGGTGCCGAATGGAATTCGATTTTGAAATCTGTGATAGGGAAAGCGCTTTGTGCAGGCAATCGGTGATAATTTTGATCACCATTGCAACAGTTGGACGTTTGTGTAATTTTAAAAAGTGACCCATTGATAAAGTGTTCATTTTGACAGATTCGTAGATAAGTTTCCAATCGATTGGCTTGTTTAGAATTAAAATCCATCTGCTATTGAGAAAGTTATAATTGGTCAAAACCTGACCACTTTTCGTAACGCGGTCAAGTTTGGTTTATTGAAATTGCATCCCCATCATGTTGCTGAAATACGTAATCCTACGTCAAAAAACATCACCACCAGACTGGTAGTACAATTGAATAGACTCCGTATTTTCATTCCACCAAGTCTCCGTGAAGGCGTAAAGCTTGCGTAATTTAATATCTGAACGCAAAAAAAAAACTGAAATCTTGACTACTCAAAATGAAGGTCACTGATTGCACTTTAAAGAAAAAATAGCGAAAAAAATTATTCCGATTTGGTTTTGATGAAATCTCGAACTTTTCTTCGAATACCACTCATCATATTTTGGACACTCTGTTGGCTAACCTGAGCGGCCGTTTTGTTCCAACATCTCTTCATCTCTGTCGCATACCAAGTCACCTTTCCTCTCTTCATAAACTTCCGTTTCACAACTGGCAATATTTCTCAATTGGGCGGAATTGAAGGCAGTTAGGTGGATTGATGTCCTTTTCGAAGAAATTTACCCCGTTGTCTCGATACCGCTGTAGAACTTCTCCGCTGTAGCGCCAGCTTGCCAAAACAAACAGTGCTGTAAACTCTCAAAATCAATTGAACATTTTTGATGAAAATGAGAAAAGCAGCTATCCGCTATCAAAGGGGACCTCCTTCTAATTTATTCAGTTTATTATTCTTCTTGTGAGTTTATTGTAGTAATGGATTGGTCTTCCCCTTTTTCCTTTTCTATGCGTGCATACCTCTCGCAGAACGCACAACAGAGACAACGACATTCTATTGGTGGCTCTTTTAGTGAATGAACTACCAATAGTGAAAAAACAGTAAAAAGCAGCAGCAGAACGACGGTATATAAGAAACGAACAGCGGAAGCAACAGTCTGCCATCCTCAACAGATGCTTGGAGCTGCACTACTTTCCAAGCATCTGGAAGGTGGCAAAAATCATCCCGATCCGCAAACCTGGGAAAGACCCTTCACTACCGTCAAGCTACAGACCGATTAAAGGGTGATACGGTCAAAATTTGGTCAAGGGAAAACGCGTGTAAATCGGTGAAATCGTTTATTTAAAAAATCAAATTAAATTTCTTTTTCAAGTTCAATTAGTATAAAATTCAGGAAAAATATTCAGTTAGGCTTCCGCTTTTCCAAATCCGAATTGCCGGGCCTTACGCTTGACCCCTGCCATCAGATTTTGTACAGCCACCTTGTCCACCTTCTTCGCCGCAGAAAGCCAGTTTGCCTTGAACTGCTGCTCGCCCTTAGCAGTTTTTTGGTCTTCTTTAGGTTCCGCTTGACAATAGCCCAGTATTTCTCAATTGGGCGGAGCTCTGGCGTGTTGGGAGGGTTCTTGTCCATGGGAACCACCTGCACGTTGTTGGCGGCGTACCACTCCATGGCCTTTTTACCGTAATGGCAAGATGCCAAATCCGGTCAAAACAGTACGGAAATATGAAAATGCTGCTTTTCAAGCCACAGGTACAGATGGCTTGCCAAACCAGATATTTCTTTGCGAACTTTGACAGTTTCATGTGCTTGAAAACATCTGCTACCTTTCCCCTTCCTTTTGCCGTATAAAACTCCTGTCCCGGAAGCTGCTTGTAGTCGGCTTTGACGTAGGTTTCGTCGTCTATTACCACGCAGTTAAACTTCGTCAGCATCGTCGTGTACAGCCTCCGGGATCGCGCTTTGGCCGTCGTATTTTGTTTATCATCGCGATTTGGAGTCACTACCTTCTTGTAAGTCGATAGTCCGGCTCGTTTTTTGGCTCGATGCACGGTTGTAGACAATACACCCGGCTTATTTGCGGCATCTCGGAGAGAGAGGTTAGGGTTTCGCTTGAAACTACCGGCAACTCTCTTTGTCGTCTCAGCGGCTTCCGGTTTTCGATTTCCCCCCGATCCAGACTTCCTGGCTGTCGGCAAACGTTCCCCAAACACTTTAATTACATTTGTAACGGTTGATTTGGCAACTTTTAGCGATTTTGCCAACTTTGCGTGCGAGTAGCTCGGATTTTCGCGATGCGCGAGCAAAATTTTGATACGCTGCTCTTCTTGCTTGGACGGCATTTTGACAACTGAAGAGTGAATTCCAAAATCAAAATAGGAGCAACATTCTATACACACACACCTTCAAAATGAGGGGTGTTCAGGTTTTTTAAATGCAAAATTGAAAGAAATACGTCAAGTTGATATTGACCAAATTTTGACCGTATCACCCTTTAGCCTGCTCTCAGCGCTGAGCAAGCTGTTCGAAAAATTAATCCTCAGCCGACTGAACAAGTTTGTGGAGGAACATGACATTCTTCTTCCAGAACAGTTCGGGTTCCGTAAGGGGCATTCCACCAATCATCAGCTAGTGCGGGTGATGAATAACATCCGAAGTAACAAAGCTGTATCCAAGTCCACAGCCATGGCCTTGTTAGACGTCGAAAAGGCGTTGGACAATGTCTGGCACGACGGACTTATATACAAGCTTTGTAACTCCAACTTTCCACCATACCTTGTGCAAATCACCCGTAACTACCTCCAGCAAAGGTCGTTCAGGGTGTCGTTGAATAGTTCCCTTTCGCAACAATTTCCGATCCCAGCAGGTGTTCCGCAAGGTATTCTGCTGGGATCACTGCTTTACAGCATCTACACGTCGGACATCCTTCCTCTAGGATACGGTTGCGTGTTCTTCCTGTTCGCAGATGACACCGCGAAAGCCGTCAAGGGTAGGATGCCTCGTGAAATTACGAACAAGCTCCAACGATGCCTTGACACCTTTACTGATTATGCCACCACGTGGAAAATCAAAATCCACGCCTCGAAAACTCAAGCGATCATGTTCCTTCACAGGCAATCGCCAAAACTTAAACCGTCTCCCTCCTGTACCGTAATAATGGATGGTACAAAGGTCGAGTGGTCCGCTGATGTTACTTATCTCGGGATGTTGTTCGATGAGAAGCTCCTGTTCCGCTCGCACATAGAGAAAACCCTAGTTAAGTGCTCCGCCTTAGTTAGGTGTTTGTATCCGCTCATTTGCCGCAGATCCCGCCTCTCAAGACAAAACAAACTGGCTGTCTACAAACAGATCATAGCCCCCGCGATCTTCTATGCCGCCCCGGTGTGGGAATCGGGCGCTCAGACCCACAGGAACAAAATCCAGGTTGCACAGAATAGAGTGTTGAGGATGATCCTAGATCGTCCATTCGACACAAGAATAGCAGACCTCCATCAAGAGGCAGAAATTCCCAAAGTAGATTCCAAAATTGAGGATATGACAACCAAATTTATCCAAAACTGCAATCTTTCTGAACATGCTTTAATAAGCAATTTGTACATAGTAGGTTAAGTGTATATAGTAGAGTAGGTTAGTTTTAAGCTGTAAATAGTAGTACATATTAAGTAGTTTCTCTTCAAATTCTAAAAACAAAACGAACCAATCCCACCAAGGTGGTCGACCGTGTACTAAGTCTAGGACGTATTCTGTAAAACAAATTTTGAATTTTGCCCATACCTAAAGATGAAGAAAGCAATTAAATCACTTAGAAAAATGTATATGGTAATCATCCAAGTTGAACTGAAATAAAGATCATTTAAAATAAGTAAAAACAGTCATTCGATTGACAGATTTTGCAGCGAGCAGACCACCTACGGAAAAGCAGTTTACCAACTACCAGCGAAGCGAGCCGAGAAGAGTTAGCACCGGCGTGGCGGACCAAGCCGTATCGCCACCATGTTGGGTTACAACAATTGGGTTGAAATTGACCTTAAATTTTCCTTACACTGATCCGACATCGGGTCGAACTGTCTCTTCGGAACCATTTTGCTGGGTTTCTTCCATACTCCACTGTCATATATCAAATGATAGTGAGTGACTCAATTGACAGTGACTAAGAGCTTCGAATGAGAAAGAAGCTCTTCTTCAAATTATGGTCTTATGAGAATTCGTTTTCACAGAATTGATTGAATGGTTGTATTGGTTAATCTTCAATCGACTGATATGAAAAATAACAGCACTGAGCAGCACTTTGCAGCTTACAAATACGTTGTTTTTCAGGCACTCTTGCTTGTACATTTTCAAATTCATAGTCTTATTTGTCACAAAAACCTGGGTTTGTTGTATGCACCTATAAATACGTTGCCAGATCATAAGCTTTCTTTCAAATTTATCAGCAAAAACGAACTTGAACTTGCTATGGAACCTCGACCAGTGGCTGTATAGAACTTATGTCCGGTGAGCTGCCCGTAATCCATCTTCACGTACGTTTCGTCGTCCATGAGGATGCATACTTCGTACTTTGTAGTTGTAGAGTAATGCGGGGCAAAAGTACGCACTTAACTTTTTTAGTAAGTTAACTATTGAACGAAAGGCAAATACCATGCGACCAAGTTACCACGTATTGCCTTAATGTCTTACCTTTCAAACGTAGTACTGGAAATTACCAAAATATTTGTGTAATATGAGAACTGAAACAGTTTTTAAAAATAGTCAAATGCGTACGCATTGTACGGGGCAAAAGTACGCATTGAACAAATAATGTATTTGTCGCAAATAATGGTTGTAACAAATAGTTTCTTGAGTACTGTACCTCCCCTCTGGTCAACCAGGATTAGAGAGCATCCAAAAACTACGTTTTATTTTTAGGGGCAGAAGCGTGAGGGAGGGAGGGTGATGAGAGTTGTAGTTTGTTGGTTTCCATAAAGGTTCATATTAAACATATTAAGGTTCCATGCAAAACGGTTAAAATAATCTTTGAAATTCGACCACGTTTTCTCTGGATGGTTCCCGGGAAGTCGATCTTTAAGGGGTCATACATAAAGTACGTGATGCACTTAGGGGGGTCCAGAGCATCTGGGAAGTGCATTTCTGCCGACTGGTTTTGCGCTTGTAGTTCCTGTACGAAAACATAACCATTTCAATGCGACATCCTGTGCGTACTTTTGCCCCGCGCCTGCTGCGTACTTTTGCCCCACATGCAGTTTTATCAATGATTCGATTTATTACAAAACTTATGAAACTGGTTGAACGGAATGACCGCACCTCTCAAACAATCATACAGTAAAGATATTTTTAGCATTTTTATATCCATTTTTTTCTAAACTTTAAATGGTCAAAACATAATCCCCAAAATGTTGAAAATTAGATCAAAACTGCACAAAACACAAATTACCTCATAACTTCACGCCACTACGTTCAAATCACTTATGTTTACTCCTGTGATCAGCTGGTCGAATGATGTGTCGAACCCATACAGTGTGGCCAGGTTTTCATGTTCGAACATTTCAAAAAGGCCTATGCGTACTTTTGCCCCGTGCGTACTTTTGCCCCGTGCGTACTTTTGCCCCGAATTACTCTACTTGTATAACTTCCGAGCACGTCTTTTGGTCACTAGATTCTACTTCAGTGTCCTGTTTGGTTGCTTACTGGCCCGAAAAGATTGAAATCCTTCTCGCTGACGAATCCTTCTGACGGTGCTTTGGCTGGCATTGAATTTCTTGACGATATCATAATTCGACAGCGGTTAGGGTTTGCCGTTACCGTTCTCAATACCATCAAATTCAGCTTCCGACCCCTAGCTCCACTTCGACGCTTGCTATGATCCTGCCGATCGATAGTATGCCACTCACGGAAACGTTTGAGGATGCTGCGCACGGTCGTGATTTTTTAACCTAACCACGTCGGAATTTCCAAGTGGGTGTCAGAAAATTAATTTTCGGTTCTCGTTTTCCATCAGTATAGCTACTTTTAAACAAAATGAATTATGACGAACTTTTCAGCACTGAAAGGGGAAAGATTTCAAAACAAATTGTTGTCAAAATATTTCAGATCCGACTGCTAGGATCACTGCAGAAAAATAACAGTGCGTTCAGATATTAAATGTCTCAAAGGCTATTAACCTCTCCGACGTTCTGATATTGCCAGTTCACAGCAATCTTAGCATTCATTGAATTTTCAGAAAGAAGAAGAAGGAACAACCGCAGCTGTCATTCATTCCAAACACTTCACAAAAACGTATTATTAAATGAATTGTAGACTTCGAATTTCTATAAAATTAGTCAACCAAATAAATTCTTGTGAGATACGTTCTGGCACAAGTTCTGGCATATTTGACATAACTTATCGCAACCGAATCAATTATGTCTGATTTTTAAACCTCATGTCCTGCCCTAATATGTGAGGTTCTGCGGACATCTAAGACCTCTGTTTGTCCCGAATATCAAGCATTTTACCACACACTTAAAAATAACTATTTTTACACAAGACGTAATCCATCTTTGACGTAAATTATGGAACGTAAACAAACATGTCATGTAAAATTAAGTGTTCGCAAACCGAAACATAAGCAACTCGACGAAAAGAACGATTGATTGAATTTATTTTCTCGTTTCTTTCAACTGATTCTTATGTCATTTGGGCCGCTTGCATGTGTCGGTCTCAGGGCACAGAAATTTACATGACTTTTTGGTAGTGTGCATGAATGAATTTTTGAAAGTTTTGACGTAACAAACATCGTTTGTTAATGGCACGATTAAAGACAAAATGAACTAACCCGCTAGAATTGGTTGACGGCTTTAACCATGATGAATATAGTTGGATCGCTATATAAATTAATCCGGTTTACCTAACTGGAATGGATTGCAGGCTGGAATGCAGGATGAACTTCCGGTGTATTTGTAGGCATGATTGGTGGGTTGAACGACCAGCGGCTGTATTGTCAGCTCGATTATAGACTGCATTACTTTGTATTTAAAATGTTTCACTCTTTATTTTCTTCAATCTTAATGTGGCCAATCGGGGAGGGCGCAACTGCAATGCTATAAATCCGCACAAACTTAATTTTTCTTCCATTTTGGCCCAGAACTATCCTTTGTTCTATTATTGTTTTGTTATGCTTTTCACGTTGTCATGAGGACATGGCCTTCTGCGAATAGTTTTGGTTCAGTGCTTCAATGTTTCATTGACATTAACTGTCAGTGACGATTGCCAATTTCGGTTGTCAAATCTGATGCCAAATACAATTTTTTCTCTTAATTTCCAATAATACAGCAGCAGGTATACATTAGGGTGCTTCATTCTGAAAAAAGTGATGAATTTCTGATGGGCCACCCTCCAGTTCGATTCATAGCCCCAAAATATGAACCTGTGCAAAAATTGGTAAAGATTGATGAAGGTTTAGAGGTCGCGCCAATGATTTGAAATTTGTATGGGAATTACTATGGAAGAATTTAAAAAATCGCTTATATCGCTATAACTTTGCTTCTACTTGTCCAAATGTCGAAAAAATTTAGTATGTTATTGCTATGGCAATAAACAAAAAGCCTACAGTTGCTACGCTCAGTTTTGCAGCGTATCAAGAATTATAAAAATGTGAAAAAATGGCAAAATAGGGTAAATTGACAGATGAATATGTACAAGGCAACAACGCCAATTTCATCGCAACAACAACAGGCTTGTTGATCATTGTCATGACAACCACATATTTTTTTTTTTCAACGTTTGGACAACTACAACCAAAGTTAGAGCAATGTAAACGAAAATCAATAATTTCCCATACTAATTCACCAAAATCTCCATACAAAATCCAAATCATTGGCGCGACCTCTAAACCTTCATCAATCTTTACCATTTTTTGCACAGGTTCATATTTTGGGGCTATGAATCGAACTGGAGGGTGGCCTATCAAAAATTCATCACTTTTTTCAAAATGAAACACCCTAGTATACATCCTAGAGTCTGAGCAACGTGCGAAGGAATGCAGACGAATATTGGCTGCAAGCAATGGATGGATCAGGAGTCCTTGAATCGATAACAGAAGTTGACTTGCCTATAGTGTCGAGTTGGAATACCCCTGCACTACTCTCGCACGCAGATCCGGGACGACTGCTGAACGTTGGCTGGAATGGCTCAATGTGCATCCCAGTGTTCGGTTGAATTAATTATATGATTTGAGTAGTAGCTATACTGAAGATCCGAGAGATGTCGCCCCTTCAGTGGAAGGAAAATCATTTTTGCAGTATGGAGAATATCAGAAAAATCCACGATTTGTGACTAAACATGCTTTCAAGCGTGCAAGCGTTGAACGGATCAGGAGTCATCGAGTACACTAAATCATCGTACTTGCCTTTGATGTCGAGTCGGAAGACACCTGAAGTACTCCCACACGTATTTAAAATATTGTAGAATTCCATCTCCAATTTTTAGAAGCATGTTTAAGATCCTATTCTTTTTAAATTTTGAAAAAACAGTTTGATCGAAATATTGTAACTAAATCTCCGATGACTTGAACAAGACACAGAACGAGCAGCAATGTAATCACATTCCACTGAATACATTTCAGGTATACATTTCAGTTGTACTATTTTCGAAACATCTTCTCAAACATTGGAAACAGCAGTCGTGTCATGTTACATTTAGCTCTACTAACTACGTTGCACCACTGCAATAACCAGCTTTCACGGAACCATCCCGTTCATTTCGCACAATCCTACATCTACAGGTACAAGCGCAACAGCGCAGCGCCAGCCAGCTTGCTGAATTCCACGCCACTCAGCCCAGCAGCATTACAACAGCACGGAGCAAAATGTAAACTAAATTACATTTTAATTAATACCTGCCTCCACGGAATTGTGGTCCTACAACGTTCAACATTCAGCCTTATGTGCCTGGATGGCTATGGCACTAGGCACCGGTAATGCGGTGCCATACAGTTCCAGCTGTCGCCCTGCTCAGCTAAGGATTTCGACTTGTACATAACTTCCACCTTGCTCCACCATCCGATGGCGACCGGCTTTCTTCCAGAACGAACGGAAAATGGAGAAAAGTGGTTTTCCACCCAGCGAACAGAGAAGGCTTTATCGCACCTTCGGAATCGGGAAGCACACGTTTGGGTGCCTGTGCCTTCATTTGAAATGTAGAAGAACATGCGATTACGGAAATTTGTGGAGCAGGGCAGTAAATCGCTTTCCTATATGTACAGCACCGTGCAGTTGTTTGTAGCACATGTTTGTGCTACTAATTCGTCTATCTGCTTAACCAACCATTGAAAAGTAATTTGATACCTTTCGGTATGCTCGTTCCCATGCTGCAGAGCGGAGGCGAGGGTGCCGAGGACGCTAAGTGCCTTACAAGTGGGTTACTCACAATCACAAGGAAGCACGGAATTTACGGTGGTCTTGCGAGTGTTGATTTCAAACATCGTAATTGGAGACATTTGCTTTGGGCGTACGAGTGCTAATTACCGCTAAGGATAGGATTTGAGTAATCGCAGGAAAGTGGCACCGCGTGTGTATAATTTCAAGGGGCATTAAAAGGGAATTGATTTTCCATTTAGAGCAACGTAGGCAAAATGCTGGTTTTGATAAAGGTTCAACAACCAGAATTTGGGCGTGCATACAGAAAGAAGCTTCAGCATAAAAACGACCCCAATCTGAGTGTCAAAATATGACTCCCAACGGAGGCGAAAAAATTACTCTCCCACCCATAAACGATCATTTTTCATCAGATGCCTTCTCCCTCCCAGTTTATGGATGATACGACCTATTGTCCTTCTGTCCTTGATGGGGTGTTTACACTTGTGCTGATTCACGTGCTGGTGAGTCTGTCGTTCGCACACCCATGGTTGTAACATTGACGCATCAACTTCTGGCACAGACTTGATCGGATTACACCGATTTCTGTTAATCAGCACTATGAACCAGCACATATGTAAATAGGCCAGGAAGCCTGGTTTACACTTATGGTGGTTCACTAGGGCTGATATTTTTCTGTTGGTAAAAATCACCATCAGTATGAAGTAAATGTTGCCACGATGCGAGAAAGCTGATCATGCTGAAAACTAAAATGTATGTGCTCATAGAAAAAATCATTTTCTGAAAATTTATTACATCATGCTGATGACCATTTGTGCCAGCAGTTGGCTCATCAGCGCTAGTGAACCAGCACTAATGTAAACTGAGCATGAACCACCGACTGCGGCAGCGTCTATCCGAGCTGGACCGAGTCGAAAAAAAAAAGTTCAATCACCGTAGCCTGTAGATTGAAGGACGTAACAAGAGAAGCGAGATGAAACTCGTAAAAGTGTTACGCGTCCCGTTACTCCCTCAGCACGGTAGACAGGGCATCACGTACACATTCCATCAGGGACACGGAATGATTGGACCATAATTGCGCGAGCCGTCAGAGGAGAAGAGCATCAGCGTAGTAAAACATTATCGTTTGTGTGAAACTTTATAACGTTCTGGCTTTTGGTGGAGGATTCGGATGATAGAGCTGTTTTCGGCAGGGCAAATCACCTGAGACTTGGTCATAAAAAGACACCATTTTTGGCTGCTCGTCATAATAGGACAACGTTCCTTGCTTAGGGGGGGTAACGATGCCTGACTAAATCGGACAAGTGAATGACCATTTTTCAAAACTGTATAAAGCCCCACCACTTCGCCACAATAGTCGAGCTGCTTTTGCTGATTCCACTCTAGAGGATACTAATCTTGATCATCGTTTTTGTCGACGCTAATTGCACCCAAGACCGTACAATTGATTGGGGGGAGGGAGGTTTTGATTTTATTTTGAATGTGAGTTTGATATTTTCTACATATTCGTTTGGTAGGTAGGGGAAATGTAGGTAATGTCGGCCTACATGTCCCTAATTTGGGCCCATCGCTAAAAGTCTGCTATTTATCAATTTTATCTAGATGAATGCGTCATTATGGATATTTTGGTCTCTATTGAAAATTAAGTCGATTGCTGAATTTATGTATGGGCCCAAATTAGGGACATGTAGGCCGACATTACCTACATTTCCCCTTTGTATTCAAAAGTGCGTGTAGGCGTTTTGAATAGGATGACACAATTATTATTAATTCATAAGCCGGATTTATGTTGACCTATTCAGATAGGGCCAATTCTGGGCCTATCGAAAAGAAAACCATCAAATAAATCCTTGATGTCGGCGTTAAAAAAATCAATTATGCGTTTAGTGGGATACTTTAGTTCAAAAACTACGGAATGAAGTCAAAGAACGCATCCTGAGCAAAAACGAATATCTTGATACCTTAAATTGGTATGGATGAGTCTGACATAAGGGCCCATGCATTAATTATGTCACGCTAAATCAAGGAGAAATTTACCCGTCCCCCTATCGTGACGTTTTTCCTATACCTAATGCATAGTTTGTCACAAAATCTTAGAACCCCCCTAAAGCGTGACATAATATATGCATCAACCCTAAAAGGTAAAAAAATCAAAAAATAATACAATTTTTTTTTTGAATTATTCTTTGGTACTTACCTCCAATGTCATCCTAATCAATACTAATTTTTGTTATCAGGCCCGAATTAGGTATTCATCAATTATTTTCTCTTGCTCAGGGTGATATGAATGTTTGCGCCCATTATTCTCAAAAACAAAAGAAGCGCTGCAACCGAATCAATTTTTATCTTCATCCCATAGGCCGAAGTGAATTCAATGGCGTTTGAATGGCGTTTCCATGCGTTAGAATCCATAGGCCGAGTTTGGGGGTCAAGAAAAAGTGTTATATTATTTACGATACACCAACAATTTGTTCCTTGAGTGGCGCCGGTGGTGTAGAGGTAAGCGTGATTACCTTCCCTTTATTCCTATAGGAAAATCCCATTAGCAAATTTCAGTTTCGTGAAACATAGCGAATCGTTTCTTATCCTTTCCTTTAGGATAGGAATCTATCTATAGTTGGGTAGGATATATTCTATCCTGGATATAATTCTCGCACTGCGGAAGTTTATGTGTGTAAATCCCGGGGCACGAGTGTCGTGAACCGACGCAATCCACAAAAGCCGGTTCCATCACACACTACACATGTCACACAACACACAGCGTTACCTTCAACATCTTTTACAAGACATGCCCAATACAACTGATGTGAGCTGCCGGAATAGTGAATTGTTTTAAATTTAACGACGTTTTCAATTTGCCTTCCAGTATCGCTCGTCTGGATCAACAATAGAAAAGGGACCATCAGCATTTGTAAACAAGCTTCGTCCTTCTAACATGAATTTGAAGTGTCGTACTGCCAAACCTCTCTTACTCGCCTAGATTCGAATTCGCCTATATGACATTCGGGCTTCCCAATGCTGCTCAAACTTTCCAACGACTTATTCATGAAGTATTACGAGGACTGGACTTCGTATACCCATACATAGACGACATTTTCATCAATTCATCGTCACCAGAAGAACATCGAGATCCTAGGCGAGTAAGAGAGGTGACACAGTCGGAAGAAGTGTTAGTTTGTTTACTAAAATGAACCATGCCTATTTTGTTATGGCAAGTTTGCTATAAGAAATGCTCCTGGTGTTTATTAGCGAAATTCACATCAAAGATTGCACAGTTACATTTTCCTCGTGTGTGCAAAAATGTGCTGCCGAGACTCTCAACAAACCGTCTCCGGTCGCAACGAAAACAACATGTGACGATCGAGAAAGAGACACACGAGAATAAGATATGAGCGAGAAACAAATGCGACACCCAAAAATCCTGGCTTTAGCCGTCGATTTCTCGCGAATCAAAGCTCACTCATGAAAACAATGACACCATCAGGTAGAGGAATGTTTCCACTACCAGCTAGCATTGTAATTTTGGAGAGGTAAGATTTCATTCGCGAGAAATTGACGGCTAAAGTCATTGTTTACAAAAGCAATTACGCCCCTTTGAAATGTTGGCACTGAATTCTTGAAATCCTCTAATAGCAAAAGCCATTAATTTGCTGGTCAATTAGAATATTCTTTGTTCATTTTTTCCGGTTCAACACTTAACTTCACTTGCATGACTAACATCTTTTGACACGTTATTTTCAAAATATAGAATGGACAAAAATTCTACAAAAAGTGTATCGGTATTGTTTAGTACGGGGATTTGACCGTTGCAAGACGTTCACACATATTCAACGTAATTTAACCATTCATCGGCAACACAACTGGTATACATTGTTAGATGGGATTCAAAATTCGAATAGATTATATCGGAATGCTACGAATGCAGCAATGTTATGGGTGGAAGAATTTTTTGCAGAAAATTTTTTTTTTCTTGGCGTATTACCTTTACGCTTTCACTTGTACTTTGTTACCATTACTTTAAAAATGTTCAGATTTTTTTTGAATGTGCCTCATGTGATCGCATTCTGATAAATTCTATAACAGAAGCGGTGACCCACTGGGTGATGGCGTGGTCTATGCTAAATAGACGGCAGCAAAATAGTGACATGAGCGGGCATCGTTGGCTTTAACTCAGATGAGCGTGTAGACCAGTGCAGTGATATATTTACCATTCCAATTATTAATATCACCAAGTCTACCGACCTTCTGTACCGTTCCTTTAAATCACTTTCTGGTTGGCACGGTACGATCTAGGTGGCTTCTGCTGACCATTGCTCTGAGGGTTTCGATGGCATCGTTTTCGCGTCGATGTCCGTAATCTCTAAGAAGAAATAACCTTTTCGGTTAGATAATGGGCGAACTTGCCTTTGTATACCAACAGTGTCAGAAGGAAGCGCCTGAGTATCGGCACCAATTCCACAAAGTGACCACCAAGCGCCACCATTGCGCTACAACAAACCAGAAAGTGGTACAGCCATTGCTACAACCTGCAACAGATCAACCAATTAAATCACCATGTTGCCACCATCTTGCCAGAGTGTATGATTTAAATTTGGAAAATACCGTGTTGAAAGTTGATCTAGCTATTTGAAAAATTATGATGTTCAAAAACTTAAGCACATTCTTAAGTCAACCTTTTTTTTTAGCAACTCGCTAATTCAGATCAGAAGAACATCAGCAAATGCTGATCTTTGAAAACTTACTGGCTGTCTAGGGAGCATATCTGAAAGAATATCCTGTTACTTATGCAACGTTTCCTGAACATCTACAAAATTTCCTTAAGTTTTAGAAAATTTACTCAAATTTCAAAGTACCTTGAAATTAAACGATGGTCCAAAATCTTCATATTCAGGAAGTTCATTGAGATTTTTAAGATCTCTGGCAAATTGCTATGAAGTTCCCTAAACTGAAACGAAGATCTCTGAAGTCTTCTATCTTTACGAAATTCCCTGAACTTTTTCAAAATGCCCTGTGCTTCTATGAAGTTATATGCAGTTCCTCGAATTATTAAGCTTGCTTCACGTCTACGTTTCTCGTTGATTTTCCGCAAAGTTCGACGCACGAATTTTCCTGAATTTGTGTGGAATTCTCTGAACTATTTTAAGTCCATGAGGTTTCATCAAAGCTCTAAAGTTATAAAAGGGTCCCTGAATAATAAAGAGGTTCCCTGCCATTACACAATAAACTTCTACAAAGATACCTAAACTTGAATAAAGTTCCCACTTCTACGAAGTTTTCTGAACTTTTCCATGATCTCAGAACTTCAAATAATTTCACTGAATTTAGCTCATGACTCATCTGACATATGTTGGTCTTAATGCATAAAACAAAATATAATACCAAAGAAACATTCAAAATCAGGACAGTGTTCTACTGAAAACAGCTGGAGTTAAACGAAGCATAAGTGTTACTTATCACATTAGCGACAGTATGAATAGCCCATACTGTCAATTACGAGTTGCGAGGTGTATGAAGTGTCGTTGTCTTATAACTTTTTCAGGTACGTAGATGCAGAGTTACCGAAGCAGTTCGATGAAACTCTACGAAGCTCGGCGAGCTTCTACAAAGTTAGCTGAACCTTAAAAAAAATCTGCACTTCAAGAAAGTTTCCTGAACTTTTAAAAAGTTCCCTGAAGTATCACGAAGTTTCTTGAAGAACTACAAAATGCCTTGCAACTCGGATAGCAGTTCGTACCCTGGTGTAGTGGCTGTAGGTTAGACTGATGCAAAATTTGAAATTTTCGCTCCATTATCCTCAAACGGTTCCAAATCGGGCCCTGATTAGCCTCCCAAAATTTGAACTCATTTAGTGAGAAACTAACGAAACTTACGACCTCACCCGTAATATCGATTGGACAACGTTCAAGACCGCGATAGATGAAGCCGTGTCGTCGGTAGAAGAGCTTTCACCGTTGGAGGAACATAACTTCCTCTCCAATCTGATCTTGGACAGCGCGCTTCGAGCTCAAACTCGGCCGGTTCCAGGAACGTCTTTTCGTAGGAAACCTCCTACCCCTTGGTGGGACCAGCAATGCACTGAGGTTTATCGTTAAAAGTCCGACGCGTTTAAGCTTTTCCGGAAACGTGGAACACCCGAGTATTTCGAAGCGTACTCGACTCTTGAACACGAACTCAAGAGCCTCGTCAAAGCCAAGAAACGCGGATACTGGCGGCAATTCGTGGACGGTTTATCGCGCGAAACGTCGATGAATACGCTTTGGAACACGGCGCGAAGGATGCGTAACCGGTCTTCAAACAACGAGAGCGAGGAGTACTCGGATCGGTGGATTCTCAAGTTCGCGTGAAAAGTATGTCCTGATTCCGTGCCGGCACAGATGATTCCTCGCGAAACGACGAATTCGGTAGACGAGTTCAGCCAGCCTTTTTCAATGCTGGAGCTCTCACTCGCGCTCCTTTCGTGTCGCAATTCGGCTCCGGGGGCTGATAGAATCAAGTTCGACTTGTTGACGAACCTCCCAGACGTCGCTAAGAGGCGCATGTTGAACTTGTTTTGTCAGTTCCTGGAGTTCAATATTGTTCCAGATGATTGGAGGCGAGTGAGAGTTATAGCCATTAAAGGGTGATACGGTCAAAATTTGGTCAAGGGAAAACGCGTGTAAATCGGTGAAATCGTTTATTTAAAAAATCAAATTAATTTTTTTTTTGAAGTTCAATTAGTATAAAATTCAGGAAAAATATTCAGTTAGGCTTCCGCTTTTCCAAATCCGAATTGCCGGGCCTTACGCTTGACCCCTGCCATCAGATTTTGTACAGCCACCTTGTCCACCTTCTTCGCCGCAGAAAGCCAGTTTGCCTTGAACTGCTGCTCGCCCTTAGCAGTTTTTTTGGTCTTCTTTTGGTTCCGCTTGACAATAGCCCAGTATTTCTCAATTGGGCGGAGCTCTGGCGTGTTGGGAGGGTTCTTGTCCTTGGGAACCACCTGCACGTTGTTGGCGGCGTACCACTCCATGGCCTTTTTACCGTAATGGCAAGATGCCAAATCCGACCAAAACAGTACGGAACAACCGTGTTTCTTCAGGAAAGGCAGCAGACGTTTATTCAAACACTCTTTCACGTAAATTTCTTGGTTGACAGTCCCGGAAGCTATGAAAATGCTGCTTTTCAAGCCACAGGTACAGATGGCTTGCCAAACCAGATATTTCTTTGCGAACTTTGACAGTTTCATGTGCTTGAAAACATCTGCTACCTTTCCCCTTCCTTTTGCCGTATAAAACTCCTGTCCCGGAAGCTGCTTGTAGTCGGCTTTGACGTAGGTTTCGTCTTCCATTACCACGCAGTCAAACTTCGTCAGGATCGTCGTGTACAGCCTCCGGGATCGCGCTTTGGCCGTCGTATTTTGTTTATCATCGCGATTTGGAGTCACTACCTTCTTGTAAGTCGATAGTCCGGCTCGTTTTTTGGCTCGATGCACGGTTGTAGACGATACACCCAGCTTATTTGCGGCATCTCGGAGAGAGAGGTTAGGGTTTCGCTTGAAACTACCGGCAACTCTCTTTGTCGTCTCAGCGGCTTCCGGTTTTCGATTTCCCCCCGATCCAGACTTCCTGGCTGTCGACAAACGTTCCCCAAACACTTTAATTACATTTGTAACGGTTTATTTGGCAACTTTTAGCGATTTTGCCAACTTTGCGTGCGAGTAGCTCGGATTTTCGCGATGCGCGAGCAAAATTTTGATACGCTGCTCTTCTTGCTTGGACGGCATTTTGACAACTGAAGAGTGAATTCCAAAATCAAAATAGGAGCAACATTCTACACACACACACCTTCAAAATGAGGGGTTTTCAGGTTTTTTAAATGCAAAATTGAATTTTGATATTGATAAAATTTTGACCGTACACGCTAAGATCAGATAACCCAAATGTTTACTTTACCCAAATCAGGCGTAAACTGCACAAACTCAGATATGGGTAAATTTTTTAACCCAATTATGGGTAAATTTAAGTCAAATTTGCATTAAAATAAATCATCTATGGTTATTAAGAACCCATATTTGGGTTAAAAAAATTAACCCATATGTGAGTTTATGCAATTTACGGCCAATCTCGGTAATCTCTTTGTACCGTCTGGGTAAACTGATCTTAGCGTGTATCACCCTTTAAAAAGCCAGGAAAACCCGCGTCAGATCATAACTCGTATCGTCCCATCGCGATGTTATCGTGCATTCGAAAATTGTTGGAGAAAATGATCCTTTTTCGCCTCGACAAATGGGTTGAGACGAACCACCTACTCTCAGATACTCAATTTGGTTTCCGTAGGGGTAAGGGAACGAACGACTGTCTCGCGTTGCTTTCCACAGAAATCCAGTTGGCTTTTGCTAAAAAAGAGCAAATGGCTTCTGTGTTCTTGGATATTAAGGGGGCTTTTGATTCAGTATCGGTTGAAGTCCTTTCAGACAAACTCCACGCTTGTGGCCTTTCCCCATTAATTAATAACTTTTTGTACAATTTGCTGTCAGAGAAACATATGAGCTTTTCTCATGGAAACTCTACAGCTTCTCGATTTAGTTACATGGGTCTCCCCCAGGGCTCATGTTTAAGCCTCCTTTTGTACAATTTCTATGTCAGAGAATTTGACAATTGTCTAAGTGACAACTGCACGTTGAGACAACTTGCAGATGATGGCGTAGTGTCTATGACAGGGCCCAAAGGGGTCAACCTGCAAGGACCCTTACAGGATACCTTAGACAATTTGTCTACTTGGGCTATCCAGCTAGGTATCGAATTCTCCACGGAGAAAACTGAGTTGGTCGTTTTTTCTAGGAAGCATAGCCCAGCACAACCGAAGCTTCAACTTTTGGGTAAGCCGATCACTCATTCCATGTTTTTCAAATATCTTGGGGTCTGGTTCGATTCCAAATGCACCTGGAGATCCCACATTGAGTATCTGAGACGAAAATGCCAACAAAGGATCAATTTTCTCCGAACAATTACCGGAACGTGGTGGGGAGCTCATCCGCAAGATCTTCTAACGTTGTACCGGACAACGATTTTATCGGTTTTAGAGTACGGTAGTTTTTGCTTCCAGTCGGCGGCTAAAACTCACATCATCAAACTGGAACGTATCCAGTATCGTTGTCTTCGTATCGCGTTAGGATGCATGCACTCGACTCATACGATGAGTCTCGAAGTGTTGGCGGGCATGTTGCCACTATCGGATCGGTTTTCGGAATTATTCCTCAGGCTCCTCACCCGTTGTGAAGTTATGAACCCACTGGTAATCGAAAACTTTGAGAAGCTTCTTGAGCTAAACCCTTAAACTCGTTTTATGTCATTGTACTACGTGTACATAACTCAGGATGTCAGCCCTTCACAGCATAATCCCCATCGTGTATGCTTCTCCGACTTCGGCAATTCAGTTAGTTTTGATTTATCTATGACGCGGGAGATTCGTGGAATCTCAGAACATCATCGTTCCATGATTGTTCCGTCAATTTACGCTGCAAAGTTTGGCCAAGTTGATTCAGCAAGATCGTTCTTCACAGATGGATCACTAATAGAGTCGTCCGCTGGTTTTGGTATTTTTAACGAATTTCATAGCGCCTCTCGAATGCTTCAAGCTCCCTGTTCCGTATATGTTGCGGAACTGGCGGCAATACATTATACGCTAGCAACGATCGCCTCACTTGCACCAGATCATTATTTTATTTTTACAGATAGTCCCAGTTCTGTCGAGGCTATTCGCTCCATGAGGCCGGTAAAGCACTCCTCGTATTTTCTCATGAAAATACGAGAGATTCTAAGTGCTTTATCTTTAAGATCTTTTGTCATCACCTTTGCATGGGTCCCATCTCATTGCTCGATTCCGGGCAATGAGAAGCCGGACTCGCTTGCAAAGGTGGGCGCTATGCAAGGCGATATTTACGATCGACAAATCGCCTACAATGAATTTTTCTTCATTTATCGTCCACAGTCGCTGGCCAGCTGGCAAAATAAATGGAGTGAAGGGAGTTTGGGACGATGGCTATATTCGATCATCCCTAAGGTGTCGAATAGTTCTTGGTTCAAGGGGTTGGATGTGGGTCGAGACTTCATTCGTATGATGTCTCGCCTCATGTCCAATCACTATTCGTTAAACGCTCACTTGTTTCGTGTTGGGCTGGGAGACAGCAATCTCTGTGAATGTGGACAAGGTTACCAAGACGCCGATCACATCCTTTGGTCTTGTGCTGAGCATCGTGGAGTCAGATCTGAGCTGTGCGATTCCCTTCGGGCTCGAGGTAGACAACCTAATGTTCCAGTTCGGGATATTTTGGCTAGACGTGATCTGGAGTTTATGAAACTCATATATGTTTACTTTAAGAATACTCACCTTAGATTGTAAGTTTGATTAACCTTGTGTTTAGTTTGTGTATTGTGCGTGTGGTTTTTTTAATGTTTGTTTTCAAGATGAATAGAAAGAAGTTCATGTTTTAGGATTAATTAAATATTTGTATAATAAATCATATTTCAAACCTCCTTCTCCGTTTCCCCATCCAAAAAATTGTAAATCTCCACTAATCTCGAGACGACCGCGAGTAATCGGTTCAATTCCTTTAACTCTAGATTTAAGACATTAATCATGTATAATGCAAATGATAACTCGGCTCTGTAAAGTTTATTTCATTGAGCCTGTACAAATAAATTAATATAAAAAAAAAGTGTTGCAACGATGTTGTCGCACGGAAGCTGCAACGACGATCGAATAGATGACGCTACATACATTTGAAAACTTTATTGAACAATTTACCGACGAAGAAAGTTCCATTCGATACCTTTCAAATTAAATTGAATTGAGTTTTGATAATTATCAGATGTTTTGGAATTCCAAATTGATCAATGCTCAAGGATAGCTTTCAAATCTGATGGAAATTTCAAAATGTCATAAATTTATCCTTTTAAGAATATTTCCCTAGATTGGACCAAAACCCACCCAGGTTGCACCTCTTGCTTGCCTTCATTTCACTGTTGCTCAGTATATTTCACGAATCCCCAACTTCACCGATGTTCACGTACAGACGATGTGGCAAAAGGAAAGGTAAATTACCCCGAGCTCCTATAGACATTGAACACAAGCCACGCGCTCCAAAATCCACTCGACTTTACTTTAGGTTGAGCAACAGCCCTCCAGGGTTCACTTAACTAAATTATGAAAAGTTGAGCTCATTCTGGGTGATTTTCGGTTGAGCTTCGGTTTCGGTTGTCTGGCCCATCATTTCGCGTGAGTGGAAAACTTCGATGTGATTAGGGAACACTGCTGTGTGTGCGTTCTTTGGGCTTTCGTGGAACAATTTAGCTGCGAGGAAGGTGGGGTAAAGGAAAGATTATAGATGAGTAGTAAGAAAAACACCCGGAAGGTGACGACAATCCTTCGGTGGAGCGTAAAGGGAGGTGTGCAGGATTAGGAGGTGTGAGTTTGCTGGGAAATGTTTTCTCTCAAAACAAAGCAGCACTTGCATGGTGTTTGGGTGTAGGCCTTTGTTTGCGGAGTGATACGTGCGATCATGAAACTTTAATACGATGGTAGCTTTAAACACACCAAGCAGAATCGATAATACTCCATGGCTGTTGTCGGTCATATTCACCAGCTGTAATCCTAAACCGAAAGCTTTATGAGTTTCCAACTTTCATGTGCTTGTGTTTTTCCTGTAGCATCTCAACTAACACGAACGTAATCACATTGAACGTTGATAGGAAAGTGAGCACACCATTTGAATGTCATACCTGGGCTTGTGAATATGGGATATGCATTATAGTAGAAAGAACTAACACATCAGTTATCTCATTGAAACATGGATTTTGCTGGGGGTGGTAACGATCATGGATTAGTTTTCACCAGCAATGATTTAACTCTTTCGGTAAGTATATGCAGGAGGTGGGCAAAATAGTTCTTTTCACTGAAATGTTCCGAGGTGTTCAAATTCACTGAATAGAACTTGTTCTTTGGAATAGTTAATCCGATCTATTAGAAAACAGATTTTTGCAAGCACTTAAAAGTGGCTGCTTGGATTTTCTAACCATAATTGATCTCAAATGCATGAACTTCACTGGTATGAATTACACCGGTAATGATTAAAATCAATATGAATCACACCTACGCAAACCAACAATACTATCGGTATGAAAGATACAGCTACAGTGTTTTTGTCAGCTCCCGAGTTTGTCTACCCCCGATTTTGTCAGCTTTTTATCCGTAGTAAAATTGGTAATGTGCCCATGCACCGAATAGGTATTGTATGTTGAAATCCCAGCAGTTGCTAGATTTTCATTTCCCATCATACACAATTTCATGTCCTACCCATCATGCGAGCTATCTTCTCAATATCCTCTCATTATCATCGAATTACGCTATCAACAAAATGCACAAATAGGCAAAAAGCATGATTTCTACGCCACTTCCATTGTTACCATCAGTAACAAGCAGCATCTTCCTAATTAGCACTCACCGGTGCTTCCATTCACAACACACAATCCTCCGGGAAAACTTCAACGTTTCTCGAAGCAAAGGAGCAAAAGGAAAATCACTTGCAGTGAGTTGTATAAATAGACTGCAACTCTATGCGCGCGATTATGCGGTCGAACTAAGTGGAGGCTAACATTTATGTATGTTTCTCCTCCACCTTTGACTGACTATTGGCTATTAGCCCCCAACAGAGCAGATTGTAATTCTAGCTCTAGAGCTATCCCGATGTCGATAATTACCGATGGTAGTGATTGTTTACACTAGCTATCATGCTGCTATAGCGTAGACGTACTCAATCCTTGCACCAGCACTCGGAAGAATAATCCGACAGAATGGCGGCTAATGGAATCTTCTCGTGAGTCCGGCTCGTATTTCGTGTTTACTGGAATTGTTTATCATTGGCCCTCGTAGGTTAATCAAAACAACTTGATGGCTACGAAATGGTATCAGAACATCGATTTATTGGCATTTGAAATGGAGGCGCTTTAATATTGCAAACGCTGGAAAGTTGTAGTTCCGGCTGTTTAACAGACATGTTTGTGCAATCAAAATTTTCCTGAAACTATTATCAGCCTGAGGTTAAATCCCGTAGTAAATATAACACGAAAACCAAAACAAAATAATTTCCCGTTGGCATGACAGTTGCAGCAGATTTAATCTTAAATATGTATTTCCAATGGCATCTACCTAACCTTGCCTGCCTCAATTCATAGCTGATTACAAGGAACCCTTCAACTGAAAACTTGTCTGCACTGCTGTTGGAGACAGATATCAAGGCGTGTAAGTAACCACAACTTAGCATATATCAAAATGCTCAGCCAAGTGTAAAATTCGTCTCGTGAACACATTTCGAAATTCTCACAATCGTTTCAACCAGTTGCCCTACCTCTCAGCTTCTGAGCTGCCGAGGTTCAACCCCTCTGGGAAAATTAAGCAATCCGCTGGAGCGAATATCTAATGTCACCGAAAACAACGTCCTTTCTACGCTCAACAACATTCTCGTTTAAGCTGTGCGTTGTTTGTTGTTCAACGGATCACGATCCAAATTGGTTACACACCCCTACGCTCTCCTAATCAGCCAATTCACCGCCATCAGCGTGTGTTTGGATATGATTTCCAACGTTTGCTCGAGATGTGGGCGATGGGGAGCGTGTGTTGTGTGTTGATTTCTGCTGCTAGTTCGGCAGCATCAAGGACCCCGGTCATGCATGTGGAATTTCACGAATTTCGCTCGCAAAACGGCATCCCACGGGCACAGTGAGATTAGGTACAGCAATTAATTTCCTCCGGGATCTAGACGGGCTTGTTGGAGGAATTGTCTTATCCAAAACAGAATGTGTGTGTGCATTTAATCTGAAGTGAGACCGAGAATATGAGATGATCTATGTGTCTTGATTTTTTTAGAAAATATGGCATGGGAGACTTTTGTTGGATGTAGTTACGGGTGATTTTAACCAGATGTAATGGAAAGTTGAATTTACAAAGCTTGTACACAAGTCCGTCATGCCAAACATTGTCAAACGCCTTTTCAACGTCTAACAAGGCCATGGCTATGGACTTGGATACAGCTTTGTTACTTCGGATGTTATTCATCACCCGTACCAGCTGATGATTGGTGGAGTGCTCCTTTCTGAACCCGAACTGTTCCGGAAGGAGAATGTTGTTTTCCTCGACAAACTTAAGTAAACGGTTGAGAATTAGTTTCTCGAATAATTTGCTCAGCGCTGTTGGATCCTTACCGGGTTTGCGGATTGGTATGATTTTTGCTACCTTCCAGATGCTTGGAAAGTAGTGCATTTCCAAGCATCTGTTGAAGATAGCGGTTAGAAGAGACTGCACTTTCATGCTGAGTCTCTTCAAGACCAAGTTGAATATATCGTCAAACCCGGGAGCCTTCATGTTCTTGGTGCATTTCAGCGCTGAGCAAATCTGTTGTACTGTAATCATATCCGCCGCAGGCACGACACAAGGGGAGGCATCTAGGTTTTGAACGCATTGCGCAACCTGATCTTCGAGCGGACTTTGGATATTCGAGCCAAGCAAATGCGATGAAGCGACATGCTTGCCGATCGCAGTTGCTTTCTCCTGTGGGGTGATTAAAAGCCGATCGTCATCATTTTCGACTCTTAGAGGTGGAACGGGTTTGGGATGAGTTTTCAGGACCTTGGCTACCTTCCAGAATGGTATGGAGCGGTCGTACAGATTCTGGACATCACGCCCGAAACTTTCATTTCGGAGTGAGTCCATTCTAGAAGTAATCTGCCTGTTCAGATCAGCCATTTCACGTGTTTTGCCCAGATCTCCAGTCCTCTGAAACTGGCGTCTACGAACATTTCTCAGGCGAATCAAGAGTTGGTGGAAATCAATAGAAATAAACTTACTCCTCACAGGAACTCGTCGGACGTACGCCACGTCAGCCACGGTTATGGCTTGGTAGAGTCCCTCCAACGCTCGGTCGATGTCCTCCACGGTGTCAAGCGGCGGGTTGTCGATGATGTGCCTGCCTACCACGCGTCCAAACTGGGCCCAGCTTACGCGGTGGTAGTCCTTGTGCAGACTTGGAGTAGGGGCCACGTTGTAGCCCAGTTCAGCCACCACCACACTATGGGCAAAAATGGGTCCAAAATTACCCAAAATTCAATATCTCAACAGCACGCTAAATTCCGGCCATGAAAAACAACTTTCCCGAAGGGAAATTGTCCGGTGAATCGATTGCACGTGGTCCCATAGACCGGAGAGCCTTGTAGGTATGTGTGTTGGACCATTTTACCCCATTTTCACCTACTTTTTGCAGGAAATGTTTTTTCACAGCTCTATTTTTCGTAAAACATAAGCACTTTATGCATGGTTTTAGAATACTATGTCTTTAAACAACAGTTCATGAGATATTAGGGGAATACGGGTTACACTTTATAAGGGAGTAAGGGGTAAAAGTGAACCCTCGCTAAATTTATTTTAATTCATATAAATGTTGAACGATGCGATTGTTTGAATGACCCCAAAGGTTCCCTGCAATAATAAGATTTTTTTTTCGAAATTTCAAGGTTAATTAGGGTTAAATAAGTTTTAATTTACTGCTATCTGTTTTAAAAGAGTTTTCACTTTTTTGTCTGTATACAGCAAAACGATATAGTGGTTCTCAGAATTTTGTAAAAATTGGTAGTTTTGTTCCTTATCGCAACATATTAGACCCATATTTTGTATTTTGTCATTAGGGTGACTATTTATATATTAGGGCGGAAAAAAAGAATTTTTTTTTCGATTTTTTTCAAAAATTTATAACTTTTGAACTGTTTGGCTGATGACGGAACTCAAAATACCAAATGAAAGTTAATTAAAAAAAAATTCAGAAAAAATATTATGATATTTAAAAAAAATTGATTTTGTATTAAAAAACATTGATTTTATTTTCACATTGACCCCTTACTCCCCTATACAGTGTACCCCGTATTCCCCTAATATCTCATGAACTGTTGTTTAAAGACATAGTATTCTAAAACCATGCATAAAGTGCTTATGTTTTACGAAAAATAGAGCTGTGAAAAAACATTTCCTGCAAAAAGTAGGTGAAAATGGGGTAAAATGGTCCAAAACACATACCTACAAGGCTCTCCGGTCTATGGGACCACGTGCAATCGATTCACCGGACAATTTCCCTTCGGGAAAGTTGTTTTTCATGGCCGGAATTTAGCGTGATGTTGAGATATTGAATTTTGGGTAATTTTGGACCCATTTTTGCCTATAGTGCACCGGTTGGTGGTCGGAGCTGAGTTCGTTCAAAGCTACCAGCTTGGACAAGCTGGTATTTGTCAGAAAAAGGTCTAGCGTCGATGGGTTGCCCACCGGTGAGATGAATGTTGGCTCATTCGAATACCAAACGGAGCCCATGCTGCGAGTGGTTGAACAGCAGACGACCGTTCTGGTTCTGCCTGTAGTTCCGCCAGACCTCATGGCGAGTATTTAGATCTCATCGAACTACGAAGCGGGAACCGTTACGGGTGATGATGGACACTGCTGGCGGCACACTGTCGAGGGCAGTAGACGGCGATGAACTGGACGAATCCAGTCGACGACTCCACCTCCACACCAAGGGCCAAGCTGTCACCGGACTTTAGATGGGTCTCGGATAGAAGGCCCACGTCGATGCTGTGCTTGCGAAGGAAGTCGGCAAGCTCAATCTCTTTTGCTCTCACAGAGCAAGCATTCCAGGTGACGATAGTTAGCGGTTTAGACGCCATACTGGATGATAAACTTACCGAGCACTTGAATCTGTTCGGGCTTGCTACGGCACTGACGAAGAGCGTTGGTCATGTCAACGAAAATCTTCATCAGCTCATCCGCAGAGAAGAGATCGGGATTGACGTTTTGCGCTGTTGGTTGTTTCCAAAATCAAGGGGGATGGGGAGCTTTGTCCAGCAGAAGCACCAGACGTTTCTTTATGAGAGCCGGATTGCACACTTGTGGACGCCTGCTTAGGGATCCGCTTGAAATCTTCGCGTTTGGGGCACTGTTTGTCGGATCCTTGATGAGCGCCACCTCAGTTGGCGCATTTGGCCGTTCCTGACTCGTCGACATCACACTCGGAGGAGACATGGTTTTTTGCGCATTTGCCACAGTGCTTGATGTAGCAGTTTCGGGTGCCGTGCCCAAAATTCAGGCAACCTTGACACTGGGTGACGTCGTGATGGCCGCCACGGTATGGCTACCATTGGACAATGATGTAATTGATGGAGCGGATGGCCTTCAGCGCATTGAGCGTCACCGTTCCCTTCTGGAAATGCACCAGGAAAAGACAATCCGGATACTTCCTATCGTACTCGTCCCTCCTTGTCACCCGATAGACGGCAGTTGGGGAGCAGCTTGTAGCGGTCCTTGATTTCCGCTTCGATTAACTTCGGGTCAAAGCTCGGTAAACCACGGATGACCACTTTGAAGGGCTTCTCGCCTGGGATATCGTGAGTGAAGAATTCCGCCTTAGACTTCTTCAGGTATGATGTGGGCAGCTCGTATTCCGCTTTCGTGTGGAGCATCACCTTTGTTCCGAATCTACTGAGTTTGAACTCAGCTTTAATGCCCATGGACGCGAAGCTAGCGATGAGCGTGTTTAGAGGTGCATTTTTCACTACCAACGCACACTGGTCCAGAATGCAGATTTAGGTGGAATGATATGTTTTGAGCCTGAAATTGAAACTTTAGACTAAAAGTCTTTTCTACAAAGTTGTTCCTTATAGTTAGGCCCTCATTTTCATGACAATAAATTCTAGGGTGGTTCCTATTATCATTAAAATAAAAAATCTAACTTTTTTGTTTGAATAAATTAAGGTATGCATTTTTCGGCAAAGTTATAGCTGAGCTAATATCAAGCAACTTTGTTCAAAAGAATTTTTTTGTATCTCTTAAATTGGCCGATTTAGAGCTATTTTCTTGAATTGAGTTAGGGTGACTCTTAAAAAGAACAGTTTTTTTGCTCTATTTTTCTTATTTCGAATTTCTCAGCAAAGTTTTCTTCAGATAACTTTTAGATCTTAAGAAGGCGGAAGCACATTTTATATAAATTTGTCATTAGAGTGGTCCTATGAAATCCATCTTTTGCCAATAACTTTTTTATTTGAAATTTATCATGAAAGTCATCTTCTAGAGACTTTTAAAACTCTTTAAGGCGAATGTTTTATAGCTGAATTTGTTGTCTGTATCTCTTCTAATAAAAAAGAAATACTCAAATATAGTAAAAAAATATGAATAAATTCAAATTGATTTTATACGAGTTTAAACATAACATACCTTAATTTTTTTCATATTATTGAGAATAACATACGCCCTTTCAAATGCTGCAAAAAAACTTTTTTTTTTGTTTGCCTCAACCAGAGATATTAACATTTGAAAAGTGTATATTTTTAGTATACAAACGTCAATAACTCTTGATCGGCGAAATATATTGACAAGCTTTGTGCAGCAAAAATTTCCGCCTTCTTAAGATCTAAAAGTTATTTCAAGACACCTTCGCTGAGAAATTCGAAAAAAGAAAAATAGAGCAAAAAACCTGTTTTTTAAGAGCCACCCTAACTCAATTCAAGAAAATAGCTCTTAAACGGCCAATTTAAAAGATACAAAAAAGTTCTTTTGAACAAAATTGCTTGAAATTAGCTCAGCTATAACTTTAATCAGTAATGTATACCTTAATTTATTCAAACAAAAGAGTTAGATTTTTGATTTTAATGATAATAGGAACCACCCTAGAATTCATTGTCATAAAAATGAGGACCTAACTATAAGGAACAACTTTGTAGAAGAAACTTTTAGTCTAAAGTTTCAATTTCAGGTTCAAAACATATTATTCCACCTAAATCTGCATTCTGTACCACTGTGCAACGGTGGAAGTTTGACGTTTGCCGCATTTGGGCTGGCATTTTCGGTTTCATCAGCGATACCGAAATCGCCGATTTCGCTGACGTTAGGTTAGAATTTCACCTGGAAATAAACGTTCTCCCTCGCGTTCTCCCCAAACCCAGCCGTCACAATCGAGGACCACATCGTTCTACTTGAATCTGAAAAGTTGTAAAACAGCTTTGCTGTCGTGCCTCAGCTCATTTTCGCTTCGGACGGCTAGTGAGCAGGTGCTACTACCTGGCAGCAGCAGTAGGAAGTCAACGGTTCATGTTCACGAGTTTGCACCCCGAACCTACAAAGCAAGACCATGCTGGAGGTGACCGGATTCGATTCCCGGTCCGGTCTAGGAATTTTTCGGGTTAGAAAATTTCTCGACTTCCCTGAGCATAGAAGTATGATTGGACTTGCCACACAATTATACCAATGCAAAAATGGTACAGGCATCGAAAGCTCTCAATTAATAACAGTGGAAGTGCATCTAGAACACTAAGTTGAGAGCACGCTATAAGCTAATATGCGATATGCAATAAGCTTGAAATGCGAAGAAGAAGAAGAAGATAAGAGATAATAAGGAATGTGTTGCTCACATAAATTCTGCCAATTTGGCTTTCAAAGAGCAACAATCAGTGATGCTCGGATCGCTCTATTCGAAAATTAAGATGAGTGAAATTGTCAGGTTTTATGTGTTTACTCATACTTTATAAACTCTTCTTGCTACTAACAAATACAAAACATCATAATCATAATATCATATGATTCCATTATCCCATAAAACATATTTTTATGCGAAATAAATGAAAGAAGGATCGATTGTTATGATTTTTTTTTATAAATAAAGAATCGATCCTAAAAATATCTCAAAGATCGATCCAAGATCGCCCAATTTTCAAAAGCTGATACGTCCCTTCGAAAAAGTGATCAAGAAATATTTCTTGGGCTGTGTACCAGTTGCCAAGTTAAATTTAACTCGTGGTTGAACATGACATTTCGACAGCTATTTTCAATGTTCGAAAATCCCGGTGTTTTCGATCGATCGGTTTTCAAAAAATCAACTTCTACTCGGTCATAAATAATCACTCTCGGGTAGCAGGGTTATTCGATAACATCTGTCATGTGAAATTAGACAGTGAGCGTTCAAAAAGGCTTACTTGCAATGATCGATTCACTTAATCGATTTTCTCTTAACATTCCTATAGCTAAGCGAAACAATTCAAGCTGAACATTGCATTAGGTCCTAAGTAACATTGACAGATTCTTTTAATCGACTTTCTCCATGTATGTTCAGTACACAGATCGATAGAATAAGCTTTTTTTTCTAGCGACAAACACAAAAAGAAACGGTTATGTGCTCAAGTTATTAACGAAAGAGAAAGTCGACGAAGAGAATCGATCAATGTTACTAAGGACCTAATGCAATGTTCAGCTGGATTATTATCTGAAATTTTTCCAATATAGTGCTGTAACAGGTTGTATTGGTCGAGGTATTGGCTATCAAAATCAACAGCAAACGCATCGAGAAATCGACAGTGAGCCTACACAAGGGCCCATGCGATAGCGGCACCTGTGGTGTAGTGGTAAGCGTGATCACTAGGCTGGGACAGGGATATATGAAAAAAAAATAATTCTTGTTCCAGTATGATTTCCGTGGGCCTTCTGGGTCCTAGAAAATCTGTGTAAAATTTCAGGTCGGTCGGTGGAACTATATTTTAGCGCCAGCGGTTTTAATTTTACATAGGATTTTCTATGGGAAAACTTACTTTTTCAAATAAAAATCTGGCGAGGTCACCCATTATCCTCTAAAAATAAACCAACCCAACTTTTCCCTAGGAAATTTTACAAGAAAACTTTTCTTCGAAGACCGCAAAACGATCCGACGCTTGTGGAAAAAGTTATTTAGCCATTACTGATTGCTAACCAAACAAACTGCTCATTATTCTTTTTTTCTAGCAGCACTGCCAGCTGCCGCCTGCTGCTGTCTGCGCGAGGCAGTTACGTTGTGTGGGGGTTCACTCAGCATGGAGGAAAGCTGATATCATGCGCAAAGAATCTTCGATTTTGATGAAACTTTACACAGGTTTCCGGTAAAGTACAACAATTATGTCATTACGGGGGTCATTTGGAAACAAGCGTGATTTTTCACAAGGGTGTATTTGCTTTGGCGCACAATTTATTCAAACCTTATCAGGCGATGTGCTGCTGCTCAGACTTCAATATTTCATCGGCTTCATTTTTCGGTGGTACTCCACAACTTGCAGTAGGTATTCATGTTGTTTGGGATTCTTGGTTACCGAGTTGTTGAGGTCGGAAACAATCTTTACGGCCCTTTCCGCGACATCATTCACAATCCCAAGAGCTTGAACTCGCTGCTGCGCTGTTAAGTAGAAAAGAACCGCCATCACTT
Organism: Ochlerotatus camptorhynchus; assembly: GCF_037179485.1. Classification (NCBI taxonomy): domain Eukaryota; kingdom Metazoa; phylum Arthropoda; class Insecta; order Diptera; family Culicidae; genus Ochlerotatus; species Ochlerotatus camptorhynchus. The sequence continues at coordinate 1,449,485 of NW_027040902.1, forward strand.
TCAATAAATTTAAAGCACTTTTTTTTGTTCAAAATCGAAACAATGTTTATGAAAATATGTCACTCTCTGATTGAAAATTTTCCAGCTGAATCAAAGCTTTGATCCTGATGTACCTTTGGTAGTACACTGGGATGGAAAGATTCTGCCTGACATCAACGGAAAGCGCTAAACTCAAATTTGGGTCGTTCTCATTCGCCGTGTTGCTACCATTGGCATGCCGCCATCACATCGCCGAAATTGTATTCAAACACGTTTTACAACACGAAATATATGGCGATAAGTCGAAGTCGAACAATCTCGATTCTGTCAATGAATTCAAAAAAGAATTCAACCAAAATCGGAGCAACCGAACATTCCGGACCGTAATGGATGATCCGGAGCTGAGGACCTTAACTGAACCATGGAGAGACGGAATCATCGTGTTTTGTAACGACCAGTTGTTGATTAAACAACAACGATCAAATTACGAAGAGCTCCTCGAATTGGTCGTAATGTTTTTGGGTGGATTTCCTCCAAAAGGATTAAGATTCCACAAAGCAGGTAGCCTTAGCCGTGCGAGGTGGACCGTTGGCGAAAAATGATCATTTTGAAATCGTGGATGAGCAGCGAAAACTTCGATGATCAGTCTCTTTGGAAGCATAACACAACTTTGGCTCTATTTCTATCACAATGCTTCATTCGATATTGGTATCGTCTAAGTAGTTCTGTTTCGGCCCCTCAAGTGGATCTGGAATTTTGAGCTGATCTCCACAACTTTCACGATCAACATTACGCTTTGATTGCCATGAAAGCCTTTCAAAATCATCTATGGTACTTATCAAAATGGAACGGGGCCCTTGCTTTTTTCGATTCAAAAGTAGAAATAGACTCTGATTGATTGATTTCTTTATTAAAGGCGAAAGAGTAAAGAAACTACCAGCTTTAAATGAGCCAAAAAAAAATCGATCGAAAAATCCGGAAAACGACGCAAACTCAGTGAGGATAAAGTTCCCGTCAGAGCAACTAACATCAGGGACCATTCGACCCTTTCGGACTTTATTACTGAGGCTTCAAGTGAGTTTTTTACTGTAATGAACATCTCCACCGATTTTCTCGGTGAAAACCCTGAACAAGATTATCTGAGAGCTAAGTAAATATAACAAATCATCAAGATCAAAGTTATTTTTTGTTAATTTATCTTGTTCATGAATATGTATTCACTGTTACCAACCGAAAGAGAGTGACATATTTTCATAAACATTGTTAATTAATTAATTTAGCTTTATTTAGGAGGCTTTCAGCCTTAGGCTGGTTCGCCTCCGATTTAAACATTGTTTCGATTTTGAACAAAAAAAGTGCTTCAAAATTATTGAAAGAGACGGCGGTTCTTTTCTACTTAACAGCGCAGCAGCGAGTTCAAGTTCTTGGGGTTGTGAATGATGTCGCGGAAAGGGCCGTAAAGCTTGTTTCCGACCTCAACAACTCGGTAACCAAGAATCTCAAACAACATGAATACCTACACACAAATCCAGGCCTCCGTCGTTCGGTAAATTTTGAACTACAGAACTTTTCGGTAAAAGTTTAAAAATCAGTGAAAAATCCAATTTTTAATGAATTTATTCCGAGCTTGTACAGAATTTGTTCAGTTTGCCCCATTTATTCATGAAAAATAAAATTTATTCATTTTCTTTTCATCTTCATCATCTTCTCATGTGCAACGGTCATTTGAAAATTTTACCGACTTGTTCTGCTGTTCAAAAACCCGGTAAAATCCTACCGACTTCGGTGATCTGATTTAAGTGTGTACTGCAAGTTGTGGAGTACCACCGAAAAATGAAGCCGATGAAATATTGAAGTCTGAGCAGCAGCACATCGCCTGATAAGGTTTGAATAAATTGTGCACCAAAGCAAATACACCCTTGTGAAAAATCACGCTTGTTTCCAAATGACCCCCGTAATGACATAATTGTTGTACTTTACCGGAAACCTGTGTAAAGTTTCATCAAAATCGAAGATTCTTTGCGCATGATATCGGCTTTCCTCCATGCTGAGTGAACCCCCACAGAACAACGTGACTGCCTCGCGCAGACAGCAGCAGGCGGCAGCTGGCAGTGCTGCTAGAAAAAAAGAATAATGAGCAGTTCGTTTGGTTAGCAATCAGTAATGGCTAAATAACTTTTTCCACAATTGTCGGATCGTTTTGCGGTCTTCGAAGAAAAGTTTTCTTGTAAAATTTCCTAGGGAAAAGTTGGGTTGGTTTATTTTTAGAGGATAATGGGTGACCTCACCAGATTTTTATTTGAAAAAGTAAGTTTTCCCATAGAAAATCCTATGTAAAATTAAAACCGCTGGCGCTAAAATATAGTTCCACCGACCGACCTGAAATTTTACACAGGTTTTCTAGGACCCAGAAGGCCCCCGGAAATCATACTCATACTGAAATTTGAATTTTGTCCCACCCTAGTGATCAACTTTCACCCCAGCAGGCTTGGGTTCAATCCTAGTCGGCGCCGCCGGGATGTTCTGAGGCGTAACATCTCTGATCACGCCTTTCTTCGGAAGGGAAGTAAAGCCGTTGGTCCCCGGTTCATGAGTTGATGGGTCGATAGGTAGGGTCCAGGTGGGGGAGATGCCTTCCTGGCGTTGGTAGCATTGGTGTTCAACACGGAAAACAAGATCGACGGAAAACAAATCAAGGAAAAAAAAAAAAGGGCCCATGTGATGATCCATTCCCTTCATCCATTTTCACTTTCAGTTGCTACAGCTAAAGGAAACAATTTTCTAAAACTAGAACAATACAGTGCTATAACAAGTTGTATTGGCTTTAAAAAGCAAAAGCAAATGCACCGAGAAATGTCAATCCAAGAGAGTTATTAACAAAAGAAAGAATCGATCATCGTGGTTACACCCTTATGCATACTCACTGTTGAATTTGTAATCTGAGATAGATATGGAAGTTACTTTTTATCCACCATAGAAACGCACCATTCTCATGCATGTGCGTCTACAAAACGCAAACGAAATCTTTAATAAAAACAGCATTATTTAGTAATTTTTTTTTGTTCGATCGGTAGATAAAAGATGTACGAAAACTTATTGGAGGGATTTATGGCTAATCGAGATATTCCCGATCAGCTACGAAATGTTGCATAACATTGGTGAATCCCTGTGGAAACCTTATTTCTAATCAATTTCATTACCACCTAAAATTTTCAAAAGTACAAATATCAGCTCTCAAGCTCTCAAAACTTATAACAAAGAAACTGGAACTGCACGTTTGCTGCAGTGCAGTACACAAGGAGTTCCAATTTCATAAGTGATGTCACAATTGTCCAAGATTTGTGCCCTAGAAATCTTGAAGTGATAGGGAATATCAGCCATCATTGTTGGACGCTTCAATGAATCACCTGAAGAAAGCCTTACTCATATCTGATTGTAATTTAGGAACCAAAAGTAATAGAATATGTGTTCGCATTTTTATGAGGTTCTGAATTTAACCAAGTTTTACTAAGAAGGAAATCCAAAATACGTACATAGGTTACTTCTATTGAAAAATGCACGAGAATTTCACTGTACAGCTTAACGTAGCCTACGTTAACCATGTGGTAGTGTCTTGTACGCAATGCCACACATTTTTATACAACAATGTACACACTCAGAATTTGCTGTCGTTTTAGGTAATTTTTTTTCAAAATCTTAACAGCTTGGCAACTTTGGCCTTGATTTTAAAGCCAATGCCAAAACTCACCCCAGCAGGCCTGGGTACAATCCAAGTCGGCGCTGCCGGGATGTTCTGAGGCAAAGCATCTCTGATCATACCTTCCTTCGGATGGGAAGTATGTATGTAAACAGATAAAAATTCTGAATTTTAATTGTGATGTAAACATTCATTGACGTCAGCTAGCTGGCATCCCTATCTTGTTTGCCTTGCCTTGAAAAGAGCTAACATCGCTGCGGACCCGCGAATTGCGGGCCCCACTGACAGCTCATAATTTGTAAACAAATAGAAGATTCAAGCCAGAATTTCAAAAAAGGCGTGACTGATATTATGGATATTCTTAATATTTTTGCTTACATTTTGTGAAAAATAAACTTAGGACTCATAAAATATTATTTTCTGATTTTCTTCCACGAAGTCAACCATTTATATGGCATAAAAGGGAAAATAATTTCATTTGATAAAAATAAGACAATTCAGTCACGCCATTTTTGCAGTTCACACTGGAATTGTGACGTTTCAGATGTTGGTTTCAATAACATGGCGGCATGCCAGCCAGCTGATTGACGTAGACTTGTATTTCATTTCACGCAACCGATCAACTTGCAAACAATGTTGTTTACAATATTTGCTACATTGCATGAAATGTGTCAGAACTTTACATCATATATAATGTAAACGTATATGATATGTGACGCTCCATTTATCGTGCATCATATTGAACATACATTTTCACTACTTTTTCGAACTGTGTATGTATAAATGATCAAACTTTATTTCTTTTTAAAGTTCAATGACTACAAAATAAGGAAAATTATTAGATTAGGCTTCCGATTTTCACCTTTTGGATGTATTGTTAAAATTGTTTTTTTTTTGCTGTGTATATCATAATAATTCAAGCTGGTAAGTTACGGTAGTAGCTGGAGCACCTAGGTTAAAAATGAAATGCAATTAATTTTTATTTAATTTTGGAAAAAAAAAAAACAAAAAAAAAGGGAGTTCACCACCTCAACTAAAATCCTTACTACAGTTCTGAACTTCATGCTCCAAAACTATAGCTGTTCCAGAAACTTAGGAAGCTCCCGAACTTCCAGAAGCTTTCTGCACACCAGAAAAAAAATGCTTTCGAATAAATAGAAACTTCTGCAGTTCCCGTAAAGCATCACAATTCAAAAGATTCGTAGAGTTTCAGCAATTCCTTGAACTTCAAGGGTTCTCGCAATTTCACATGATTGTTAAGATTCTGGTATTTTGGCATATCAGGCCATTTCAAGAGCAGTGGTTTCATTTGCAGTTTGGAAAATTTTCGGAGTTCCGGGACAGAGTATTTTAGTTGAAAAATGATTCATTTAAATCCGTTACACAGCTTAATACTTGAGTATGAATGGTGAATTTGAAATATGTGAGCGCCTCCGATGCTCATTTCATGCATTTTTTTTTCATATCCAGACTCTACAGTTTTATAAAATAAATTTGGGCATGATAGAGCCATGAACCATTATTTTATAGAGTGGGTAACTCAACAAATATTCAGTTGCTTTATTTAATTTCATCAGTTGCTTTATTTAAGCCATCACAATGAAAATACTACATCAGTTACCTTGATTTAGAACCGAGTCATTTTAGCTCACCTGAAAATAGAAGAAAGGAAATTGGTCATTCTTGTGCACTTTATAAATTTATTCATACTAAAAAGAATACATGTGTTGAATGATATTCTAGAGTGATTAGTGATTTTAGCGCAATTGCTTTTAAAAACAAACACGTCAAAATCTCAATCTCGCAAACAAACTATACCAAATGATAGAGGAATCATTCCTCACCTGATTGTGTTATTAGTTTTCGAGAATGAGCTTTAATTCGTCATGTTATGACCAAAAGGCTGCCCTATGTGTGTATTCAAACGCCCTCTCTACCTTAGATTTAAGAATACAGTTGGCATGTTAACAGATACGCACATTCTTTTGATATTTAACTGTATCAATAGTTTGAATCATGTTAAAATAGAAACATAATTTTCACCGAAACCCTCTCACACTGTTTCAGTCCAACGTAATTAAAAGCGGTCCATAGAACAAAGCACGGAACAAAAAGTCTCTCCGGAAGCCCAACCATACTAGGCCACCATCGCATCAATAATGCTCAGTGAAGTGAATCGCACCGAATTGGTACAGCTGCTGTCCCAGAAATGCGTGCAGCCGTGCGCTAAAAACTGTATCAATTCCCAACCCAAATGGACAGTCGGAAGTGGATACCTACCGGCCTGACTGTGCTTTCCATTTTTCTCGCTGATTCACATTTCCGATGTCCATTTGATTGAACCTATCAGTGCTGCACATGCATGGATGAATGAATGACTGAATGACTGAATGTGAAACCGAAAACATACCGGCGAGCGCCGGACTCTGGACCGGAAAATGCAATAATATAGCAGTTATCGATATTGCTAAATAATAATGAAAAATGTGTAGGTTGATGGTACGCCGGTGTTCGTGTGGAAACTGGCACACTACCAGAATCCCGTAGACCTCCGGATCGGAACATTGGAGGTCCGCAGCGTAAAACTGGCAGCAGCTGCAACATGTAGCTTACCGAGCAGTGTTTTGTGTATGTGTTTTATTGTTGAACAAAAATTCGAATGCAATTCAGCCACGTTGCAGCGTTGACGTTTATAACATATTCTGATTTTTTTTTATAACAAGTGAAACGCGCATAGAGTGTCCAACTTTGTTTTTATTTTTCTTTCTGCTTGCATTCATCAAACGCAAGTACTGTTTTTATTATTGCTTTATTCGAGCACACACATATACAATTGGTAAGCATCGGCATATCCGGGAAATTGAATGCGACGATAATGGCTTTTGTTTTGAGTTTCATGTGAATCCAATCGAGCTAATTTCGATAATTGAAGCCCGCTCAGAAGAACAATCGTTTCGATCAATTAGCAAGCGATCGATGGGCTTCAAATTAAAGACTTCAACAAGTGTGCGATCTGCCTCCTATCTGTAGTCAAAAGACCTTTTAAGGTAAAAGCATGACCATGATGAGGTTGGAGCTAGTTTTACAGATAATTGGAAACCTTCGGGTAAAACGGTTTATAAGCATTATTCAGGTATTCATTTTCAGTAAACAGGACACCGCTGTTATAGACGAGTGCACGGATGGATTTAAGTTCACTCACTCGACAAAAAGTGACACAACAGCGGGGCCCTGTTTACTAAAAATGAACACAAGAATAATACTCACGTAACATTTGAAACGGGTCTATCAACTTATGTAAACAAACGCTCACGCAAACTAACAACACCATCGGGCAGATGCAATTCTCCCCTTCCCGATAGTGCTCTTGGTTTGCGTGAGCGTACTTTGGTTCTCGTGAAAACGACCTGTCAAATTATCTACAAAAGTTTATAGGCCCTTTTCAAATGTTACGTGGGCATTATTCATGTGTTCATTTTAAGTAAACAGGGCCCCGCTGTTGTGTAAAAAAAAAAAAACTAAAGTTCACCCGTGCACAGGTCTATGTCAATTTTTTTCAGCAGATGAACAAAAGTTCACCTGTGCACCTGGGTTGAAAAAAAGAAATCTGTGTTTTTGTCCAAAAAATCTTTACATCTTAGTTTTTGTCCAGAAGATCTGTGATGATAATTTATTAATTGAATCCTTCAAAAATGTCCTTTGAAACATGATTGAGCCATTTTCCTAACAGAGACAAAAAATAGATAAAAATATATGTATGATAAATTACTTATGGTTAGGCAAAGAAGAATACCTCTGACAGTTCTCGTTCAGTAGAGATGAACTAGCCAACGGCTAAAAATCTCTCTAAGAAAGTTAAAAAAAAAAAAAAAAAAAAAAGTTCTCGTTCGCATGCAGAGATATAAAAGTTGTTGATGATAAAATTACACTGAGGAGTAAATTATGTTATTAAATTATTAAATTACTAAACATTTCATGTTTACTCTTTAAAATATTTGATCATATTTTAAAAATCTGTGAAATCTGTTAAAATCCTAGAAATCTGTAATCTGTTAATACAGAATCTTGGTTTTAAAAACTCTGAAAAATCTGTAGACAAACAGATTTATCTGTAGTTTTGGTAACCCTGCTGTGCACTCATCGGGCTAATCGGTCAGAGTTTCCAGATTTGTTTCACGATGTACCAGTTCTAAGAGCGATTTTTAAAAATGAGGGTGATACACTGAGGCAAATAGAGTTAAGAATTTCATAAGACTCGAATTATGAACGACACATATTAAATTCATAAGCACGACTTATGAAAATTTTTCGTCTTACATGAGGTAGCTCTTCTACGCCATTAGTCGTTCCATTTTCCCAAGCGATGACAGACGAGTGGTCCAGACACAGGACTCGTAATCTCAACGTCCATGGTTCGGTTCCAGTCTGCTCAGTTTTATTATTTTTTTGGCGATATTATTTTTCATAAGGAAAATCAATGAAATTCATACCGATTTCTTGTGGCTAAAATTCATAAGTGGTTCTTATGGAATTCTTACGTTCTTTTGCCTCAGTGTACGCAACATTGTGGAATTTATGGGAGAATAGCCCATAATGCACCCCTGGGGTAAAATGGCCCCGTGCACGTTTTTCGTTGTTTTTCCATTACTAATTCTGGAAATATCATGTGCCAGAATGTTAGTTCAAGCACTGAACTAGCAATGCTGATTGTTAAATTCACGAATTGACAATTGGAAAGCCATGAAAAACAGCGCAGGGCCATTTTACCCCAGGGGTGCGTTTTGAACCATCCTACCCACGTATTCCAATAGACCTTTTCGATGCTTAATCGTCTTTCTCTATCTATCACACATGTATGTGATCAGAGATGTTATGCCTCAGAACACGACGCCGACTGAGATTGAACGCAGGCCTGCTGGGGTGAGAGTTTATCACGCTTACTACTACACCACTGGCGCTGCTAATTCAAAAAGTTATGTTCATTTTATTTCAAGAAAATAATGTTTTTCAAGAAAAAGTAATTTTCCTTAAATTGAAAACTCAACCAAATATGCCCAATACTGAGCCAATAATTGTTAAATGTATGTTGAGTCAGCTGCTAAAAATTCAGAGACGTATCTTTAAACTTGTGCTTTTAGAGCCGTTTTTCTAAAATTTAATTACTGCTGTACGATCAATTTTGAGAAACACTGTACACTTCACAACATATTTAAAAAACAATAATGGATTTATGATCACTTGAATGTCAGCCGCTAAAATGGCCACACTTTATCATCTGAATTAATTTTGTCCAAAAAAAAAACTCAGCGTCGATCTCTCATAATCCCCCGTTCAACAAACATCAATTAACTCCAGTCAACCCCAGGCATCTGTCTCACCTAACAGCACATCCATTAGTCTTTCACGCCTTTTCCCTCTTAATCCCTCAAAAGAGCAAACCTCCAATCTCTTCACACCGCCCAGTTACTATCGCACTCACTTCATCAATGAACCGAAAAGAAAAACTCCCCCTCTATTATAAGCTAATTATCCAATGTCCCATATTTCAATAAATCATAACTGCACCACCTCCACCGCATCGTGTCTCTTCACATTTCAACATCGTCGAACTGCACCACCTCACCACCACATTCTCGCACGTCGTCGTCGTTTTCCCATCGGGAGAATCCGGTCGTGAAAAAACATCAAACTCCAATGTAACCATTCATTATCCCATTAGCTTCCTCTAGTGCGCTGACTGTCCCTTCGCGTTGCTTCTCACGTTTCATCGTTCGGAAAACTCTACTCCCTCCCACCCTCACTCACTATGGGATGGGTGCGGGGAATGGATGGTTGATGGTGCAGTGCGATGATGCCGAAAGTAGTGTTTTTATTATGCTCATTTCGAAAGTTGAAACACTTTTTATTACTCCCACCATTTTTCGGTCCAATGCGTCCTTCCGCCCACACAACCCCGATCTCACCACAGTGTCGCATAGCTCATGGTTATATTTCTTGAAATTTTACACCAAACATGTAGTTTGGTATCTGCTGCCAAGCTGCTCGTTCTCAGATGCAAATACGTCTGCTCGTCATCCCAGCAGCGAGGATGATCATGATGTGGGTAAACTGCTGCGGTGCACTCTTTTGGGAATAGAGCGTGGCGGAAACTTGGAAAGTGCAGCATTCCTAAATGTTTTGACATAGTTTTATTTGCTCATTTCACAGCTAGACAGCGTTTGAAGATAACCAAATAAAAAAAAAATAAAAACCGTGGAAACGCTACCTTCCGCAGACGATGGCGGTTGGTTTGTTTTTGATTTGCGGGTAAATATTGTCGCTCTTGCAACATGACAGGGATCTTGTCGCTTGCAGTCTTTAGGGGGAAATGATTAAATAAGTGAAAAATGGATGCAAATAGGGTGTTGGGGGATTTAGGTACGTTGGTTGAGCGGAATACTCCGGTTGCTTTTCCGTACCTTAGATCCTACGTTGTGTGTTTGTATAGAATCGTGCTATTGTTTCCTTAAAATTCCGATCCTTTCCGAATATCCTAGATATCCTTTTGTTCCTTTCACAAATGCAATAGAACTGAACCAATTCCACTTCCAAACACTTGATTTAGGGACCAAAGTTTAAGACACTTTATTCGTACGGTTTGTAAAGCGCGCGCGTATAGATTTTTGCCTTTATTCGTTCGCTATCGGTTGGCTAACTAAATTCACTGTGTCGTTATCTGCCTATCATACCTAGGAATTCTGTATCGACCTTACTTACTTACTTAAGGGTCCTGTGCACCACCAGCGGTGCAAAGGGCCAACGTGAAAGACTTCCATCCTGGGCGGCTGCTCGCTTTTGCCTTGACCTGGGCCCAGGTCAGATTCCTATCGACTTGCTTAATTTCCTTATTGAGGCTCCGCCGCCATGAGCCCCTGGGCCTGCCTCTGCTGCGATGTCCTGCCGGATTCCAATCCAGCGCTTGCTTGCAGATTTCGTTTCCGCCCCGTCGAAGTGTGTGGTCGACCCACCTCCACTTTCGCTCTCGAATTTCTGTTGCTATCGGCTTCTGATGACATCGACGATGGAGCTCGGCATTCGAGATCCAGTTGTGAGGCCACCAGGCACGAATTATATACCGCAGGCATCGGTTGATGAAGACCTGCAGCTTTTGAGTGTTCTCCGCTGATACACACCACGTCTCGCTGGTGTATAATAACACAGATTTCACGTTCGAGTTGAAAATTTGGATTTTTGTGCTTGACTTATCTGGTTGGATCTCCATACGTTGCGTAAACTCGCAAAGGCAGCCGTAGCCTTCTTGATTCGTGCACCTATGTCGCTCTTGGTCCCGCCGTCCGACGCTATTTGGCTGCCAAGATATTGGAAACTTTCGACCTTCTCCACTGCTTGCCCCGCTACCGTAAAGTTGGAAGGGTTGCCCGTGTTGATATCCAACGATTTGGTCTTGTTGACGTTGATGGTGAGACCCGCCGCAGAGGAGCGTTCGGCTAGGTCATTTAGCTTACTCTGCATTTCAGAGCGCCGTTGTGCTAGTAGAGCAACATCATCAGCCAAATCGAAGTCGTTGAGATGCTCCATGGTGATAGGCTTCCAAAGCAGCCCACGGTTCGGTACACGGTCAATTGCACCTACCATGATCTCGTCGATTACGATGAGAAACAGTAGCGGTGATAGTATACATCCTTGTCTCACACCAGCGACTACCCGGATAGGGTCGGACAAGGCTCCGTTATGCAGAACTCTGCACTTGAAAGCCTCATACTGCGCTTCTAGGAGGTTGACGATTTTATCCGGGACTCCCTTGCGTCTCAGGGCGCCCCACAGATTCTCGTGATTGAGACGGTCGAAAGCTTTTTCGTAGTCAATGAATACCAAATAAAGGGACTCTTGGAATTCATTGAGCTGCTCCAGGATGAAGCGGAGCGTGGCAATATGGTCCACAAAACCCGAGTAGCACACTTGCATCACAATAAGTTACAGCAACTTGTTTATGACTGAAATAAGTCGTATATAAGCCTCCCTTAGCTCAGTCGGTAAAGGCGCAGCTACAAAGCAAAACCATGCTGGAGGTGACTGGGTTCGATTCCCGGTTTAGTCTAGGAATTTTTCGGGTTGGAAAATTTCTCGACTTCCCTGGGCATACTGTGGAAGTGCATCTAGAACACTAAGTTGAGAGCACGCAATAAGCTAATATGCGATATGCAATAAGCTTGAAATGCGAAGAAGAAGAAGAAGAAGAAGAAGAAGAAGCGTCTACGATTGATTTGTGACAAGCGTGCTACTAGGGAAGATCTTCCGGCACGGAATCCTGCCTGCTGACATCGGAGAGTCGCGTCAATCTTCTCCTGTATTCGATTCAGGATAACTTTGCACAGAACTTTGAGAACAATACACAGTAACATGATGCCTCGCCAATTGTCAGATACAGGGATGGAAAATCATTTACAATCATTTCGTGCATTCATTTACATTCATTTGCCTCTAACTTTTTTCATCAACAGAGTTCCATAAAATAGTGTTTGAAGGTTTTGTAGGATTTAGTATTAGCTACATCTTTTGTAAACAACTCAAATCTGTATCTCTTATGCATGATTAATCAGAGCGATAAGAACCCACCATTGTTTTTCAGTGAATGTAAATTGCATTCACTGAAAATCAATAACATGTTCTGCCAGTTCTATTTCGTCATGCATAAGAGATCCAAATTTTATTTTTAAGCAAAAGTTGTAGTTCATATCAAATACTACAAAAGCTTTATACATCGTTTTACGGTATTCTGTTGATGAAAAAAGTTAGAGGCAAATGAATGTAAATGAATGCACGAAATGAATGTAAATGATTTTCCATCCCTGCTCCCTTCTTTGGGACCTTCACTAAGATGTTAAGATGTGTCCCAGATATTACAGAATAGTTGATGCAACATTTGTGCGGATAGCATGGGGTCAGCTTTGTGCATCTCCCCTGATATGCGATCGACCCCTGGAGCCTTGTTGGATTTCATGCTTCGGATAGCTGCTTCAATCTCCTGCAGTGATGGGGTCTCGGAATTGACGCGAGTGATGCGCCGCACCCTAGGCGGATCATGCAGAGATGTTGATGGCTGGTTGGCCGTCGAAACTTGGAGAAGTTGTTCGAAGTGCTCAAACCAGCGTTTCAGCTGGTCAGTGGGGTCGGTAAGCAATTGTCCAGTCGTGTCCTTCACTGGCATCCTCGGGTTCATCCTTGCTCCACTCAGGCGTCGTGAGATATCGTAGAGGAGGCGTATATCGCCAGTGTTTGCGGCTTTCACCCACGCTCGCTTGTCCCGTCTGCAAGACCGCTTGACTTCCTTCTCTAGAGCCGAGTACCGTTGACGGGCTTCGTTCTTGGCTCCTCTGGTTCTCGCCCGCTCTATCGCGGCTTTTGCTTCTCTACGCTCCTCAATCTTCCGCCAGGTTTCATCTGTGATCCACTCTTTCCTCTGGGTGCGCAGCTCACCCAAGTTGTTCTCGCTTGTTTCTATAAAGGCATTCAACGTCTATTGTTCTTCTACGCTGCCACCTTCTGGAACGTCCGCAGTTCGAGTCTCAAGTTCTTCAACAAAAGACCTTTTTACCGTTGGATCTTCAAGTCGGCGTGTGTTGAACCGCCGCCCGAGTCTCTCCTCCCGTCGCTGGATCCGCGCCATGCGTAGGCGGATTTCGCCGATTATAAGGTGATGGTCAGACGCGATGTCGGCGCTGCGTTTATTCCGGGACATCAAGAAGGCTCCGTCTCCATTTTCGGCTGATGCAGATGTGGTCGATCTGATTTTCGGTATGTCCATCACGGGAAACCCACGTGACTTCTGTTTCAACCAGTGTTGTAAATTAAATTTTAATTAATTTAATTATCGCTTAATACTAACACATCCAACATTTCCGCCTAACTAAATTTCAACATAAACATAAACAAGCCTAGCTTGTTGCAGATGCGGTTGGCTGGACGCCTGTAGGTCCCTTTAGACGTCTTGATCGTCACCACTCATATAACTACGTTTGCGCCAGGGTGAACCTCGGCTATCCTCGCTAAGGGCCATTGAAGTGGTGGTAAGTTGTCCTCCCGAAAAATCACGATGCTGCCTACACGGATAGTGCCTGGTAAACGGTTCTTACTTGCTTCCTGAAGTCCAGTGATGTACTCTTGACTCCAACACTGCCTGTATCGCTGGAACATCTGCTGCCGTTGCTGATAGTGGGCTGAGCGGTTAGTGGGTATGGCTGTAAGATTGGGATCGGGGAGGGCTTTCATAGAAGTCCCGATCAAAAAATGGGCTGGTGTTAGGGCATCGAGGTATCTAGGGTCGTCTGATAATGGGGCTAGAGGTCTAGAGTTAAGGGGGGCTGATATTTGTACGAGCAGGGTGCAGAAGTATTCATGACTCAATTGGTTCGTACCGACTTCCTTTTTAAGGCAGATTTTGGTGGAGCGTACTGCTGCCTCCCATAATCCACCGAAATTGGTTGCACGGGTTAAATGCCAGGATATTCCTTGCTGTGAAATTTCAGATACAATAGCAGTTGACAGGTCCATGACTAGTTCCAGGTCTATCGCTTTGGTCGTAAAGTATATGAAAACTGCAATGTATCATTTCGGTGGGGCTGCTCGACGGTGGAGGGGCTTTAAATAGAAGGGTCCACAAAAGTCCACGCCAGTTATTTATTAATTTATTGTTGCTTCGTCTTCGATTGAATCTTACAGACTGCTCTACATATTCTTAATTCTATTTTTTTAAACATTCTTAGGAATAGTAAAATCGTAATGAACACCAACGTCGTTGAAGGCTTTCAAGCAGGAATTTAGTGGATTGTTCTGACCATAGACGGTTCTATGTGCCGGTACAGCAATGAGAGGAGATTTCCTTAGTTGCCGTGGTGGTATAAAGAGATAAATTTCCTGGAGCAATTGAGGACAATCGATGTTTCCGCCAAGTAGGTCGAAAATGAATAGTTGCTGAATCATTTTACGCCTTTCATTTAACGTTTCTATGTTTATCAATGCACAACGAGCGGTGTAGTCAGGTAGGTGCATGGGATCATGCCATGGCAGGTTTCGTAGTGTGAATCTGATGAACAGTCTCTGTATTCGTTCAACTTTTAAAACGAGTGAGGTATGGAACGGAGCCCAGATGGGAGCTGCATATTCTAGGAGGCTCCTTACTAGAGTACAGTACAGCGTCTTCTGGGCGTAGATATCCGTGAACTGCCAAGTGTACCGCCGAATGAAGCCGACTTTCATTCCGTTTTCACTGCACCATAGGAACAAATTGTCAATATTACGCTGAAGTACAATACAGTCGAGGATGGAAACGATGATTCTGTAGATTTTCAAGTCATGGGCAAACATCTGCTTGAATGATGAGATACGTGGACACAAATCATTTACAAACAATACGAAGATAAATGGTCCCAGCACACTGCCCTGTGGTACACTGGAAGTGATTGAAAACGATTCCGAACGAGTAGAGTTTAACGACACGAAAGCATAACCATTCGTCAGGTAAGACCGAATCCAGTCAACCATCCAATCGGAGAGTGCTATAGCTTTCAGTTTTTCACAAGCACGCAAACGGTTTTGAAAAATCAATGTAGACCGAGTCAACCTGATTGCGAAGTTCGACCTCGCGGAACAGTGTGTTGGTATAGCACATCAGATTCGTGGATGTAGAACGATGTTGAACAAACCCACGTTGATACTCCGATATGAAAGGCTGAACAACACTGTAAAGTGCTCCGTGCACTAGGGTTTCGAAAGCCTTGCTAATGCAGCATAGAAGCGAAATACCACGATAATTGTCAACGTGGTTATGGCTACCGGATTTGTGTATTGGTACGATAGCAGCAGTTTTCCATAAGCTGGGGAACGTCCTCTCGAACAGCGAACGGTTGAATATACAGCAAATCGGTAAAGCCAGTGAGCGACCGCAGTATTTCAGGAAATTCGGAGGAATTCCGTCAAATCCGGGGCTTTTTGATGCATTAAGATTGGTCAAAACTGTATGGACATTAGAGTGATGCAAAATTTGAAATTTTCGCTCCACAATACTTAAACGATTACAATGGAATTGGAATGGGAATTACTATAGAAAAACCAAGATTTTCGTTCAAGTCTATCTAATAATTCACCATATCGGTCTGCTTCAAAAGTTTTCAACTGTACTTGTAGGAAATTTTTCCAGCTACAACTTTGCTCAAAACCACTTTTTAATTAAATGCAAGGATCGAAAGTTATCAATGGTTCAATGCACTGATGTCTTATGATCATGCTCAATCAACTGCTCAGCAGGCAACATTGGTGTTTCTGGGGCGTTGAAAAGGACACAAAAATCATGGCTACTATGTCACACTGCAAAATACAGTGTTGCCTACAGAGCAGCTGCTTGATCATGTCATAAGTTTACCAATCTGTTAAACAATTAATAACTTTTTCCTGTCTCGTTTTACATAGAAACAATCTTTAGCAAAGTTGTAGCTGAGAAAATTTTCTATAAGAATGGCGATCGAACTGTTTCGCAGCTCAATATGGAAAAAGACTAGAAGGTAATGAACAGAAAGTTGAGATTTCCCATAGTAATTTACATGTAAACTTCAAATGGCTTGTGCGAAGTCTGTTTCTAACCAAATGAGTTGTAACCTTGAGAGGCTAATCATGACCCGATTTGAAACCATTTAAGCACTGTGGACCGAAAAAGTCAAATTTTGCATCAGTCTAATGGACATCATCTGGCGTGAAGCGTAGTAAGGGGAAATTTAAGTCATATTCATGTCGATCGTTGACGCTGTAAGCGGAGAGGCGAGCTTGCCTTGCACCATAAACACATGAAAAAACGTAGCGAACAAATTTGCGATCTCTTCCGGCGAAGTTGCGGTTGCGCCGTCTAGAACAACTGTGTTGGGTAGACGATTGCACATCCTTTGCGACTTCACGAATTTCCAGAAATTCGATGGGTTTTGTCTCAGGTTTGACTGTGTTCGTTGAACATGTTCTTCGTAGCTAGCGGCGAGTAGTTCGTTGTATTGAGCTTCAATTGAACGAAGAGTATTTCGGTTGTCCTCGGATTTAGAGATGAAAAACCGTTTGCGGGCCTTGCGGAGTTTGTTGCGTAGACTATGCAGCTTTGT
Organism: Ochlerotatus camptorhynchus; assembly: GCF_037179485.1. Classification (NCBI taxonomy): domain Eukaryota; kingdom Metazoa; phylum Arthropoda; class Insecta; order Diptera; family Culicidae; genus Ochlerotatus; species Ochlerotatus camptorhynchus. The sequence goes on from NW_027040902.1 coordinate 1,466,300, forward strand.
ATTCCGCCAGGGTTTCCACGCAGAGTAGTCGGAGAAAGGTCTACGAAGAGGAACACACTCGTGGAAAATTGCGTGCAGTTTTTCGTAGAACTGGTTTGTAATGTCAACGTCAACTGAATCACCGTTCAGAATCAGGGACCAATTAACTGCTGTAAATAAGTATGTGATCTAGGGTGGTTAGGTCACAGTTTTTAAGATCCAATACTGCTGGGGCATCATGACGATCAGGTAGATTGAAGTGCGCATCGAGGTTCAGAATGAATGGCCTGTGATGGATGTCAACATTAAGCAGTGGAACCGCTGGTTCAAGGAGATCAAAAACGTCTGGATTGGTAGTGAATGCCAAATCAAGCAGCTTTCCATTTGTGTTTACAAATGGGTTAACCTGAATTAGACCATTAGCAAGCATTTCTTCGGTAAGAGCCACTTCCGGCTCCGTCGATGAGTTTGAAGGCAGATACCCGTTCATGTCCTCGTCGAAATTCCAGAGTAAATGAGGGAGATTATAATCACCCAGCACCATGATGATATCATCGCTCAAGGACGTCTCTGTAATATTCCGTATTGCTACGGCATGTAACTTGTAGAGCTCAGCACCTGACAAAGGGCGAACGTAGATTCCGGATATGAACAGTGGGCGGTTCTCCAAACTAATTCGGACAATGACCTGCTAGAGATGGTCACAGTTTTCCAACGAAACCAAGGAGCAAGGGTGCACAGATTTGACTGCTATGAGTGTACCACCTCCCCTGGATAATTGACTGGTAGATTCATAGCCAGGTTTTTGTTAAGACCACTGCATCGTAATCACTACTTGTCAGTCTCAAACGAAGTTCTTGGATCTTCGTACGTAAACCCCTAACATTTTGATAGTAGATAGAGAAAACTGAATCCGAGAGGTTCTCCATCTCACTATCATTAACTCGTACCGAAGAAATCCCAGGTGCATTCATGGAGCGGTCCTGCGTTCGTCTCGGTCAATGTAGGGATGTCAGTACGTTCCAAAGTTTGGTTAACACCACTGGAATGACGACCAGTCGTCGCGCTGGAATCGGAGGGTGGATCAGACAAAATACTGCTTAGAATTGCAACGTACTCGCCTTGAATGACAGGTTGGAAGACCCCTTCTTCATAACCACACACAGGCCCAGGACGACTGTTGGCCGATGACGGAGTGTGCTCGACTGTGGTGGAAGGATTAGGGGCTTCCTTAGAGCTAACCTCGTTGCGTCCTGTAGTTTGAGTAGTACTTGCAGAGTGTTGAGTTGAAGCAGCAATGGCACCCACGGAGAGATGATATTCTCGGATGACGGTATGCAGATTCGTAGTACGATTTATGTTGCTAAGAGCATCACCTTGGACGGCTCCTGTCCTACCATCGTCCACAAGAGCAAGGTGACTTTGACCTCGTGAGCACACATCATTAGTTGGCAGGATTGGGTCGGAGTTTGGGCTGAAACTATGCAAATCATCAGGGACAGAAGGTTTGATAACGTATACACGTGATCTTCTATTTTTCTGCAAGCAGATGATCATGGACTCAATCCTTGGATTAGTTAGCTTAAACAGTTTAGGCCAGGACTGTTGTGATGTTCGTAAAGCTTTTTCGGATGATCGATGCATGTATTTTATTAAACAGAGCAAATGGCCCTAATGTTGCCCCATGCACCTATAGAATGGGCCCATCAATTCAAATCTTAAATTTTTCTTAGAACAATGCGTCATCTGGACAATTTAAATTGATATTTTTGGTTGCTAGTGAATATTAGGGACAATAACTCTGTATAACTTTAATCCGTAATAGTTTTTTTTTAATGCATTATTTAAGTGATTGTTAGCCGAAGGATAATAAGCAAGGGGCGTAATAAGTCAATGCATCGATTTGAAGCGTTTTCCTAGAATGTTACTGGAATGCTAGAACATGTGTCGCCAGTGCTGACTGCGGAATATATCCGACCACACTTTGCAACTCCTGTACTTTACAGTAGCTCACTTCACCGGTCTGGAAGTTGTCGAATTCATTCTGGTGCCATCCGTAATCGTTTTGTCTCGATCCACAGATGGGAGAAACTGCCATGAAAGGATTATTACTGACTACCAAAGCTATTGCCGCATCCATAGTGGGAACTTTCACTATTTTCCACAGCCATTTTGGTACTGGAATCCCTCCGTCCACCAAGGTGAAGCTCGGGCAATAGTTGGTTGATGAGCAAAGCGCTAATGTTCCGTATGTTCCAGTATAGATTTCAAAAGTTTGCTTTGACTCGTTTGCTAAAGTGCGAACCTTGGTTTCTATGGTCTTCCAGTTGCCGATGTTAATTTTTTCCCACATACCGGCAACGTTGATAAAGAAGTAAGTTGACCATTGCCAGGTTGTGAACAGTTCGTCACCGTCCGGAGTAAGATGACCTCTTTGCAGGTAGGATCGATTGTAGTAACTTTGTGCGTCTGTTTGGGCGATACTGTTCCCCGTTTGAACACTGAACAATTCCGTCAATCTTAACTTCTGACTCAACTGAGTGTAGGCAGTACTTACAAAAAATCTACTTGTAAAGCCAATTGACTTGAAATCCGGTCTGCTACTATTGTAGATGCTTTTATCTTTGAATTGAAAGAATATGAATTACTATTACTTGTCATTTAATTTTGTTACTTACGACCGATTTCGTTGCCGAAGAGCACGTGATGGGTAAAGAGTGTAAAAGCACTCGCTTCATCAAAACAGGAACAGAATAGATCAAAAAACATATCCCCAGTTGGGAAAGGCACATTAAACCCTATTGCTTTGTTGGTTCCCAGGCATTGTGGATCTGGCCTCAGTTGGTAGTTTCCAGTGACCTTTCGAACGCACGTTACCGTACTGATGCTCACTGTTGTGCCATTCATTAGAAACATCAATCCATTGTCACATGTGATGGTTTCGACTGTGCTATTGGCTGTAAAGTGTAATTTCTCATTTGTGTAAACCTTAAAAACAGCACCATCCTTTACTTCATCAACTTACTACCACTGATGGAATTTTGAGATCCAGCAGAAGGAGGACATGCTATCGAGGACGTCTCCCCATGCGCCCAAGTGAGATAACCATCTGTAGGGACCATCAACGAACGAGGAGTTCCATCTCTTATGAAAACTGGCTGCAGCTCCGGAAGATCCCTTTTGATATACACTTCACATTGCTTTTTACCTAAAGCACAGTCAACTACATTGTTTAACACCTCCAATCAAATATGAAACAAACCAACCTGTTGCCACGCCAAGGCCAACGCCAACGCCAACGCCAACGGCGGCACCTCCTGCTACTGATGTCCCTGGATTTTTAGAAACAAAGTTCCCAACCGACGTAGCCGTTTTACGAACTAGCTTAACAATCTTTGGGATCTCTTTTGACACCTTAGGAATCCATCTGGCTATGAAACTACCGACAAATCTCCCAAACTGTGGCTTTGGGGAACGCTTTTCTCTTGATTTGGCTGAATCTGTTGCTGCCGCATGGACAATCAGCACAAAAGCTATCAGGAAAAGTATTAAAGATCGCTTGCTCATCTCGGTAATGCACGACTGAGTGATGATGGCACGGTGCAGTTTGCATTTATTCACAGATAAGAGAAACACCGTAACATGATAACACAGTTATTCAAGAGCTGTATAGTTCTGCTGCACTGAGCGAAAACATTCCTAGCAATTCTCGCACATTCGAGCCTTAAGTTCTCTGCTTAAGTTCAACAGTATATGAGTGATCCAGACGTCCAACATCATATGAGATTCTCGCATTTCTTGGCGAATTCGAAAATTATGTATTCGTACGATTTTTTCGGAAACTAATTTGCGAAATTTGCTTTGCGCTTCATAAGACTTCCCGTATCAAATATCTAGCGTTTAGTTTCCTGAGTGTAGTTGAGCAAATAATTGATTAAGTCGGTTGATTTGTTTTTCTATACACAAATTTATAGCGGAAGGGGATATTTTACATTAGTTTGGCCAATTTTATCAACACAATTTATTGCTGGTCATTCTAGAGTAATGTAGGATCAAATATTGTTTTACCATTCGTTAGAGGCGAATCTACGGCTAAAAGCCTCTCAAATAAAGATAAATTTACTTACTTTATCATTTGTGCAGCGTCTGGAAATTGAATTGATGTATCATAAAGTGCTTTTAAAAGTGATTCAACGAGGTGCCATTCTCAAGTCCAAAAGACAAACAAAAGAACGTACTTAAGAGACACAATTTCAATTGATCACGTGAAACCAGATAATGAATGTGGATAATGGATCTTAGATTGGGCCCATCGCTAAAAATCTGCTATTTATAAATTTAATCTAGATGAACGCGTCATTGGGACGGTACTAATGGATATTTTTGGTCGCTAATGAAAATTTACTCGTTTGCTGAATTTATGAATGGACCCAAATTAGGGGCATTTAGGCCGACATTACATCCATTTCCCCTATCTGGTGATTTTCAAAGTAGAGCGGAATGATAACGACCCAAATTTAAGTTAATTTCACTCATAATCGCCAAAAGTGCATGAACTGATGAACTGAGCAATGATTAAATTTCTCCCATGGTTTTCTATGGAAAATTTAAAAAAATCTGCTGGAAAATGAGTAAAGTTGCCGAAAATTTTACTCAGTCTAGGAGTAGTACCAGTAGACTGAAGGAATTCGATCTTTATTTTTCTCATATTTGGGATGTTTTTTTTCTGTGGACAAACCTGAGAAAACATGAGACAAATTTACTAATCGCTTAGTTCCTGCACTTTACGTGGTTTATGATTTAACTAAACTCAAATTTGGGTCGTTCTCATTCGCTGTGTTTGGCCTTTATTAGGTTTTGCACCGTCGGGGTTAACCTCAATCTGATGACAGTTCAGTGGTACTATTTCCGTGGACTTTATTTTTTTTTCTTGGGTGGATTTTCTTGATTAATTTTCAGACTGCAGTGAGATGTAAACCACACTTCTGCAATTTCCACGAGCAACATCCTTTCATCGCGCTGTTCTTCGACAATTTTCAAGTTAAAATTCGAAAATTTAAGAATATTTTTTTTTTTGAAAAAACGACTAAGTGCTTGTAAACAGTACCACTGAACTGTCAAAAAGGTTCAGCCGATTAACACTGAGTTCATTTATGACGTCACGCTGCAGTACCTAATTAGGTACTGCAGCGTGACGTCACAAATGAACTCAGTGTTAATCGGCTGAACCTTTTTGACAGTTCAGTGGTACTGTTTACAGACACTTAGTCGTTTTTTGGAAAAAATATATTTTAAAATTTCCGAATTTTAACTTGAAAATTATCGAGGAAATGCGTGGTGAAAGGATGTTGCCTCGTGGACAATGCAAAAGTGTGGTTTACATCTCACTGCAATCTGAAAAAATATCCAGAAAATCTACCCAAGAAAAAATCGACTAAGTCCACGTAAACAGTACCAGTGAACTGTCATCAGATTGAGGTTAACCCCGACGGTGCAAAACCTAATTCATGCCATGTGCGTTCATTCATTCAAGGAAGGGAGTGATAAGTGGGTCTGCCAGTAAGCTTCGGTCGTGGCTCGTGGCTATACAATTCATTACGTTGCCCTTGCTGATACATACGAATGTAGTGGAAACGACGGAAATAAAAATTCGCATGTCAGACCTGATCTTTTATGAATGTTCATTTTCAATCTGTCAAAAATGAAACAAGCTTTTAGTGACGGTTCCTTTCTGATTCTATAAAATAAGCAAGCATTTCTTCGGTAAGAGCCACTTCCTGCTCCGTCGATGAGTTTGAAGGCAGATACCCGTTCATGTCCTCGTCGAAATTCCAGAGTAAATGAGGGAGATTATAAAGGGTGATATGGTCAAAATTTGGTCAATATCAACTTGACGTATTTCTTTCAATTTTGCATTTAAAAAACCTGAACACCCCTCATTTTGAAGGTGTGTGTGTGTAGAATGTTGCTCCTATTTTGATTTTGGAATTCACTCTTCAGTTGTCAAAATGCCGTCCAAGCAAGAAGAGCAGCGTATCAAAATTTTGCTCGCGCATCGCGAAAATCCGAGCTACTCGCACGCAAAGTTGGCAAAATCGCTAAAAGTTGCCAAATCAACCGCTACAAATGTAATTAAAGTGTTTGGGGAACGTTTGTAGACAGCCAGGAAGTCTGGATCGGGAGGAAATCGAAAACCGGAAGCCGCTGAGACGACAAAGAGAGTTGCCGGTAGTTTCAAGCGAAACCCTAACCTCTCTCTCCGAGATGCCGCAAATAAGCTGGGTGTATCGTCTACAACCGTGCATCGAGCCAAAAAACGAGCCGGACTATCGACTTACAAGAAGGTAGTGACTCCAAATCGCGATGATAAACAAAATACGACGGCCAAAGCGCGATCCCGGAGGCTGTACACGACGATGCTGACGAAGTTTGACTGCGTGGTAATGGAGGACGAAACCTACGTCAAAGCCGACTACAAGCAGCTTCCGGGACAGGAATTTTATACGGCAAAAGGAAGGGGAAAGGTAGCAGATGTTTTCAAGCACATGAAACTGTCAAAGTTCGCAAAGAAATATCTGGTTTGGCAAGCCATCTGTACCTGTGGCTTGAAAAGCAGCATTTTCATAGCTTCCGGGACTGTCAACCAAGAAATTTACGTGAAAGAGTGTTTGAATAAACGTCTGCTGCCTTTCCTGAAGAAACACGGTTGTTCCGTACTGTTTTGGTTACGGTAAAAAGGCCATGGAGTGGTACGCCGCCAACAACGTGCAGGTGGTTCCCAAGGACAAGAACCCTCCCAACACGCCAGAGCTCCGCCCAATTGAGAAATACTGGGCTATTGTCAAGCGGAACCTAAAGAAGACCAAAAAAACTGCTAAGGGCGAGCAGCAGTTCAAGGCAAACTGGCTTTTTGCGGCGAAGAAGGTGGACAAGGTGGCTGTACAAAATCTGATGGCAGGGGTCAAGCGTAAGGCCCGGCAATTCGGATTTGGAAAAGCGGAAGCCTAACTGAATATTTTTCCTGAATTTTATACTAATTGAACATGAAAAAGAAATTTAATTTGATTTTTTAGATAAACGATTTCACCGATTTACACGCGTTTTCCCTTGACCAAATTTTGACCGTAATACGTTGAACTTGGTCATTTTCAGCAAAAAATGTAGCTCTATTTTTTCAAATTTTGACCTAAATACCAAGGCTAATACGATCATTAAAGAGGTTTAACAAATATGTAACGACTGGAACAAACGCGCACAAAACTATTTTGACAAGCGAGTACATGATTGTTAACGGAATGACGACTTGTGCAAAGGATTGAGCATGTCAACCTTGTCCCAATGTACCACCAGTCGGGGTGACAGAAAATAATACCGAACATTCAACATGTTTTAAAGATGATATAAAGGACAAACCCGCATTTATTGCAACGCACTTAAACAGCTGTAACTTTTTAACCACGGTAACAAATGACTTTAAATTTTCAGAGAAGATTCTTAGACGAATTTTTAGTAACATATCAATAGACCAAAGTTCAATGGCAAACTAATACCCACTTTTCAATTAGGGAATCCAAAAGCTGTCTTTAGACTTTGTACATTTGCGAAAAAGTCCATCCTCAGAATTCCTCGAGGTTCTTTCGAAATTTTTAGAAGTCTATGAGCTTTTTTGAAATTCTTCTCAGAAGTCCTCTGGAATTATTTTTAGAACTCTTCTTGACTTTTACCCAGAATACCTTGGAACTAAAATTCCCTTGGAGTTTGAGAAGAATTTCCTCAGTATTATCCAGAGATTATTCTCGAAATTAGCTAGAAATTATCGGTACTCTCTTGAAATTTTCCTCAAAATCCCTTTAGAATTTCACTCAAAATTTAATAATCTCGGTATTATGTTGTAACTATCTGCAGAATTCACTAGAAATTATTCGCAGAGGTTTCTTAGAATACTCCCCAGAAATCCTTTGGAACTGTTCTCAGAATTCAATATCCTTGAGGTTCTTCGCGGATTTTTTAAAACTCTCCTAAGAGCTCTTTTGATATTCTTCTCAGAAGTCCACTGGAATTATGTTTAGAACTCTTCATGATTTTTTCTCAGAACACCTTGAAACTCAAATTACTTTAGAGTTTCAGAATTTTTTCCTAGAATGAGCTAGAAATTATCCTCGGAATTAGCTTGAAATTTTCTTTAAAATCCCTTTGGAATTTCACTCAAAATTTGATTTTCTCGGTATTCTTTTCGAAATTATCTTGGAACTATCTGCAGGATGCACTAGAAATTATCCGTAGAATATTTTTGGAACTCTCCCCAGAAATATTTTGGAACTGTCCTAAGAATTCAATATATTTGAGGTTCTTCTCGGAATATTTTAAAACTTTTTTTTCTCAGAACACTTTGGAACTGAAATTCCTCTTAAAGTTTCCGAAAATTTCCTGTGTATTCTCCATAAATTCTTCCCATAATTAGCTTGAAATTATCATTGGAATTCCCTTGAAATTTTCCCCAACATCCCTTTGGAATTTCATTCAAAATTTGATTCTCTCGGTATTATTTTCGAAATTATCTTGAAACTATCTGCAGGATTCACTAGAAATTATTTGCAGAATTTTTATGAAATCATCCCCAGAAATTTTTTCTCTCAGAACTGTCCTCAGAATTCAATACCCTGTAGGTTCTTCTCGGAAAACAAGTTTAATTTGTCCGTCCACTCACCAAAACGTTGTAGTTTTTCTACCAGATTTGTTCAATAAAGTTTGCCCCTCCATTCACCAGAACTGTGCAATCAGATCAGGAATTTTCAATTCAGCTTGCCCCTCCATGCAGCAGAATGTTGCAAATCATACACCAGAAATTTTCAACACAAACTTGCCCCCAGAAAATTTTACACCAGAAAATTTGAATTGACCAGAATTTGCATCGTTCCACCGTTAATGTTCAATTAAAATTGCTTCTCCAATCTTCTGATTGGTGCCGATTTCCTTTTTCCTTTTTCCACCAGATATTTTAAATAAAGCTTGCCCCTATTTTCATATTTTTCAACAATAATTTTCAGTAAAACAGCTTCCCTCCAATCATCAGAGTGGTGCAAATTTCACACCAAAAATTATTATTAAAATTTGTTTCTCTATTCAGAAAATTTAAGACCAAAACTTTTCCGAAAAGCTTGCCCATCCGTTCACCAGAACGGCGCAAATTTTCCACCAGAAATTTTAAATTTAGTTTAATTTAAAAAAGCTTGTGCCTTAATTTCCCAGACTAGTGCAAGTTTTTCACCAGAAATTTTCTATTCATTTCATTTTGCACCAGAAATTTTCAATAGAATATGCTCCTCCATTCGTTCTGGTGCACCAAAAATTGTCAGTAAAGTTTGTTTCACCATGCACCTTTGTGGTGCAATTTTCAGGCTTTGCCTCTTAATGCAGAATGGTGCAAATTTTCCACCATAATTTTTCAATGAAGCTTACATTCATCAGAACGATGCAAATTATGCACCAGAAAAATTAATAAACCTTGCTTTTACATTCACCACAGTGTTACGAACTTTCCACCAGAAATTTTCAGTTAAATGTGCAACTCCAAATTTTTAGCGTGTTTCAATTTTAGAACCATAGTTATTCATTTTTATTAGTCCCTCCATGCACCACCTTGATGATATTGTTACACCAGAAATATTCAATAAAAAGCTTTTTCTTCGATTTACCACCACGAAGGTTAATTTTTGTTTAACCTTTAATTTACCTTTTTCTTTCAACCCTCCATGATCCACGTTGAAAAAAAAAATTACACCGGAAATTTTTTGTTTTCCCCAATGTGGTGCAATTTTTTTGACCAAAAAAATTCATTGACGTTTGTCCCTTCATGCACCTTTGTGGTGCAATTTTCAGGCACCATCTCAAAGGAATTGACGCACGCAATAAAAGGGTTTCAATTTTACCTTCAAAGCAAGTGAACAAGAAAACTAGATATTTTTTATCATAACTTTGTAAATGTGGACACACCGTGCTCAACCCTGTGTACGCCAGTGCATGTAACGTAAAATCCCAAACCGGACGCAACGATAGAGCGCAAATCGAACAAACGACACATTGCGTATGCTCACAAGAGCGAGCTCAATGCTCGGTTGATCCCTTACCATTATACGCTTATGGATAAGACATATCCTATGGTGAATATTTTGTTTCAGAATTTGCTCACTATGGATGTACGCCCGCCGACTGACTAAGCTCATCAAAGATGGTTCATGTGTTGGGTGATTTCATAAAAGGCATTATGACCAGAATTAACTTTGAATTGTCCAAAGAACTTCCTGATGATTTCCTAGAAATTCACCTTAGTTTGCCATAGGTATGCTTTCTAAATCCGATGCTCTTTATAACTTTTTTTTTAAATTTTTTAAAAATTCCAATAATTGGCTTCATTTCAAAAGTTATCTTGGAATGATCCCAAAAGTTCTTTGCAATTTTCCTTGGAATTTTCCTCATGAATCACACGATACTATTCTCCTAATAGGAATCCGCCTTAAAATTCCTTTAAAACTATGATCAGATTGAGAATCCCTTGAACCTTTTTCACGTTCAGAATTATTTTCAGAATGCCATCGATGTTTTTACCCTTCTTACAAAGAAGGGTATAGATATCACTTGAAAAACCGACTATCGATCCGAGGCCTGGAGGGCCGAGTGTCATATACCATTCGACTCAGCTCGACGAAATCGGAACATGTCTGTGTGTGTGTGTGTGTGTGTGTGTGTATGTGTGTGTGTATGTAACGAAATGAATGCGCTCACGTTTCTCAGCAACCGCTCAACCGATTTGGACAAACTCGGCGCCAAACGATAGGTCTTAGGGTCTTATTGAACGCTATTGAACGGTTTTGGAATCGGTGAACCGGTTCTGGAGATATGGCCGGAATAAGATCCGGTGAATATGGGCCTTCACGCTGGATTTAACGGAAAACGTATCAAAACCATCATGCGACACATCAAATTACTACATAATTCAAAAATAAGATTAATGCAAGTCGTGTTAAGTGTTCCAGACCACATTGGACACACTTGGACATGTTCCGGGTACCCCGGCGAAGTTGCTTGAATATGAATTGAATTAAAACCCATTAAATCACATTAAAATACGATGATAAGGTGATTGGTAGCCTCACCAAATAGACTACACCGGGATATATTCCGGGTACCCCCAGGCAGTGGCGTAGCGTCACTGGATGACACGGGGGTGGGGGGCTTGGTCACTGATAATGACAATAAAATAAATAAACTTGAATAAGTAAGAAGGGTCTGATCACACCATAGGTGGATAAATTCGGGTTTTATTTTTGAATCTCACTCGAATTTTTCATAATATGCCGTTATAATTTGTATCGCAGTTCTGTTAAACAATCCATAAAATTCCTTTATAAATATCGTTTAGTTGTTTTGAATTCTCCTTAAAACTACAATGACTCTATCCTTTTGTAAAAAGAATTAATTTCGGATCCGTGATGCTACTGCGAATGAGCCTCAGTAAATCAACAAACGATGAAAAAGTTATTCTCAGATATTGTTGGTTTGAACTTCTATGGAATGTTAATTAAAACTTTTGATAAATAAACTCTTATAGCATATTTAGTATACCTGTTCATTTTAACAGAAATGTTCGGGATGCACCGGGTCAACCGTGATTACTATTCTAACATGACGAACTTCTGTGCAAATTTTCACCAAAATGATGATTTAGAGGTGCTTCGAGTAAATTTTATATTTTGAAGGTAATTTACGGCTTATAATATCTGTATCTCGATACTGAAATAACGAAAACTACTGAAACAACTTTCAAAGCAAAGCTTCATGGTGTTATCTACCTACTTTGTGACTAAAGGTTAACTATTCAAATTGATTTTATTGAAGTTTGACTTAGTTTCATGCTCGAAGATATCTTAAAAACTGAATAATTTCAAAGTATTTGTTCTACGAACTTTCCACCCATATGATATAAAAATGTGTCGTCTACGGCATAATGTTCCTTATACTGTTCTCGAAATTTTGTTCAATCATAGTTTTCATGTGGATTCCATAGATTGAGAGTTAAATATCAGAAAAGAGGCCGTTATAGCTAAAATTCACAAGACAACAGAGCCAATAAAAGTTTCAATTAGATTGACAGAAAATAATTGCATTTCTTTTCAATGACGACCGATGACTGTTTCATTGATAGATTATATTTTTAGAACTATAAGGATCCTCAGTAGACGGGTTTTTTTTTTGTATCAAAGGCAAGTATACCTCGAGCCATCCAAAATGGTCGTTTTTTTATAAATTGCTGGCATTTAGGCCGATATTACATCAATTTCCCCTATTTGTTGTAAAATGTTATGCTCGATGTTTCGTTTTCTCAAATTCTTCTAATCAAAGGAAATTTCCACTATGTCTAATCATTTGGCAGGCTAAAAGAATATTGAATTCGGTAGCTGTTGCTCGAACCTATATACAGTAGTGTACTAAGTATTTTTTATGAAATACTTTGGGATTGTTTCATCTGTATTTCACTATTTGCATTCGTGTTCATATGTATTTTGTCACAACCAGTGTTGGCTAAAATCAAAATCAGCAATCTTTCAAGGTCAATGTCACCTAAAATCACAGACACCAATATCACAAGCCATCATCACCACGAAAATCACACGCGATTTTCGATCAATATCAACCGTGATTTTCGATGCCTAAAATCAACCAGCATCAATATCAATCAAGATCAAAATCATAGGATTAGAAGATATGTTAAATTCTAGAGTTTGGGGCATTCTGAAATGCATATTCCTAGTCCAGGGGCCGCCATATTGGATTCTGGTCCACTATTTTGAATTCCAAAATGGCGGCAGATGTCAATTTTCCAGTTCCACTTATCGAGCCCATTCCGCAGATATCCATATTTGCATGTTTTTTTTTCCTCGGTTCGGGACCTAACACTACTGCGACCAGTAAATTGATCTATTGTAGTATATCCCGTGTCCTTAGTTTAGTGCATGTCGTATTACTCCATCACTATTGAGAAATGATGAAGTATTCGATTTTTTTACAGTTGCCACTCTTGCATTTATCGCAAGGATCCGACTCTAATTGAAAGGTCCCGCTATTTATACCCTTCGGAGTGTTGAAACACCCTCCAAAGACGCGCCCCTTTGTCAGTCAAAATTGGATTCCTTAGCAAAAAAAAATTAAGGTATGACACCGATAATGACCATAAAAATGAACAAAAAGTTTGGTGGCATAAATGGTTTGTGCCAAGTCAGTTTCTTATCAAATGAGTTTATCCTTTCGGAGGCTAATCAGGACCCGATTTGAAGCCGTTTGAACGCTGTGGAGCGAAAATTTCAAATTTTGCATCAGTCTAATGCATATTCCCTGTCCAGGGGTCACCATATTGGATTTTGATCCGCCATCTTGAATTCCTAAATGGCAGCGGATGTCAATTTTCCACTTCCACTTATCGAGCCCATTTCGTAGATACCCGTATTGCATGGGTTTAGATGCATATTCCTAGTCCAGGGGTCGCCATATTGGATTTTGGTTCACCATCTTGAATTCCAAAATGGCGGTGGAAGTTGGTTTTTTTACTTTGACTGTTATACCAAGTTATTGATTTCCCGTTTGGTTTTTTTTGCCTCAAAATCAGCTAAGGTTAAAATCAGCCTTGATTTTCTGTTTGTGATTTTGCTGATCTCAACATTAGCAGTGATTTTCGGCCGTTCCTGATATTGGATTTTTTTTTATTTTTTTTCCATCACTGGTCACAACACATAACTATTATTTAGATGTTTAGTAGAACTGCATAGAATATTCTTTATTTCTGATATTACGCTAGTCAAATGTCAACATAACCAATTGACTGTTTGACTCAGGGTTTGTTTACCGATTAGATAAATTTAAAAAATAATAATAATCATAGTACATGTCACCATGTGATATGGTTAATTAAACAATAAGAATGAAAAACTAAAATCCCTTCTAACCAGCAATCAGAAATCAAAACAGCTGAGCATCAGAAGTCCGTTTAAAATTAACGAAGATAATTAAATAAAAAGTGAATAATTGGTTAGGTACAGGCATGAACAATCATTTGCATTCATTTCGTGCATTCATTTACATTCATTTGTCCCTAATTTTTTTCATCAACAAAATTCCACAAAATGATTTGCTGATTTTTTGTAGGCTTTGTTATTAGCTACAACTTTTGTTAACAACTCAAATCCGTATCTCTTATGCATGACGAACCAGAGCGAACAGAAGCCACCACTGTTTTTCAGTGAATGTATTTTACATTCACTGAAACACAGTAACAAGTTCTTTCCGCTCTAGTTCGTGATACAGATTTGAGTTATGACCAAAAGTTTTAGTTAATAACAAAACCTTTAAAAGCTTTATACATTATTTCGCGGAATGCTGTTGATGAAAAAAGTTAGAGGCAAATGAATGTAAATGAATGCATGAAATGAATGTAAATGATTTTCCATGCCTGGTTAGGTGCTCGTACCTACTCAAAGGAAGAAATGATTATTTTGGATATTAATAAATACAATTCAGAGTTAAACATAGCTCTTTTAATACACTTATTTGAAAAATCTAAAAATCTGCATATTTAAAAAAAAATCTGAAATCTGTAAATACAGATATATGTATCAAAATTTTGAGAAAAATCTGTATCATTACAGATAAACCTGTATATGTGACATCACTGAGACGACGACGAAAGCACCCACATCGACCGGAAGAAAGGCTTCCCGCAATAGGCAGCATGATAAGGCCGCCGTCATCTGGTCAGCATCGACTTGCACTGGTGTGACCACCATATGAAAAACAACCGGCCCTTTTCAGGACCACCAATACAAAAACGGAAAAAGTTAAGAACTAAATGATCAACACATTTGTTCCGTCCACTAGTGGTTCTACGTCAAACTTCCTTCTGCTTTTATAGAATATAATTGCTACAGAACTTTAAGATAACTATGCATTCCAGATCGAAGACAAAAAGCTATCAAAAGTTAATTCAAATCTTTCCGTTGAAAGGAACAATTTTCTTCTCGGATGAAAAAAAAGAATACGGACTGGCAGAGGACGTTGTCTGTCCCAAAAAAAAAACACACTTCGAATTTCCAATAAACTCCCAGCCTCGCTCCATTTGAAGTCCGATCGAAGTCATTTAAAGCAAGGCATAAAATTCTCCCACCCGTTCCATCCCGGACCATCGGCGCACTGACCTGAATCGCGAAAGGCGCGTATCGTAAAACCGTTTTACAGGTTCCCCTAAACCCAACTTTGATACCGTCATTACCCCCCATTATCGAAGATGAGCGCTCTTGGACCGTTTTTCGTTTACCTGTGTAAGCACAACTAACTAACCACCTCTTTCAAGTGCACAGAACGCAATTGAGCTTCAATTTCAGATTCTGGTATAAAAGCGAAAAGAAAAAGGTTCCACGGAGTAGTATCATCCTTCTGCGAAAGAGGACGTGTCTTCTGTCTTGGTGCTCAACCTGCTCCGGAAAGTGGACTATAAAAACTACATTGAGAGAGCAATATCTTCGTTTGCAATTGCCGTGTGCCAACGAGCCAGTCAGTGAGCGTATGCTTCTGAATGTCAAGATTGGGTGGAACCATCCTTAACCTCTGTGCAGAGATGGGACGGTCGAAATCTTCCGAGGGCAGTAACTGGGAAACGTGAGGATATTACTTCACCATAATGCTGAATAATCCATGTGGTGTCCTGGACGACGACGTAGACGTACGTCCGATGAATATGTTTTTCTCGAATCTCTGATTCGGGTTGGGATGGAAACGGACAAGCTCCTGCCGAAGAAGGCTATTTTGAAAGCTATGAAAATGTATGCCCATCTAGAGAGCATTTATAATTCTATTTCTGGTGACATCGTCTTATTTCCTTCCAGTCCGTGCCATATTCCGGTAGAATGATGGAAGTGCGCACTTATACCAGGAACTAGTATCATATTTCTTTTGGGAATTTTAAAAGATCTCTCGAGTATAAACATATCAAATTCACCTGAGGTTTGCGTGAGGTTGTATCATTGAGATAAGTAGCCAACAGTAGAACACTCTTGAAGAAAAAAGAATGTATGCTTTCTCTCAAAGTATATTTTCGCAGGGCTACTCAGTAGTGGTCGCTATTTGGTGCACGAGCGATAAAACTCGCCAATAAATGTTTTGTGCTAAAACGATTTGTTCACTTCATCGCGCCGACGAGCGCGTTTTCCCAATAAACCCAAATTTCGGACCCATTACAGAGCATGGCCAATAAATAAAGCATGAAACAGTAAAGGATAGTAAAAATGAAGCACCAGTTTACTACCCATCTCCCGGACCTCGTACGATTTCCATCAAGAAAAGATTTACGTACTCCTTACCCGGGCGGGATATTCCTTTAACGGTGTAACAATAAAACCCCTCCCCTACCAATCTCCACTTTTCTTTGTCTCATTATGAGCCAATTCCCCAGACAAGTCCACGGTCTCTACTTCTCTCCAGCTCCCCATCTGACCTGCTTAACCTAACACCCTCGGTTAACACCATCTGCCTCTCGCGCGCTTAAGGGAAATTCAATTTTCAAAGTAACACCGGACCATCATCACCACAGTACGGAAAACCGAATTAATAGCTTTTCTGTTACACTGTCGGACGTAGCGCTGGTTGGACTTTCTTCCGTCTTGGTTCCACTTTCCATTTTCTGGGAAAGCAGGTTGCGAGAAAAGTTTTACGACCACACGCATCCAGACCAGAACCGTCACCTCTTGCCCACCGATAATTGACCATTAATTTCCGTTCTGCCGAAAATTAACTCGAATAATTTGGAGCTTCTGGGCTAGGGTTTGCGATTGTGCGCTTGGGTTTATATTTTTTTAGTGGTATTTTGAAAAAGAGTGTTTAAAAATACATATGAAGTTGGAACAAAAATGGGGCCTATTCGCGAATATTTTCTTTCTAAATAGTGGAAATGGCTCTTATATTGGTCTATAAATTTAAAGATTGGCCCATCTATATAAATATCCTGTTTTCTCATTTTATTTGAGCAATGCGTCACCAGGACAAAAAATTATATTTTTAGTTTTTACTGAAGAATTGGCAAAAATGGTTTCCTTCAACAATTATGCATGGGCCCAATATCAACCCTCCGTTACTCGCGCTGTTGTACTTTGTACAACACACATGAGTTTTCCATTTCCATTTTGTAGCTGAGTAACCAATCGATTTGAAGCCAACAAGCTAAACTTTTTTTTTACTTTTATTAAAAAATGCGAATAATAGGGAAAATGTAAATAGAAACCGCGTAAACTGTGACCATACTATGTGGGATTTGGCCTAATTGATTACAACACGGAATATATCGAGATCCTGACCAGATAGAAAGTTACTGTATGCGACAAAGTTGTTCAAGAGATCATAGCCTTGTCGCTGGTGGACAGTAGTTCAGAATTTTCTCACTACGCAGCGCTAGCATACATGTGATATATCTCGAGATACTGACCAGTTAGAAAGTTAATGTTTTTCACAAAGTTTTTCAGGAGGTCAAAGCCTATTGCTTGGTGCTCAATAGTTCAGAATTTTCTCACTACCCGACGCTAATATACACGTGAAATTCTCATATAAAATATCTCGAGTTCCCGACCAGATAGAAAGGTACTGTCTTCGGCATAGTTGTTCAGGAGGTCAAGGCCTTTTCGCAGATTGGCAGTAGTTCAGAGTTTTTTCACTTCGCGGTGCTACTATATATGTGAAATTCTCGCATATAAAATATCTCTAGATCCTGACCAGATGGAAAGTAAATTTATTCCGCATAGTTTTTCAAGAAGTCAAGATCTTTTTGTTGGCTGACAAAAGTTCAGAATTTTCTCACTATGCGGCGCTAATATATACGTGCCTTTCTCGTATATTCAGCTTGAGATCTTGATCAGCTAGGAAGTTGCTGTCTTTGGCAAATTTGTTTAGGGGATCAAGACTTTTTGACTGGTAGGCAGTAGTTAAGAATTTTCTCCCCACGTGGCAAGTTTTTCGCTGAGATCCAGCAAAATAAAATACCAAGCTGCTCGGTGGTGCCCATCTCGGCAAAAAAAAACCTAAGTGTGTAGGTACATCCCAAGTTAATATTAAATTATCATCTCTTTCATTATACCGCTATTCCTGCGCTGCTAGGAGTGTGACGTAGAATTAATGGTTACATACACCTTATCCTAAATCTAAACGAGAAGAATCTTTTCAGTTCATCAAAAATGTGTAATGTAATGTAGAATATATAAAATATATACACACGAGTTAGTCAGTCTATCTCAGTCGTAACCAGGGCGTCATAATATCAGCTTCAATCGACCAAATCGATGCGACGAAGAGACTGCTGGTTTTCTTTTTCTGTTAAAGTCGAGCAGCTTCGCAGCATTCTAGAACCTCAGTCAGCGTGCACAAACAAATGTTCAATCGCTTGTCTCTCTTTCTTCCGTCGCTCCATTGGTCTTCTTTTCAAGCTTCGGTGAAACGGATGAGCGAAAGAGCGCTCGAATTTTGATAGTTTTCTCTTTCATGAAACACATCAACAGAGGTTTCATGACGTATATGACGGAAAATGAAATAACACATTTAAAGCATTTTTCACGTGAAAACACTTGAAGATTACACGTAATATGTTTAATTTATCTTCCATCCACATATTTATCTAAAAAAAAATTAACCAAAACGGGACATAACGCATTTTAAACAAATTGAAAGAGCGGTGATAGAATGTTCGTGAAAGGGGATTGAAAGCCATAATGAGGTTTCGTTTAACTAGAAAATCGACATTACTTACATTGAAAGCGATGAGCAAAGCAACGACGAGAAGATCCACAGCCAGCGTTTCCTTCTAAGTGTGCTTCTTTTTCATTATCATTTCTTGCTGATAGTCTAGCTAGGCGTTATAGAAATGAAGCGTTGAACACGTTTGTATGAGAGAAACAAAACTCGAGTTCATTTTAGAGCTTCGAAAATGTAGAGCCCTGGTCGTGACAATGTTTTACTCAGTTGTTTGCAGAAATTTCCAAAGGCGTAGTTCACTCAGCGCTGAGTAACTTACACTCCCGATCATAAGCTTAAAAACACCCCCAAAATACATGCAAATGTGTTTTGTTCAAAGCTCTCTCATTTTACGTCCAGTTTGTGATCTTCTTAGGTTATTTGAATGGTATGAATGGTATAGCGTAATGATTCTATTACTACTTTAATTTCAAATATTTTTTTCAACTCAATTCTTAGAATATCAATAATGATTCTTCAGAGTAAATTTTGAAAAATAATGTAACTTTGGGTGAACCTTTGGTATACAAAATTTGAAAATTATATTGAGCAATTTGCCTGTTCGCATTTCCATTCAAAAAATTTCAAATGTTCTAAAAATAACGAAAATTGGACGTAAAATGACAAAGATATAAACATTTGCATGTTTTTGGGGGTTTCCTTAAACTTTTAATCGGGAGTGTACGGTTTTATAAATTTCTCCATTCAACTGGGCAAAAGTGCCTCACTCTCTGAGTTAGTCTCGTTGTCCGTGTACACGTAAATACAGGATTTATTTTGTTCTAGACCCCTCGATAAGACATTCATTTTTTAATTAGCTTTAAATTAAAAGGAGACTCTAAACATTCATTTGGTGGAAGTTTCCGCGATATTGATCTTTTAAGATAATGTTTTCCATCTGAGATACGTGTTACCAGAAATTTCTGAACTACTTTTCATCAGCCAAAAGATCTTTATCTCCTTTGCCAAAAACAGTAAATTTGTAGCTGTTCAAGATCTCGAGATATTATAAATGCGAAGATTTCACGTATATCTTAGCGCCGCGTGGTGAGAAAGTTCTGTACTGTCGACCAACGAAAAAGTTTTAATCTCCTGGACAGTTTAGCAGATCTCGAAATATATCTAATGCGAGAATTGCACGTGTATACAAGCGCAATGATGTGAAAAAATGAATTTCTGTACACCAGCCAAAAGGCCTTGGCCCCCTGAACAACTTTGATCAAGACAGTAACTTTCTGTCTGGTCAGGATCTCGGAATAAACTACATCCGAGAATTTCACGTGTATACTGTCGCAACGTAGTGAGAAAATGTTGAACTACTTTTCACTAGCGAAAAAGTTATGACCTCTTGAACAACTTAGTCGACGACAGTAACTTTCTATCTGATCATAATCTCGAGATATTTTACATGCGAGAATGTCACGTGTATACTAACGCCACGTAGTATGAAAATTCTTAACTGTTGTGCACCAAGCAATAGACATTGACCTCATTTTGAAGACAGTAATTTTCTACCTGTTCAGGATCTCGAGCTATAGCATACGCGAGAATTGTACACGTTTACTAGCGCCACGTGGTGAGAAAATTCTGGGCTACTGTCCACCAGCCAAAAAGTCTTGACCCCCAAAACAAGTTTGCCCAAAACAGCAACTTTCTATGTGCTCAGGATCTCGAGCTATTGTATATGCGAGAATTGCATGTGTACTAGCACCGCGTAGTGAAAAAATTCTGAACTACTGTTCACCAACAAAAAGTTTATGATCTCCTGAACAGCTTTGCCGAAGACCGTAACTTTCTATCTGGTCAGGATCTCGAGATATTAAATATGAGAATTTCACGTGTACACTAGCGCCGCGTAGTGAGAAAATTCTGAACTACTGTCCTCCAGCCAAAAAGTTTTGACTCCCTGAACAAGTTTGCCCAAGACAGTAACTTTCTATCTCCTCGGGATCTTGAGCTATTTAATTATGCGTAAATTGCACGTATATACTAGTGCTTCGTAGTGAGAATTTTCTGAATAACTCTCCTCCAGCTAAAAGTTTATGATCTCTAGAGCAACTTTGCCACTGGCGTGCACAGGGTGGGGCAAGATGGGGCAATTGCCCTACCTTTTATAAATAAGATTTTTATTTCCACGTTTACGAAATTATGAGATAAAATAACTTTCTTGATAACTTGATGTTAAGGTAAAATAATTTCATTTCATAATATAAGGGCACTGGAAACCTTTTATTGCGTCAATTCCTTTGAGATGGTGCCTAAAAATTGCACCACAAAGGTGCATGAAGGGACAAACTTCGATGAAATTTTTCGGTTAAAAAATTGCACCACCTTTGTGCATACAAAAAAATCTGGTGTATTATTTTTCAAGGATGTTCATGGAGGGTTAAAAGAAGAGGATAAATTTATGCTTGAAAAAATTCACCTTCGTGGTGGTAAATCGAAGAAAAAGCTTTCTATTGAATATTTCTGGTATAAAAATATCATCAAGGTGGTGCATGGAGGGACTAATCAAAATGAATAACTCTGGTGTAAAAATTGAATCACGCTAAAAATTTGGAGGTGCACATTTAACTGAAATTTTCTGGTGGAAAGTTCGCAACACTGTGGTGAATGTAGAAGCAAGGTTTATTCATTTTTCTGGTGCATAATTTGCATAGTTCTGACAAATTGTAAATTAATTTGGATCTATGACCGAATTATAGATCCTGGAGTCCGTTAAACTTTCGTTCGTAACATCAGTAAATGACGCCAACCCAAAAAACTTATACGAGCGATCAACCTTTTATTTTCATTTCACTTGTTATGATAATTGATAACAACATTTGAATCTGGGACTGGAATGTTGACCTGGAAGCAACTAGATTATCCGGAACATCCGTTAAAAATTATGAATTTACAAGCTAATTCAAGAGCATAGTAATTCATCGAAGATCTAAGCGATCTGGAGGCGTTGGTTGGCGGGAAAACCATCCTCGGACGAGTATGGAAACGATGGACGACTGACTACCCGTCTCTTCTTCTTCTTATTCTTCTTCTTCTTCGTCTTCTTATTCTTCTTCTTCTTCTTCTTCTTCTTCTTCTTCACATTTCAACAGTGGCGTCGCCCTAACCTCAATCTAGCTGTTCAACAACTCTCCAACCGTAAACAAATTACAAGCTATTGCTTTAAATCGACAAATTAGTGAAACTAGAAGACCCTATGCATTCTGGGAACAATTTAAATATAGTTATGGCTCTAAATTACATGTTCAAAGTCATTGAACAGGTAAAAAGTGAGGCTACGAGACGCCATTGCATTTCAAGCTTATTGCTTATCGCATATTAGCTTATTGCGGGCTCTCAACTTAGTTTTCTAAAGATTGTACTCGAAAAAAAATGCAACGCTTTCTGTTGTGCATAACTTTTTATTACACGAGTTAAAATTGATGAAATTTTGAGTAAAACTAGATTAGAGTGTAATGTTAACATGTGAAAAATCTCGAGATGGCTTCTAAGCAGGCCAGTCCCACAGGTGGATAGCGAAACAGTTTGGAATTGACAATTCGACCGTGTCCCGTGTGGTAAAATCATTCCAGGAGACCCAGACGACCCAGCGGCGAGCTGACAGTGGAAGAAAAGCGAAGATGACCGACCCCGTGAACGCAAGGAAGGTGAGGCATTACTTCAAAAAGGCCAAAAAGTTCAATTCTTCCGTCTGGTTCGTTCAGCAGACAATGAAGCGAGCCGGACCTTACGTCTTCAAGGTAAAGAAGGCCGAACCGAACCGATAAACAGAATACGGTGGCCAAATTCTGCGCCAGGAAGCTGTACCGCAAGTGGTTGGTGCAGCCGAAATGCATCTTAATGGATGACGAGACGTACATTAAAGCGGATTCCAAGCAGATCCACGACCTGGAGTTTTTCGTCGGCAAGTCCCGCTTGGATGTTCCGGAGAAGTTCCGGAAGAAGAAGGTTGACAAATTTGCCAGAAAGTACTTAGTGTGGCAGGCGATCTGTGGGTGCAGCAAATTCAGCAAGCCGTACATAACGACCGGAAACGTCAACGGCCAAATATATAAAGAAGAATACCTCCAGAAGCTGTCCTTCCTCCGGTCCCACGAAGGAGGCACTCTGTTTTGGCCGGATCTGGCATCGTGCCATTACGTCTTCAAAAACGACAAGGATTTGAAGAAAGAGTGGATGAAAGTGTGTAAAAAAGATGGCGCAAGTGTTGCACAGGATTTGATGGGTAGCGTCCAAGGTGCGGGTTTTTATCCTAGGAGAGGAGGTTGAATAAACCAACTTTGCAAAAACATAGCTAATATGAGTTTATATATTCCCTGAGAGTTTCAAAAATATCCGACCTTAAATGAATTTTTGGTGATCATTTTTATCTGTTGCATTTCTTCAAATACAGTCTATAGATGCACGTCCACAGTTATTAATTAGGAGCTTTCGATGCCTGTACCATTCTATAGCTCTTTGGTAAGTACAATCATGCCCACTAAAGTCAAGAAATTTCCAACCCAAACAATTCTTAGAGCAGACCGGGAATCGAACCTAGCCACCTCCAGCATGGTCTTGCTTTGTAGCTGCACCTTTACCGACTGAGCTAAGGGAGGCCCTACTACATGTCTGGGTTTCACCAAACAAATAAACAACAAATAAGTTGCACGGAGTGCAAATTATTTTACAAAGTTGTTGAAGTATCTTACTCAACTGATCCTTGTTTATGCCGAAACTATCAATCGAAATATTGCTGAATTTTGCAATTATCGACTCAACAGATGGGGTGGATGATTCGTTATGAATTAATAATTTGGTCTCTCCGACTCTAATGTCCATCAATGCATTTTTGGTTGAACCGGATCAATGGAAAACTGAAAATAACAACTATGTTCCGTCAACGTTTGTCAACCCTATATGACGGTGTTTTTCTGCTTTTCAAACCAATCGGTTTCGGACGACATTTTCCCTCTTGGGGATAACTAACTGCGTACCAAAACTGACTAGCTGACTGACTGACTGACTATCGCAACGCTGACTGGTGGGCAGATGTGGTAATAACCAGTTGCTTGCGTCGTCGGAATGTGATCTCCCCGGGGGACATCAAACTGCTTCAATGTTTCTAATGCGTCAAAGTGCCAGTCAGTGGTGGCTGAGCTGGTTGATGGCCAATCGGACACGCCTTTTCCCCATAATGTGGCCCGGCTGCGGTCGGTTGCAAGTGTCACACAAGTACAACAACAGTCAACGGCACTCAGTCAACCGGTCGGAACATTAGTCCACCAAGATTTATGACCTGCTTTAGCGTGCAGACAAAATATGGCAATATTTAATCAAGATTTATACAAATTTTCCCGCACCCAGAATGGGTAGTCCATTTGATCTACGGTTGGTTTCACTAAGCAAATTAATTTTCGGCGGTTTGTGTGTGATGAGAAAAAAATAAGTCAAGAACTGATTCCTCCGGCTCCGAGGGGCTGCTGTGAAATGCATCAAATTGCAACAGAAGCCTGACAAGAACAAAAAATTCAGCAATAAATTATCAGCCAAATGGAAGCACACCACAAATAAGAGACTGTTGCGGCCGCTGCCGCCGCCGTAGCGAGAGACAGTGGTGTACCCAGGGGGTTCCGAGGCCATGGCCCTCCCAGTGGGATGGGCCTTAGCATCACATTGTCGGCGTCTCACCACCACAAAGTGAGTGATGAGAAATTGAAAATTTGTCTGACATGAGCGTGGAAATCACGCGGCAGCAAGTCAGTTCAGTGCTCTCTGAAAGCAAAGGCTGGAGTTCCAGCCAAGCAGTAGCAGATTCCTAAGCTTAGACCGAACAAATAAAAATCGTCAGGGAAAAACCGGCACAACATCGTTCCACAATTTTGGCTGTGCGAAGAATATTTATGTTGTCTTTAACAAACATATTTGTGATATTTTCCATTTGGCGCTTCGGCGGTGTTTCGTTGTTTCACTCTTCCAGCTCTGGCAGACGTCGCATCATGTTCTGGTGTGGTAATTTTTCATTTGGTTATTTTGGCAGCGTAGAAAACATGACATTGCCGCGCGCGCTCTTTTTCACGCGGATGCCGCCACCGTGGGATGAACTGTGTTGTTGATGATGGTATTTTTAATCCCAGAGTTGAGAACAACAAGAATTAGGCGGACTAATTTTGAAACATGGGAAAAATGGTTTTCGGATGGAGAAGACCATGTCAACGGCGGAGGAGTGATTTTCTTTTTATTCTCGACGTGACGGGTAGACATGCGAACCGTTTTGAGCATAGTGGACGTAATGTTTTCGGAAGATTTTTAGGTCGGTAAATATGCAGCGAGAAATGGAATTCTTTATTTTTCTGGAATTTTGTACCCAATTTTTTCAGAATTCGAGGAGGATTTTTTTTTTAAATTAATCGCGATATTTTAAAGGATTTCCTACACGAAACGAAAATCAATTATTTTATTCATGTGTTTCATTTATAAATTTTTGGCAAAACATCAGCCTTATACCTAGATAGAGCTGGAAAAATGACTTTTACGACGATTTCTAGGAACTCAAGGTCCGCCCACGCAAACATAACCGTCGGGTAGAGGAAGTCTTCCCCTACCTGATGGTGTTGTTGATTTGCGTTGGCGAGCCTTAGCTTTCTGGAAATCATCGAAAGAAGTCATTGTTTACAAAAGCTGTTACGCCCTAATTCCAGCTCTATCTAGATATATTCCTAAGGCAAACCACATATACCCTATAACAATGCATAAAAGGCCTTTAAAGTGTATCACAAAACCCCCTACTGTTTACTAAAAATATGAAACCGCGGAGAGACAGAGAAAAAATTAAATCGATTAAGCTTCAAAACGCAGGATCACAAGGAAATGTCAAAGTATTGTCGAGTAATAAAACAAGCGATAGTAGGAGGAATAATGACAGCATTGCCGACTGAGAAGATTAAGAACAACCTTTGCAGCCCGTTAGAGACATTATGGCGAGCCGAGATCTCGATTATTTTAATTTAATTTATGTGATTTTAAAACGGATCGATCTGAGGATTTAGTAGTGTCTTGTGTTCTCTGAAGTTGCTAGATGTACCCCCATGTTCGTTTTTTCTCCAGTATGTCGCTTAGTTCTAGATCAAGAACACATTGCTCGAAAAACCTTGTGTTCTCAATCCCTACCACATAACTTATGTGGAACTCGATAATCAAAAATCGACCCCATTTCAGTGATTTCAAGTGGTATAGAAAGACATCGATCTGTCAAATTGATTATACCAACTATAAAATGAGAAAGGGGATCAAGGGGGCAGTCAATTCTATCAAAATCATTAAAGCGTGGTTTATAATTCTCTGTCTTCTTAGCACTTTAGAACTTTTGTTTTTGTTTTTCCTTAACTATTTACGTCCTTTATTTATCACTAGGGGAAATGACGGCTTCGGCATGACAGACTATTTTCGGCAACCCAAATTGAAATACTATTATCACTGGATTTTCTTACGAAAACACTTCGCTGACTGCATGCAAACGATTCTTTATGCTTTCAGCTTCAATTTGACTATATTTTTACCACTGAGAAAAAGCAATCTAGCAGGGTTTTCTTGAAATGAAACACACGCACTACAAATTGTAGCTGATTTCGAGTTGCCGATAATAGAACAGCAGATTTACATGCAGTTCAAATGGAACGGTTGCCGAAGAAAAACTGGTTGCCGACAATACTCGCTCTCACTAGAGAAGATTGGAGCTTTGTAAAAGCGTTTCAAAACAGTTTTTGACAATTCTTTCGACTGAAATTGTTAGAGCAGCTGGCAGCAAAAGATTGTAAACAAACCAATACTGCATTTGTGTGCGTTCCTTAGAGAAAAAGGCTATAGAAAGAAGGTCGCTGCTTAAGTTGCCGAGAATACGTAAATTCCCCTATATAGCTAGCTCCTCACCTTGCGTCACACAGCAAAAAAATATATTAACGTTTGCGATCAAAGAAGTAGGGTTAACTACCCCATTTCTGGCCTATTAAGCACAACTTGCACTTAGCCTTTCTTAATCTAGCGCAGTTTAGCACCAAACGGAATGTTATTATTACTGATGGCTTCCAAATTTATTTACCTTTCCGTACGTACCGTAAGATTGTATATAGAGAAACCAATCGTTGAGATATTGTTAAAAGTCTAACACTGCTTCTTGACGCCAAACTCGGCCCATGGATTCTAGACTCGGCCTCGGAGCGCTTCTTTTGTTTTTGGGAATAATGGGTGAAAACCTTCTTACCACCCGTTCTCATTGACTTCGTTCGGTAGCTTATTAACTAAAGTACCGTACCAAACGCATAATTGACTTGTTAACTCTGAAATCATGGGTTTATTTTTAAGTTTTCTGCTCGACAGGCCCAAAATGGGCGATTAGGCCGAAGTAGTTCTCTACCCTATAAATTTTTCGCCTATGTTGTATGCAATGACCTGCTACCCAACGTATTGTTTTTCTGTAGTTATGGCAAAAAAGTGAGGGAACTCCAGGCTAATACCTGTTTAATTCTTCTAACCTTAAATCTTGTTGTATACTTAGAAGAAAAATGTATTTTCATCGTTAAACTTTTTCAAAATGTTTGGAACCAATTGCATCAACCTTTGATTTCATTTTGGATTCGTAGGAGGAAAAATACGACCGCGCAAATTAGGAGCTAACTGCATACATTTTAAAGTCCAAAGAGAAGCAGCATCATTTGTCTTGGTTTATGCGGAAATTATGCAGTGTTTTAAGCTGACCATCGGCATCCGCAAGAACTTCGCAAGCATCAAAACGTGGAAAACGTGGAAAGATTAATCCAAAAGGCAGAGGAAGGGCGTTCCTAGCAAACTTTTTTCGATCACTATGGCTAAGGTCCCAACCTGGGGCTCCCAGCTAGCTGTCTCAAAGTTACCAGGAACGGCTATTTTTTCTAGCAAAATTTACAAACAAAAGTAATCGTTTGAATCTATTTTACATAGGATAAGTGTACCAGTATTTTGGGTAGGACTAGTGGTCCAGTTTTTGGTTTGAAATAAATTTTAATGGCTTTATTTGCGCAGATTTCTGTCAAAACATATGTTTTAACCTTGTATCAAAACAAATTTAGAACGAATGTTAAAATGTTTAATTTAAGGTAAGGCCACTTCGACTACCACTAGGGCTTAAAACTGGTACACAAACCCACACCCCAATTTTTTGACTTTTTATAAATGTCAACAGAATATTTCATGAACATGAATTTCAGTGAACAATATTATTCATACAAAATGTTAGTTTTATTCAACCTATTTAACGCAAACATAAAATCTTAGAATGTTTTGCATTCAATTACATTCAACTATCGCTATTTACCCAATGAATCCAATGGAATTCAATCAGGCCAAAGAGACCAAGAAATATGACATCTGTAAATATGCAATATTACTGGTTAATAACGCTCTTGATTGGCTTCTAACCGGCTTGAAAATACTAGTTAAAAAAAACCTTTGATAAGCTCCAGGTAGAGCTAGTCGAAAAAAGGAAGGCCGCATTATCCGATGTCAATCATACAAGGTCTGTAACAGGAGGCAGCTTGCTGGTGTAAGAAGCAGAAATGTTGTAAACATTGCTGCGCAAGCGAATGACGACGTTACGTCAGCCCAAGCCCAACATTCCATACTGCGAACAGCAGACGTGACATCACAGATAACAGCTGTTTCGTGTAAAAAGATAAACTCTGCGGTGAAATACGAACACCACATTCCACATTCAACTGTTTAATACCAATAAGTCAGTTGGGCCATACCTTGTATACCGCGCATTACCCTGACAATTTACAATTCGCCTTCGCACTATATCTCTTTACTCTTATGGTAAAATCCCATCAGCAATCGTCAGTCTGTGTGTGAAACCTGGTGGACATTTTCTTACCTTTTCACTCCTATGAAAATCGCTTAAGATACTATCAAGCTTTGCGTGAAGAGATGGCGGCTCCGAGGGCGGCTTGCTGGTTCTATGGTGGAGTGAAGAGATAAGACAAAGTCCGCTAGATTTCATGTACATATTTTCAGATGCTTATGGGATTTTACCAAGGAGTAAAGAGTTGCAGGGTCGTCGTCAACGTCAATGCTAACTGACCATGCAACCATATATCTGCTTTTTTTATTCATAAACTTTTTCTGCGAATTTCTCGAGAATGAAAAACCACTCAAGTCAACTACACGTAAACTGTGTAGAGGGAGAGTCCTTCTATCCGATGGAAGTGGTAGCTTACATGGATTGACTTTGAACTACAAGAAATATACGAAAGAAGCGATTGTTTACGTTTTCGACATTGGTCCTTATGAACGCACAGTGTCGATATCACGACAATTTTGTTTTGACAGATCAATGGCCAACTGTACCAGTTATACCACTAAGGTAACACAAAAAAGGGCCAACTTTTATAAAGTTATTTTGCATGCAGTTCCACATATGTTTTGTGATTCCTACCCTGCCATCCGTTTGTTACAATTTGTTACCCTTAACCTCGAGATAGCCGCGAGTAATCGGCCGGGGGCTTACTAACTTTAGTTTTAAGTAATTTTGTACCCAAACGATGAATATCGGCTCCGCAAAGCTACGGCAAATGAGCCTGGAAAAATAAACACATAAAAAAAAAAGAAATTGTGTTTCGATGATGATTCGAATTACATGCATCAGTGCCAAGCTGGAACTGCGGAAAACTGCTGACAGGAAGCTTCAAAAACTGTAAGTCAGTTGGCAATTGGCTAGCTTCCTAACCATAGTAGCGGTTTGATTCGGCGAAAGGGTCAACTGTTCCAAAAAATCCAAGCAAGTGCACATTAACTTCCTCGCATCATCCGTGAAAGGGTAATTTTTTGGGAACGATTGAATTCCACCTGTTCCAAGTTATGTAGATACACTTCCTGATAAACTGCTTCCAATGAATGATAATCGCCCTTATCGAGGATGCCACGCAACTTGTTGATCCAACGCTGGAATAGAAACTCGGTGCAATGATTGCACAATAAAATTATCGAAAGATAAACAAATTTTGCCGTTTAATATTTTTTCCATGCAACTTTGAACCCATCAATGCCGTCATAAAACTAAACGGAATAGGATCTAGCAAAATGGCCTCAGATAAAAACGATTCAGTCTGCAAATTATCTTCGTTTTGCATTTATTAGTGATTTTGTGAAAGCAAAACAGCTTTTTCACAATTGGTCAATCGAAAATCAATTTTTATGCCACCGTCATATTGGCATTATTTCATTTGTTTTTACTTTCTTCGTTTATCAAGATATTTTGCCTTGAAAATAACTTTAATCTCATCAATTTATCAATGAGCAGTAATAGATGTTACGAAAATCATCAAATTATTTCGGCTGGACGCAATGATTAACAAAAAAAAAAAAATAACTTTAATTTGTTTGCTTAACTAAAAATAATTAGTAAAATCAAGATTCATTTTTGAACAATGAATGTGACAAGATTGGATGATATTTATGTATCCCGTTTTATCTTGATTGATGCTTTATTTATAGTGTGCTTAGCAAGCGTCAAAGGCAAATGGCTTTTATTGTAGTTTTAATAAGCATTCCAAGTGGTTATCACTGCTTTCATCGTAGAACCTTTTTGCAGCAAATCAATCTTGAAGTGTCTCGAAAATATGCCCTTCAAAACCTTCTTCAGGGTGGGCCAACTAGACAAATTCTAGTCTTAATGAGGTTTTGGGGGATGTAATAAAGACAAAGCTGTCTTGACCAAGGTTTTATGAATGTTGTTTTAAAGTAGCCTTGTAGCCATGAAATGTTACTTGGGAAGGGTGGATCTTTCAGGGGAAGGGGTAATTGTAAAACTATACCCATGAAGTAGCATATTTTGATGATGGAGATGTTTGTATCACCCAACCATGTAGAATTTGCTTCCTTCTGCAAAGATATTCAAGAATACAAGGTCTTCAAAACTATGGATAGTGTATGATAGAATTAATTCAGTAGATGGCGCTAAAGTGAAAATGATCTAGTTGTGCCATATTAAATACACATGATATATTGCTATCTAAAGATCATGTTTATATGGATGGTCCCGTCTTCGGCAAAGTAGTTCAAATGAACAGCCAACGACCTAGAATTTAATAATATTGGATGAACTCAATAACTTTGTTCTGAAAAAGCTTGGAAAGACAGCCAGCTAGGTTATCCAATCACATAAGAAGCAATGGTACATATCAAGCTTAAAATGCGAATTTTTCGGCTTGCTGATTTTCGCCATACTACTAACATGCGAAGAGCGGCAGCTGAATTGATAGAAAGCTCTCTTCTTGGGCAAACTTGAGCAGATAAACTGGACTTATTTTATGGTAAACAGTTTAGCTCAGAATCTACCCATCAGTTCTCACTGCTGCTTCAAATTGTTTCGAGTTTTATGGTTTCACTTGACAGCTTGTCTAGATAAAAGGTTTCTGTTTTCGGAAAGGTTTTTAAGATGAACTATATATAGGGGAAATGGCTCTAATGTTGGCCTATGGACCTAAGATTGGGAGCATCGCTAAAAATCTGCTACTTATCAATTTTATCTAGATGAACGCGTTATAGGGACGTTTTTAATGGATATTTTGGTCGCCATTGAAAATTTAGTCGATTGATGAATTTAAATATGGGTTCAAATTAGGGGCATTTAAGCCGACATTACATACATTTTCACCCCAGCAGGCCTGGGTTCAATCCCGGTGATGTTGATGGTTTGCGTGTGTGTCATGTCGGTGGCGAGAAAACGGCATAAGAAGGTTTGTTTACAAAAAACTAGTATGTCCCACTAGCACTACTTTGTTAGTGAATTATGAACTGAATTCTTTACCGTAGGATAAGTCTTGTCCATCTGAACAACTTTACCCAGGACGGAAACCTTCGATGTAGTCCATATGGTAAGTTAGAACAAACAATGGAAAAATATTGTCACACTAGCGCTGCCTGGTGAGTTAATTATGAGCAGAATTCATTACCATAAAATAGGTCTTGTCCATTTGAACAACTTTCCGCAAGACGAAAATCTTCTATCTAGTTAATATGTTAAGTTAGGGCTAACAATGAAAAATACGGCACACTAGCGCCACCTGGTGAATTAATTATTAGCTGAATTCTTTACCGCAATATTGGTCTTATCTATCTGAACAACTTTACTAAAGACAGAAACCGTCTATCTAGTTCATATGCAAAGTTTGGACAAAGAATTCAAAATGAATGTCACACTTGCGCTGCCTGGTGAGTGAATTCGAAAACAAAATATTTACCTTAGGATAGGTCTTATCCATCTGAACAACTTTATCCAAGACGGAAACCTTCTATCAAGTTCATATGCTATGTTTGGGCAAACAATTCTAAAAGAATGTCACATGAGCTCTGCCTGGTGAGCAGATTCTTAACTAAACTCATTATCTTAGGATAAGTCGTGTTCAACTGAACAATTTAACCCAGGACGGAAACCTTCTATGTAGTCCATACGTTAAGTAAGGGCAAACAATGAAAAAATATTGTCACACTAGCACCACCTGGTAAGTTAATTCTGGGATGAATTCTTTACCATAATATAGGTCTTGTCCATCTAAACAACTTTGCCCAGGACGGGAACCTTCTATAAAGTCAAGATGTTAAGTTAGGGCAAACAATTAAAAATGAAAATCATACTAGCGCTAGCTGGTAAGCGAATTCTGAAACAAAATATTTACCTTAGGATATTTCTTATCCATATGAACAACTTTACTAAAGACAGAAACCTTCTATCTAGTTCATATGCTAAGTTTGGACAAAGAATTTAAAATGAATGTCACACTTGCGCTGCCTGGTGAGTTATTTCTGAACTAAACTATTTTCCTTAGGATAGGTCATATCCATCTGAACAATTTTACCCAAAACGGAAACCTAGTATCAAGTTCATACGCTATGTTTGGGCAACCAATTCTAAATGAATGTCACAAGATCTCTGTCTGATGAGTAAATTCTTAACTAAACTCATTATCGTAGGGCAAGTCTTGTTCATCTGAACAACTTTACTAAGGACGGAAACCTTCTATGTAGTCCATATGTTGAGTTATGGCAAACAATGAAAAAGTATTGTGGCACTAGCGCCACCTGATGAGTTAATTTTGAGCAGAATTATTTACCATAAAATAGGTCTTGTCCTTATGAACGACGTTTACCACGACGGGAACCTCGCAGAAAGATTTTTACATCTGATTCGAATTCAGGGAACCTAAATTTAGTAGAAACAGCTACTAGAAATGTATTTAACAGTCATTTGAAGGGTTGATCAATTTCATACCATATTGATATTTTCAAATTTGAAATTTCTTAAATGTCCTAACAAAAAACAAAAAAAAAACTAAATCTGACGAGTAATCATGCGAAACGGTAGAGACCTCATGGCTGATTTCAATACCATTAGTTTGTCAATTTTGATAAATCAGCAGTTCCAGGCAAAATCGCGGAAAAATTAATTTTTGAAACGACCTTCTCTGATCTGCGTAACTTTTTTTTAATATGGCAATGATTCTTTTTTTTCAAAATTCTGCTCTTTTTGGATTCAGCTAACTTTTAAAAATGGCGAACTTGAAGTATTACATACAATTGTAGCGCAAAACCGGAATTTCTGATCGAAATAATGTCTGAGAAATAGCTGTCGCGAAAAATAATGTCTCTCTGGGAAAACAAAATTGAATGATTTCGTATGGCTTATCAGAGCCAATCATAATTGTGAACGTGATACGGATCGCCTCTGTTTGAATTTGTGTCAATGGATTTAACTTTTAATTTTAAATCAAAAACACAAAACAACTAGGTATCTCCATTCCATAAAATAACCACTGACCACATTTCCATCGGCACACGCCTCTATCCCACCGAGGAGGGTGACATTGAAGATTTACATGTGGCCTTGCTGTTGTTTTCTTTCAACGAGGGTGATGGATGGAGATGAACAGCTGTGGCAGCTAAGCTTATTAAATAGCTGAAAATTGATGGTTATAGCCGTGGAACGGCTTCGTCACAGTGATAGAACTGTTTATGATAATTAGCATATAAAATTCATGTTTGGACTATTCACAATAAAATTCCGTGTTTACCAAAATCACCAAAAGCACGCTACACTTTATGATCTTGAATTCTCCCAGCTGCCATTGTGTATGCAAATTCGGAAAGCGCACGTGCATCCATGTCCCGAATAATTTCCCCCGAGTGCAGCGAATCTCTGGGAAAAAAATACCTCCGCTTGCAACGCTTGTAATTTCAGCTGCATATTTTTCCCGTTATTATCTCACAATGCTAAATGCCACATGCTGTTACGTTGTGGATGCTCCTTCCCGCCTGAAACTGTAAATGATCTACTACAATATAGACTACCTCACTTCCTACATGGACAGGACACGGACGGTGGCAGCAGCAGCAGCAGTTGGCAAGCATCAAGGGATTGTTCCAAGCACGACTACTTGCCACCAAAAGCAACAACATTCTTTTCTAATTACGTAACTGTCAGCCAAGCAAACGCAGCATGATACAACACAGTGTACAGAGAAACGATGGAGACGATGTCGTCGTTTTCGTCATCGTCATCTCACCATTGGGGGCTGCTGGTTAGCTTGTTAATTTTATTCTCTCATATCTCATTTAAATAATTAAAGCTGTATTCAGCAGAGCGTGTTGGAAGTGCATCTACCGCTATCCAGGAGAAATCTAAGTTTTCCGATAAAGGTGGGATGCAAACTCAAAGGTCCTTGAATATTTACAAACTCAAGATGGATTGCAGATTGTTTAACAAAATGTTCACCACTTTCGCAAAAAATCAGGTCAAATGAGCAAATTAATCTTGTTTTGTAATACGCTCACCGAAAACAACATCAATATCCATGCTTCACCGTACCTAAACGTTGCAAGTCGGTAATTTTCACCTTCTTTATTATATCCTGTCGATGCTGGGAAACTTTTCTCGTCGACCCAATTTCCCATACTTTGACATCACGGTCAAACTGGTCATCAACTTCGAGCGACAATATGACGAAGAGGAAGACTTTCCTGTGTCACACATCCTTCCGTGAGGGCTTTTGTCTAGAATGTATCGGTGTAGTTGCGAAATATTGCGAAGGACTTCACTTTCTCTCAAGATGGTTACCATGACGTGGAAGAGAGCAGGA
This sequence comes from Ochlerotatus camptorhynchus, assembly GCF_037179485.1. Taxonomy (NCBI): domain Eukaryota; kingdom Metazoa; phylum Arthropoda; class Insecta; order Diptera; family Culicidae; genus Ochlerotatus; species Ochlerotatus camptorhynchus. Next base: position 1,501,246 of record NW_027040902.1, read on the forward strand.
AGAATACGTGCAATAACGTCAGTAATTAGATAGTTCTGGTCTTTGCCCTGGTCGTAGACAACGTAAATTACTGCCGACGGGTTGGACACACTAATTAAGACGTCACGCACAATGACGGTGTGGTCTGTCCTGAGATGGCCGGATACCGGAACTGGGAGGTGAACTTCCATTCAGAGTGATATCTGTGTATTAAGGAAAGGTTCAGGGGTTGTGGTTAGGCGTTATCACATTGGGCTTTGGTAGGAAAAATCACGTGGCGGTGGGATTACATACCAGAACTCCAGACTATTTAAATGTCTCCCTGAGTTGATTTTTCATAATTGCATGTTGAGGTCATATTGACCTACTTTTAAAATAATTTTAAATTTTCAATATAGTTCGTTGCTCATTGAGATTTGTCTTTGAAACGTAGCATTAAGGTAATTACACTGTGCAACAAGGCTTTCTAGGACTGGGAAAATTCACTTTATTTGATTTTACCTTGAGTAAAAGTCTTGAACAAATGTATACCCTAACAGGTCCTAATTTTGCGGTACCGCCCTTTTTATGAATTTTGGTATATTGTCCCGATGTCGGTTGTATACTACCTAACTAAAGCATGGTATGATATTGCCATCGAAAAGTTTTTTCTTTAGAAAATTACTTGAGAAAGATTTTTCTAGAACATTTTAAAACGATATCTCATTGTCTTACCCCTCGTTTGGGTGATTTTTTAAAAAGGGTATCCCCCTAAAAATCTAGAATTCATGGAAATTCACTGTAAAAAACCATAGTATGTGCTGGTAAGTTGAAATTTCCTTAAAGTAATAACACTCTAAATCCGATGATCTTAATCATACGTTATTGTTATTTTATTCATATTAATAATTTTACCGGCTTGCCTGATTATAAGAATAACACGATTTTCTAGGACTGAGACCATTGACCATATTTGACTATCTTGTTGTCCTCTGATTTAAAGTCTAGAACATACTCATACCCAGTGATGGAAAAGTTCATCAAAGTTCCCTATGACTCGCGAACTTTTCCCTTGGTGAACCACTCTCTATATGAATCTTGGAGGCCGATTTGTTCCAGGACAATTATGAATCACATCTTTAACGCATCTCCAGGTAACTTGTTCATTTGGCAAAAGATTGTTTTCGAAGACTGTACTCTTCTCTAGCTTCCTGATTATCCGGGTCATTAATCGATCGAATAAAATTAAGATTATTCTATCATATAGTTATTTACTTGTTACTTTCTTTATGTTTAG